>NW_009258275.1:260485-279826 GCF_000687185.1 Egretta garzetta | reverse complement strand
AGTGAAAAATTTTCCTCCTCCTCCCCCAGCAGAGCAGAGGCCAAGCGGAGCATGCAGAAACCCTTACTAGATGCTACAGCGCTTGCGATGACAAAGACCTATGATTGGCATGGTCGCCCAGAACTGCAAATGATTTGCCTCCGACACTGCCTGAGCTCGGTTCTGCCTCATAAAACAAGAACAATGTTTTGCTGAACAGTGCTGGCTGCTGAGAAACACGAGCATGCTTCCCAAACACAGCGAAACCCTCGCTGAATTAAACCAGAGCAGATCTCCCTAGAAGACAGCTAATTTCCATTCAGGGAGGCCTGGCATGGGAAAGGTTTGGAAAAACACAATTAGCCCAGGCTTCGGCATCTGCCCTTCTGAAGGGGGCCCTTCAGACTGCAGCACCACGCGCGCTCTGCCAGCGTCTTCGAGCATCACACGCACGCCTGCAAGACAGTGGCAGGAGAACCCATCGCCTGAACAGAACCCCACGGAGATCAAGGAATATTCTGTGCCACAAAACCACGAGAGGTTGCCTACAATTAGCTGCGTTATTTCCTGCAAGTCACCTTTCCGTTCATCCCGACGCCTTACCTCGCGTCCAAAATGCCTTCGTATTCCAGAAGCTGTCTCATGAAGCCTGCGTTTGGTCTTGCAATGCTGCGTTTTTGCTTCACGTAATTATAGGCCTTTTCCAGCGACCAGCCAAATTCCTTCATTGCATAAGCGATCACGGTAGACGCTGACCGGCTCACACCCATTTTGCAGTGCACCAGGCACTTGGAGCGATTCTTCCTGCAGAAGGACAAACAGGAAAATAACATCTCATCTTTCTTGGTTATGGCATCTGCTGTTACCATTCCATGGTGGAGAGACAGCACTTTGTCCTCCTGACCACCCTAACGCCACGGCTCAAAAGGTGAGAAACGTTTTGGACCACGAGAAGAATCTCTCTCCAGAAAAGTCAGGAGTTTGAGAAGCAGCTTCAATCACGCTGCCATTTCAGAGACCACCACGAAGCCTCCTGCCTGCCCAAGGCTTTGGACACGAGGATAAGGGGGAACAACCCGAGCGTAAAAACCCAGCAGAGTTTGATGGGCTCTGTCACCATCTCTTGTCTGCAGAGACGGCTGGGGCTAGCGCAACACAGACACGTGTTTGGAAGATTTCCAGAACTTCTTGAGAAGAGGAAACGTCCTCGTTTCCTTTTGGAAGCAAAACAAAATAATAATAATAAAAAATATCATAGGGTAAGAACAGGTTAATGCCAGTACAGGAAGAGATAAGGTACGGGGAAATTCCAGGGCCACAGAAAACTCCTGGCGAAAGCAGTAGTGCAGAAGGCCCATTGCCTCCTCCAGCGGTGGTGTGGCTTCAGGGAGGGCCCAGCTCCATGCTGGATGCAACCCGCCGGGCATGGTGTCAGACCCCATGGCTTGGGCACGATCTCCCACTACGCTGCGTCACCCAGCCCACTTACTTGGCCTTATTTATGAAGTGGTATGCCTCATTCCAGTGAGCCAGGAGGTCTGTTGTCTCCTCGTCATACACGCGGATATTGTGATAGGCGAACAAACCGGGGAAAAAGTTATCAATTTCCCTGGTCACGTTCAAAATGTAGTCAATGCTGCGGAGAACGAAAAGGAAAATAAAGTTGAGCTGCCATGGTCATGAACGGGAACTGACAGACATCGTGAAGTCCATGAAATCTGACACGGCGTGAACCGTAAGATTTTATCTATGGCCCTAATCCCGAACCCCTGGGACGCCCGGTGACACAGGCCACGCGCGTGACCTGCCCGTTCCCCCATCTCTCACCACTGGCATATCCCATTCAAAGCCTCAGAAGACCTTGGGCGCAGGAGGGAGATCTTTATTTTGACCTGTCCGCCGAGGCTTCGTAGCCTCATCAGAAACATCTCTCCGTGTGCCGCACGCAAGCTTTTGGGATGCTGAAAGGAGAAAGGCGCATTGGCTGCGAGCAATTTGCTTGGGGAAGAGCTGGGGAACAGACCCTAGGATTCACAGTTTAGCTGCAAACCCCTCCCTTTTTCTTCTTTCTGACCAAAAATATGAAATGCGACTCACGTGGTATCGCTTGATTCCTGCCAAATATTAACAGCAGGGATTACAACGTACTCGGGGAAGAACGAATGCCCGTGGTGATTTACTACCTCCTATCACTCAGACAAATCAAGGACACGGGGTATTTGTTTCAGAATTTGTCCAGCTTTGACTTTTAGACATTGCATGTCAAGATGCCTTCCCCGTAGATCAGAAGTATTAACGTGCTGGGGGATTTACGTGTTCGAAGATGTTCAGACATCTGTTCCCAAGGACTCCAAATGAAACATTTTTAGTCATGCTGTTAAGCAATATTTTTCGGTTTCTCACATCGGGGTTGGTGTACGCCTTGGGCAAGCAGCAAACACTTACATGCAAAATTCTCACTCGTCCAAAAAGCGTGAAGGTAAATCGAGCCAAGAAGCGGTGCGGTGATGAGAGCGTGGTGAAAGACAGCCCTGCAGCTGCCTGTCTGGGCAGGTGAGGTGGAGATTGCTCATCCACAGGAAGTTCTGCTCCATTTAGATAGAGTTTTTTTTCCTAAGCTTAGCGCTGCAATATTTGCTCTCCTGCAGCCTGCAGGAATTCACACCTGACACAACAATACGTATGGCCATTTCACGCTCGGCCGCGACACACGGTGGGGGGGCGGAGATCTTGATGGGCTTCACAAACGAGAAGCTTTGTTATTTCCACTCTACGTGTCATTGATAGAAATGAGGTAGGAAGGATTTCTCAGCTGAGGTCTTGACGGTGAGTTACCCACATGGCTGGGAATGGGCCCAAACTCAGCCCTACAGCCTACAAACGTCCTACCTCATCTCGAGAGACCTGAATGTAAGCTACAGGCAAACGACTGGAGGTTTCAGAGTCTAAGGCTGGTGCTTGAAAGGTGCAGTACTCACCCCGAGCCCTGCAGCTCCTCGAGGTTGGAGGCGTTCCACTCCCCCCCCCGCCCCCCCCCCCCAGCCACAAAACACGTGTTTCAAAGGAGCCTGAGACCCTCCTCCCTCTTTCCTGAGGTTCTGCAATCCCCCAGGCTCACTGAAATATTGGCAATAGCCTCTGGAAAAGCAACACGGCTGGGCTGCAGCCAGTGCTGCAGCTCAGCACAGAGATGTCCCGTCCTGAACAGGCAGGGCCCTCCCAAAGGAGGGGACAAGGGCATTACACCCTCACCTAAGGTGTGAGATCTGGGCCAGCATGCGATGGAGCACATCCCAAATCACTGTCCCTGGCCACTCTGGATTTTTAACCACAGAGATAAATAGCACAGGGAAAGAAAATTATGTGTGGCATGACTGGAGAAATTCTTTACACTGAGGGTGGCGAAGCACTGGAACAGGTTGCCCAGAGAGGGGGTGGAGGCCCCATCCCTGGGAACGTTCCAGGACAGGTTGGCTGGGGCTGTGAGCAACCTGATCGGGTTCAAGGTGTCCCTGCTCCTGCAGGGGGGTTGGGCTGGGTGACCTCTGGGGGTCCCTTCCAACCCAAACCATCCTATGACTGGGATCACAGGTATATGAGAAGCGAGGCAAATCCTGGAAGTTATGGGCGCGGTTACACCTTGGTATCCCCCCGTACTTGCGAACCGAAAAGCTAAAAAGAGTCTGAAAAGCAGGTTTTGCTCTCAAACACGAGCGCTTCCTCTTTCTCCAGAAAAAAAAAAAAAGCACCAAGCATAACGGGCACAAGTGTGTTCATCTCAGGCAAGTCTTTGTTCCAGCTGGCAATGCCTGGTTTTGCTTGGAGTACCATCTAGTGGCAAAAGATCAGAGGAAACACGCACCGTGCTTTGCTTTTTGCACAAGCTGGAACAGCGCATCGGCTTCAGCCTTATTCTTTACATAGTTCTGGCCACGCATACAGAACTTCATAGGCTCAGTTGAGAAAAAGAATGTCCTCATCAGAGTCAAGGAACGAACAGCTAGAGCCTTTGACCGCCACAAAAGAAAATCTCCACTGCTAGGGACAGAAAATGAGCGTGTGTAGGGAGAACTTGGGCTATGCCAGGGTACGTTCTGGAACAGGATCGACCTGCTGGGGAAGAACCATTACATCGAGTCCCAGAAACAAGAACACAGCCAGAAAAAAAAAGGGCTTTTACGAGCAATATGGGTCCCGTGGTAAAGTCTGCACAAAGCAGGGGATAGCGGGCTGCTCCCCTTGCTCATGCTGCACAAGTCAGCCTTGACACCAAATCCAGCTTCCCCTTAGCCCAGCGACTTGTCAGGTCACTCCCCACTGAGCCTCCTGCTGTCCTGGAACTCCTACCATAACAGCTTACCAGATATAAATGATCAAAAATCAGCGACGGTTTGTCCATCTGACCCAGGATAAGCAGCATTTCATTGTCTATAAATTCCTTGAATTCCTTCAAGTTGCAATTCATGTGTTTCTCCAGCTCATTTCGTATCTGCAGAGGAGAAAACAAAGGATGCCACCTAGAATCGCGTCTGTTCAATAGAAACATTTGTTGGCACTCCTCTGCAAACGCTTTTTCTGTACTTCATTAAAAACAGCAAGAGGGATTTGACCTTTCAGAGACAAGAAATCTCACTACGTGGCATCTCTCCAAGGATCCAAGGCCCCCAGATTCCAGACCTGTAAATAAAGCTTTAGATAACATCTGAGTAAAAAAAAAAAAAACAAACCCTAACGTATTTGGGGTACCTGCTTTTTAAAAACAATTCAAGAGATAAAACCCAAGACCTTGGAGAGCAGCCACCAAACAAACGTGAAACCCGTTAGAAGCAAGGAGTGAATAACAGCAGCGGCGTTGGTGAAGAGAGATTTCCAGTACTCTCCCTCTTTAAAATACCAGGGCACAGACGTACAGCCCTCTCGCTGCACCTCAGCTTCAGGAAGGCGCAGGGCAAAGCAGCACCACTGTGCTTAACCCACCGCGGAAAACGGCTGCAGCAAAATCAAAGCATCTCGACTGCACCAAGAGTTAAGGACACGTACACAGAGAGACAAGTTCTCAGCTTACGCCTACAGCTTGCAACGCTGCTGTTACACAGGCGTGCATCCGAAGCCCTGGGTGCTAAGCTTTAGGAAGGAAAGCCCTGCACGTTAAAAACCTCCCTCAAAAACCAAACAAAAACCCAGCCCAGAGAGAACTACTTCCATTTGCTCTGAGTATGTCTGCACTGCGGCTGGACGCGTTGACACCAGCCTGTGGGATGGATAGAAACTAGCTTCAGACTTCCTGTGTAATTTTCCATCCATAAACTCGCTAGCAAAATGTTGCCCGCAAGCCCCTCTGACATTTGTTCAGGAACAAAGAAAATAAAACCTTAAAATGAAGCCGACAAGGAGAAAAGCAGACACACGCTTTGCTCTGCACGGCCCACGAGTGAGCGACGGTCAGGCCACTTGTTTAACGCGGCCGCGAGGCCTCAAGCCACCAACTGCATCGCCCGAGTTCTGCCTTCGCGTGCGCAATTCACAGGGATGCACCGAGGAGTAAGGGGCTGCGATTCATTGCTCAGACATGCCCACACGCGCTACGACCATCTGTAACGCAGGCATTGCCTCTGCTGCCACTCTGTTGGCAAAGAACCGGGCACTACGCACTTGAAAGTCACGTACTTAGTTACTAAGGACTTGAAAAGGGCGCTCTGATGTTGGCCTTACCCCCATTTCCCTCCTGGAAAATCAGAGGTATTGCAAAGCCAGAGCGCAGAGCCTTTACGGAACAGCTGGAAATACATGCTCAAAAGCCAGTGACACCCCGTCACATGGTGTCTCTTCAGCAGCGCAGCACTCTCTGGAAAAGGAGTCTAGCAGGAAGAATAAAATAGCAGGAATTTTTACATTTACCTCCTTAGAAGTCACATTTTCCAGGTCTTTGCTCATCATGATGCTCCGGAGTTTGGCTTTAATGAGCCGTTCTGTTCGTTCCCTTTCTGTTGGCCTGAAAAGGAGAAGGAGAGGATGTCTCCAAGCTGGTAGTAAACCTATGGTGCAAGTCATACAGTACAGACAAGTGGTGGTAAGGACTTGTCTTAAAAGCAATTTTCATGAGAATAATGGAAGAAAAACATTTCATAGCATCGTAGAATGTTTTGGGTGGGAAGGGACCCCCAGAGGTCACCCAGCCCAACCCCCCTGCAGGAGCAGGGACACCTTGAACCACCTCAGGTTGCTCACAGCCCTGTCCAACCTGGCCTGGAATGTTCCCAGGGATGGGGCCTCCACCCCCTCTCGGGGCAACCCCTGCCAGGCTTTCACCACCCTCACTGGAAAGAATTTCTGCCTTAGATCCAGTCTAAACCTGCCCTGCTTCAGTTTAAAGCCATCCCCCCTTGTCCTGTCCCAGCTGGCCCTACTAAAAAGCTTGTCCCCCCCTTTCCTCTGGGCCCCCTTGAAGCCCTGACCGGCCGCACTCAGCTCTGCCCGCAGCCTTCTCTTCTCCAGGCTGAACACCCCCAACTCTCCCAGCCTGGCCTCAGAGCAGAGGGGCTCCAGCCCTCGGAGCATTTTAGGAGCCCTCCTCTGGCCCTGCTCCAACAGTTCCATGCCCCTCTTTGAAGACATTTACGAAAAGAAAGGAAAGGAACCGCTAGTGGAAGGAAAGGGAGAAGGGGAGATTTCTCTCGTGAGCCAAGCCAACTTTTTCTAATAAAATTCACAACTGACTTGTCAACAAAGAGGGCTGGCGAGTCGGGGCGGGTGGACTCCAGGTCCTGCATTGCATTCCACTCATTGATGCAGCTCTGGTCAGAGCTGATGCAGCTTTCATAGTACGTGGCCCAGACCAAGGCCATCCCGCCTGGGAAGTAGTTGTACCTCCTTGCAACTTCACAGGCTTTATGGAGGATCTGTAGAGCAGACCTGTGGGTTGGGAGAACAAATTTGTGCAGATGTGAGCAGCAGGAACAGACAGAGCAGGACCTGGGAGATTTTCACAGAGAAAAAAAAAAAAAAAAATATTTTCAGCATTTTTTCTTGCAGTTTGCTTTTTGAGAGCGGCAGATTTATTTTATCAGAGTTCAGAGAGGGCACAACCTGCACCTTGGAGGCCTTCTCAAGAGCCAGTCCAAGGCAGAGGTGGAAGCCTTCCCCTGATTAACAGGCAAGCACAAGGCACAAGTCGCTCTGGGATCTAATGATTAGCTAACTGGTAAAGCCAGACCAAAGAAAAATAAAGAACATGGACAATTTTCAAACCACCTTCAGCAAGGAGTCAAATGTGTATTTACCATCATTCTTGGCCCCTGACACACTCCAGGGACAAGGCCCAGATTGGGTCATTTGTTTTTGCAAATTCTAGTGTTACTTTTTCCTTCCTCCTCATTTCCCCCCCCCCCTTCTTTTAAGCTCTACTCCGAAGATGTCATTGTACTGAACACATTAACCACATCTACGGCTGCCAACAGGAGGGGCCGAGTTAAAAAATGACAGGAACAAGAGTTTCGTTTGTCTCTGTACCAAATCATCCCCAGCACGACATCCTTCTCTCCATCTGCAGCTCTTCCCTATCAGATGCCGCAAGGACAGGGATCTCTGGAGGCTCCAGCAGGAGCCAGCAAACTGCCCAGGCCAAGAGCGATGCATTTGCTCTTTGCGGGGCTGAAGAGCAGCCTCTTTGAGGAGGAATCTGCTGGCACCGATGCTGCTGATTCAGCCACCTCTGCTTCAGTGTTTTGGAATCCCTGCACATGGGAGGGGTGACAGAAGCTGAAAGGTGAGCAGGCCCCCTGGGGCGGCACGGCAAGTTTCCGCGCGGCAGGAACCCCAGCCTGGCCCCAGCAATGAGGCAGAAGACAGGGAACGCCATCAGATTGGCAGCGGGTCCCGAGTATCCTCCTTCAGCCAGTGAGAAAAATATGCAGAGAGGGGAAAGACGGGGTTTGCAGCCTGAGGAATTCAAGTTGGGCTTTCCGATTTATTCATCTCGCTAGTGCCGGTTCCCTTACATTGAAGGGCACATAGCTGCTCTGAACAGAAGCAGATCCTGGTTTGGGATCAGTATTCCCACGGTCCCTGCTGACACAGGGAAGCAGCACCTCTGCTACAGCTCACTAAATACCAATTATGGAGAACGCTAAAATGCAGCTTGTTTATTTGTTTTTAATTTATTCACAGAAATGACAGTCTCCTCCTCAACAAAGCTAATTCACGCACATACCACATGGCTTGCACCGACACCGGCTTGAAGATGTGCATTCTCCCTGCAGTGCTCACGCTGAAACCACTAAGAGAGAGGGGGGGAAAAAGAAAACCACCGGTCAGAAACTGCTCTTCTCTGCATCACAAGCTGCACTCTACAGCTACTGCAAGGCAGCTACAGGGGCACTCACAGCAAAAAAGAAATCAGGGATGAGAATCTCTATCACCGATTTTCCAACATCCTCCCAAATAAGAATGGCAAGCAGACACCCTTCCCGGCCTAGGCTGCCAGGAATGGGAGCTCTTACGCCCCGAGGAGGATTTCAGAGAACATTCACTGGGTATCACAGGTTCCACCAAGCAGTCTGAGGGCAGCAAGACAAAAACTCACTGTCTGAGTAAGAGGACTGCGGCCATGAATCCAAAATTGGAACTTCATTTGCAAGGTGACGGAGAATCTCTCCTAGAGCAGCCCCCAAGTAGGGAAGGACATTCACATTTATCCTTTTAATGTGGTTTCTTACCCATCACCGTCAAGATGGATTTTAGTATCACTCCACAGACGAAGAACCATTCCTATAGTGCAGCTTTTACTGGAAGAGAGGTTGTTATACAGGATGTTAAATATAGGCCACAATGCGGTCACGCCAATATCCTAAATTATTAATACTCTTTAATTTTTAAAATCCTCAAGTCTTGCTCTAGTAATTCCTAGTAATATCTTAGGCCATCAAACGCGTAACACACAAGGAGACCGGCAGCTGAAGTCTAAAGGTCTGCTCTGGTATTAGCATGCCGATTGCTCCACAGGGCTGGAGGAACATCACCGAAGCAAGGATCAAAACTACCAGCTCTCCTCTCCCCCTCCAGAGCCTGCCAGAAAGCGCCGCAGTATTTACCCCATCATCGTCCCCGCTCCCTCACCCTCATCAGCTCAGGGCAAGGCAGCTCCCTAAGCGGACGGAAAAAGCAGATTGCCGCGATCTGGCTGCAGGGATCTGGCTCGCTAAAGCCAGGCAGAAAGCAAGCCTTGGTAGGTGGCAGAGCAGCCACCTGCCCTTCCCTAAGAGCACCCCAGGGGCCTTTCAAAGCACCGCGTGTTCGATTTTCACTTCATCGCTCTGGCTGGTAGAAAAGACAGAACGGGATTTTATGAGTTGACCAAACCCAAAAGAACACTTTCATTTCAGAGATGCAATCTGGCGAGAAAATTGTACTGCAATGGGTGCCAGGAACTTTCAACTCGTAAATAATTAAGCCACTGAGATATTAAAGTTTTAAAGGAAATTGGGATGCAAACAGCAACAGCCAGTTCGCAAAGAACTCAGGTTTTGTTCTGTTCTTTTCCTTTCTTAAAAGCCTTCAGCCGCTTTCTACAGCAGATCAAAGGGTTTGACAGGCCAGTCTGAACACACACGAGGACAATGTGCAGTTTAGAGCTGTGTGAGAAAAAATGGTTTTTATTAAACACATGTAAAAGGAATAAAACCCACCAAAGCGCCCGGCTAGTCAAGCTGTCAGCAGTCGGAACGCTTACAGCTCCGCAGCGACGTTTCAGCCCCAACACAGAGCCGTGGAGTCGCTCAGCGAAGTCGCTAACACCAACTGACTTCTTTATGCATGAGACTTACCCTTAATTAACAAAACCTTTGGCTTTCAGGGGAGGCGGGAACTGAAATGGCAGCTAACTATCCAGTCAGGATGGCTTTGTCCTGACTTTGCCATCTTTCCTCTTGTCTTGCCATCAGTAATCACCGGGAGCCAATTACTGCAGGGTTATTTCAGATTTGAAGGCGGCATAGCAAACATTCACCGCTGTTGCACGCTAAGCGTGCCATAAGGAAATGCTGCGTTAGAATTTCCTCCGTAACGCTCCCAGCAGTAATCAGACAGCAGATACAAGAGGCAGCATCAAAGCCAAGGACAATCATCGTATTAGGAAGGCACGGCTAGGAGGTTCGCTAACAGGTCTCACTGCAGTGCAAAAGCTCCCCCCTTCCAGTTACAGCAACAGAAGCAACCCCTAAGGTTTTCCAAAAAGAAAACAAAAGTCATGCTGGCTGGACCAGCACAACACGGCAGCCTGCTAAATCATCGGAGAACAGAACCAACAGCCTGGAAGCTCTGACTGCTAACTCCAGCTCTGCCAAACCAGCCCTGCCTCTCAGAGCCAAGAGCTTTTCTGCCTTGGTTTACTCACCTAGAACTGGAATCATGTGAGAGGGTTCTGCGATAACAAAATATTTTATTTGCCTTTCCAAATGTTATGTGCTCTTATCAGTTCGACAAAAGAAACAGCTCATTACTGACACGTTTGTTGGTTTTGGAGGTACTTCTGCAGCATTGTTTTTTGATGTTATTTGGCACCTACCCCCCCCCCCCCCCCCCCCCCCCCCAAAAAAAAAGCAGCTCCATTGCATCATACCATCAACAGACTTGAAGTCTGGTGGACGGAATAAATTCCAGTTTTGCAAATATGTCTGCAAAAACATTTTGTAACAAGCAGGCAGCTCACAACTACCACAGATGAGGTAGATGCCACAACCCTACAGATGGATTGCACGTGACCGCCTTGCCCACAACTGCCCAGAGATTCCGAGTAGCCTGAAAGCTTACTGGAACAAAAAAAAAATAAAAATCACCCTCTCACCCTCATAACCGGTCAGAAAACTCAACACACGTCCTTTTTCTTGCTAGAATTTGCAGATACATGTAAACCAACTGCCTGGGGATGGTTTGGTGTTGACAGGCTTTCCAGAGAACCCAGCCTGCCTGGTTTCCAAGCCCAGCCTCGCCTTAGACATACCTCTCCTTGCTGGAGAAATCCACACCCAGCAGAATATTCTCTTCTGTGTCCTGTCGTCCGCTGCTGTACACAACCACCATGTACCGGACTCTGTCTGTCCACACACTTTCCAAACGGACAGCCTAGAAAAAGGTCATCAAGCTCTGCAAAGTAGCTTTTGGATAATTATTACTTCCATTGCTGCCTAGTACTTTTTAAGGTGTAATTGTGCCCAAGAGCTTTAATGAGCTGCAGCACGAAAGGCACAGGGAGAGCTGGTCCCTCTTCCAGCAAGGCTAGTTGCCAGTTTGACCTGGCATCGGGTGGGGAGAAGATTGGCCTAGATGACCTGCCCCAGTTCAGAGAAATACTACAAAACGTAACCTGAAGATTGGTTCTAAAGAGGTTCGACTAGAAAGTTGGTAAAAACATCGGTCATGCACTGAAGTGAAAGCAGAGGCAGGCTCAGAGGCTTCTTCCACTCCCAAGCCCTCACTGAAACACGTTCGTCATGCTGGAGGGGATACCTGATGTAGACTTTTCTGCAGTGACTTTTATAGGCTCTGCAGATTTCTTTAAAAGAAAGCCCAGCCCCATTTGGATGTAATTTCAAGCCTGACTTAAGAGTGTCTGCTAGCATCAGCAAGCTCCTGTCTCTCCTCCTGTATTGGTGTTTGTCAGCTGACTGGAAAATTAAATCTAACAAAACAAGCACACTTCAGACAGAGCAGCTTCCTGACCCACCTCGTTACCTGGATGTAAGGACCAGGGCAAAAGGGGTGGACAGGAAAACGCTGTAGGGCTGGCAACCAGCACACAGTTAAGCTGACTCTGAAACCTAGGATTTGCCAATGCTTTTCATGAACCTCTGCAGTTGTGTTTCAAACACCTCCAGCAGAAAGGCGAGCAGGAAAACGCATCTTTTCTTACCAGTTTGATCCTATCCTCACACCGAAGGAGGTTGATCATCACCTGGAGGTGCTGAGGCAAATCACCTGCAGAGAAATAATCAGAGAGAGTCTCTTACTGCACTAAGCATAGTCTTGACCTTTAATGAAATCAGATGTTTCTAAGTTAAAAAAAAAAAATTTAAGGCAGGCCAATTAACTTTGGTGTCCCAGAAGAGTACTAAGAGAAGTGAGTTTCTCGAATGAGCGTTATCCAGCTGCGTACCGACCTCACAGTATTTGGAAACTACCAAACATATTGAGACCACCTGTGCCTGGCACAAAGGATGACCTCCTTCCTGTGACAGCACCTTAGAGAAGACAGAAAGACATGGGCCCTGAGGACAGGGGAGGACAAGGTGGGAGGAACAACTCCAATTGGAAAAAAAAAAAAAAAAGGAACAAAGGAGAAAAGGAAAACTTGGACTTGTGAAACACACATAGCACGGTGGGATCAGCCCCAGGGGCCTTACTGAGGGTACATCTGAACACGAGAAACTGAGGAGGAGGAAGGGCTGCAGGAGTGGCCCGGTTTGGGGGATGGAGCCCTTCTATCTCAAAGCGCTGCCCATGCAACAAGTCCCTTAGGCTCCAGAGCAGCGGGTACGCTTCTGTTTGGTGAAAGCAAGCGAAAGGAACAAGGAATCTACAAGGAAACAAAACAAATTCACCTCTAATAACTTGGTAATGCACTCATAACTTTCCATACAAGATAAAATTCCTTCCGTAGGATGTTTGCTGGGTTTATGAAATTGCTGACAATTAAAGAGACCCAAAGCCAAGCTTGGCGTTCAAACACCCTCTTTGTGCTTGGAGTGTTTACAAAGCAGCAGACACACAGTACC
Source organism: Egretta garzetta (assembly GCF_000687185.1). Lineage (NCBI taxonomy): Eukaryota > Metazoa > Chordata > Aves > Pelecaniformes > Ardeidae > Egretta > Egretta garzetta. The sequence goes on along the minus strand of NW_009258275.1, from coordinate 267,080 downwards.
ACACTGTGCCTTTCCCACATGCTCCTGCTCTCAAAACGCCCCAATGATCTTATTTCTTCTTTCCCAGTGATCACTTACTCCAAAACTGTCAAAGACAGAAGGATAAAACCACTGGGTCAGGAGAACCCACTTTCCCACCCCCCCCCCCCATCTGCTCATCCTTCCTTACGTACGCTCACCATACAACTCCCTACAATTTCTTCCTGCCAGTTGGACACACTGGAGGGGACTGGGGGAAGAAGGACAGTCTGTTCTTAAGCCATCATAAACTTTTTACAGGCCAGATTGCGACAAGTTAACTGAAAAGGGGATTTTCCTGAAACCAGGAAAGGGAATATAAGGAGCCAAGAAACACACATCCATCCAGAGACCCAAATCCTGTCAAAGCGTTCCTCACTCTTACCAGCAACATCAAATAAACCCAGCAACAGGTAGCTTCGGAAGAACAAATGGTGTCAGCTGGCACTGAAAGTCCCAAGCTTCGGATTATCGGAGCCTGGGAGAGTGCTCGGAGAAATGTCCCTGCCATGCTGAATCAGGACCTCGACAACTACAGAAGGGGTGCTAGGGCCCTGTGCCTCAGCCTGCCCAATTTTCCTCCCCACAGGCCAAAGGGGAAGGCAAAGATCAAATCACAGAAGAACAAGTGACATTTCTTCATCTGCGGAAAACAGGGATACATACTCAGCACAGACTTTCTGGCTCAGCAGGCTTCCCTGCCTAAGGAATGCCCAGCTGAATGCCATAACGTCTGTAACGAATAAATTTCTACTCCTGTTACAGTTCTGAGACAAGGACAAAAAGCTTAAATACACGTTCCCGTTCAAATCAAGTGGGCTGAAAGCCAGGTTTTACTCGGCAGGTTGTACAAGGCCCACTGTGGCAAGGAGAGGAGCCGTCCGCCCACCCAGGCGTGCCATCCGCCTGGATGGGATGAGCAGCAGAGCAAGAGGGGAAAAGAATTTCAGTAGGTAATTTAATCCGCTACCTGCATGTTTGTGAGGATGCTGGAGACTTCGCTGGCCCTGGGAGCTGCTTCCTTGTTGTAAGAAAAGGGCTGCGCCTTTCACCATGAAAAAGCTCTCGCTTAGGCTGGAAAACAAATGATAAAGGAAGTCAACTGAAAGGACGTTATCAGCAAAAGGCACGCTCAGGTCCGCACGCCTAAGGAAGGACGGGCTTCCCCTGGCTACAGCACAGCAGGATTTTGCCATGAGAAGCTGTTCCCAAAGTTTGATCCTGCCACTTGCACGGCACGGCTCCGGGAGCGTTCATGTGTCATCTTCCACCAACATTTTATTACTTGGCCATTGCAGGAGATACTTGCCTGAGCTGTCAGGCGCTGGAAATGACTTTATCATTTGATTATCAAACTCTGCAACTTAAAACCAGTAGAGGGTAAGACTCTTCACAGGCTTAGACCTGTAAAATGACTGGAGATCAGGTTCCGAGTCAATCAGTTCCTACTCATTTCAATTCTTGAGATTTCTTTGGAATGCAAAAACAAGCACACGCAGCCATCCATTGTCTGTGGATTTAAAGGGGAAGGGAGGGCAGACGAAACCTGCACATCCCAGGAGAAAGGAAACTGCACTGAAACCTCAGGGGAAAAATCCCCAACTGGCACAATAGTGAAGATTTTGCTTTGCTCTGCCTCGATACAGCCGCCCTGGGAAACCCTACTGCTAAGGGGGCAGGTCACGGTGCGTGCAAACGCGTAACACTATTTCCACAAAGTGACACCCAGGCCCCCAGAACGTAACTAAAGAGCAGGCTCAACACAACCAGTCGTTACAGTAAGCGCCAGCCTAATTCCACAGAACTGCAATGCATCTGTGAGCATTTCAGAAACAGACTCGGACGTACGTGGTACCGTTAGCATTTCCCACGAGGCTGAAAATCAACATGACCAAGCTACCTTTTAGTTGCCACAGTAACTGCTGACATTGCATTTCCGACACTGCTCAAACCATCACAAGAGACGTGCCTCGTTACAGAGCCCAATTTTCTGCCGCCCTCCTCTTCCAAACGTAGATAATCATTAATTACTGGCTGCTATCTACTCAACAGAAAAGCTCCATTATGAGACTGCGCTGCACGGGAGTTACTTAGGCTATGGAAAATGATCCCAAGGGAGTTACGACTCCCAGAGCTCGTCTGTTCTGTGCTTTACCTGGGGTCCTTGCCCTTGGGCAGAAGCGAGCACTAACGCTCCATTCTGCCTTAGTGGTTCTGCGCAGACAGACATGAATTTCATGTCTTTTCAGCTTCTGCTGCAAGTTCAGCTTTTCCCTTCCATGAGAACACGGCCAAGGTTCCCAGGCAAATCTTCCATCATTTTGCAACTGAACCTTCGAGGTGCAAAATTCCCAGAAATATCTGGATCAGGTTTAAATTTGAGACCTCAGCTGCTTTTAAAAAGCAAATGAGAATTTTCGCCTAAGTTCCAGGCTCCACAAGTCATATGTCAGATCAATAAATTGCCAGCAGGACAGCTGCACTCTAATTAAAACCAGCGTTTCTCCGTTTACACTCCCACAGTATTCCAAGCACTCACCACTCGCTTCGCTAGCAAGTTGTGTCGGAACAGGAGCCACGCAGCGTTTGCTCGCGATCCGGAACGCCGGCGGCTGCTCTGCCTGGCACGCAAGCTATCGGCAGGGATTTCTGCAGACAGGAATTTGGTTCATTCCATAAGCGAGCCAGGAAGAGTCCCGTTTCCTTCGCACACCAGATCTCACAGGGAAGTGTTAAAAAAGGCCAGAAGCTACACAAAAGCACACAACGTATAGGGCGTTCGGCTAAATCCCAGCTTCAGGCACGCGCGTCTGTTTTGTAGCAGGAGGAAGGGAATGGGTAGATAACACACAAGGAGATAATTCACAGTAGTCCAGTCCCAAGAATTTTGGGGATATATTTCTTTGGGAAAGTAAGAAAAAAAAATATCCCAAAGGATATTCTTTTATCCCTAATAAAGTACTGACTGGGATTTCTACAGCAGGAAAAACCTTGGAAGAGCCAGAGCTCTTTCCCAAAGGCCTGGGTAACTCTGACAGTTCATCTCACCTCTTGCAGTCGGGAAATCTTTTACAATAAAGCAGAATATTCCCAGCTGCAGGCAAGTGAGAAAGCTGTGCTGTAGGAGCAGAAAGCAATTGCAGGGAACGGACAACCCACATAGCAAAATTTTTGTCACCGTGCATTCACCTGGGTGGAAAAGAACCGGAAAGCAAAGCCAAAGAGCCTGTCGAGAGCAAGATTTCTTTTTTCCTTTAAATGTTTGTTTCCTAAACGGCGCGCTAACCTTATGAAGCACAGCCTGGCCGGGGCTCAGGCTGCCTGTACCTCCCCAGCACTACGCGCGCTCCCCAATTTCCACATAAGCTCCCGTTTCCATACATCCAGCATGGTGCCGTACAGAGGTAACGCACCCAAGTGCCTCTTTGCAAAAGCTCAGCTTTGACACCATACCGAAACAGCACCATCACCCAACGCCGCCCCTTATCTCCGCTCCAGGAACGCTCTTTGCTCTCAGTCACTTCATGCAACCGCCCTAAAAGACAGCTAACAAAATAACCGTGAGAAAAAGGCAAGGCACGGTATTCCAACCCTGCTTTAAAAAAAACCAACCCCTTTAAATCCTGCAGTTCCAGTAAACAACTGAAACGCCAACCTTTTTAAAAAAAAAAAAAAAATCTCCTAAAGAACAGAAAAATCCTAACATTAAAGAACATCCCCAACTTTTGACCCTCGGCAGCAGTGCTAAACCGCCCCAGCAAGCAGCATTTGTTAGCAGCATAAAAACGAGTGGCTTATACATACTAATGTGGACTGGTTCCCTTTGAACAGCAGAAGCATTGTGCTGGCCCAAGAGTCAGGCAGAAGTCAGTAAATTCGAAAAGATTCATAACTAGCTGTAAAACTCACATCCTCTTGCTTCTAAAGCCATAAAAAAAAAAAAAAAAGGAAAAGAAAAGGTTGACCATGTATTCTGTGCGGAGCAGAGAAACCGCGTCTTGTTGATGCTACCCAGGAACTGGCTGACTTCTACAGAACACTGTGTCTTCCACTGATATCCCGGCTTGAAAAAGCACTTGTCCTAACATATCCCGATGAAAGAGGGCCATTCAAGAGGGGGAAAAACCAGCTGAGGCTCCTCTAATCATTTCCCTCCTCCAGACTCGTTTGTTTGTTTGCTTCCTCCCGCATGCTCCGAAGGCAACGCAGCGCCTATCGGCGACCGCAAAGCAAAGCAGCCCGGCGCTGTAGAAAGTCCATGTGGCCTGGGACAGGGCGAGATAAAAAGCATCCCATCGACAAACACCAGTTCATTTCCTTGCAATTAAAAGACTGCACGCCGCCACTGTAATAGATGTGCGACAAAAAGGCATGAGCTGCCAAATTAAAATGCTTCTTCACGTACCGTACGGCTACCACGGTTTGATTTGCAGAGCGACTCGTGAGTTACTGAGCTACTACGGAACAAGAAAGTCTTTCAGGTGGCTTGGTATTTATTTGTTAGTGGCTGGCTATAACCAAATTCGCTGAAGACTCGTTTCTTACAGCCCCCTGACTGATTCCGTCTCCAGCCATAAGCCATAACCGCATGCTGGCATCTCACCAGCACCACCAGCCCAACCAGGAGGAGAAGCAGCTTTCTGTCCATTTTTTACCCGGCCCGACTGGCACACACAAGAGAAACCACCCATTCCCTGGATGCCCTCCCAGGAATCCTGACCAGCACAGCTACTTTACAGGAGTCGTTTCAGGCTCCCAAATAAATGCAGGTTTTGTCACAACCCCAGCACCCCGGTGCTCTCTAGTGCTCCAGTAGGGCTGCAGAGCAGTCCCCGTTCCGCTCCATAACCTCAGCTTACCAAATTAATGGCATTAACCCCCTAAGGGGGGTAAACACCCACGCTTAGAAGCATCTGGGAAATGCTGAGGGTGTTGGTGGGAGGGTACAGACAGCTATGGCACTTTGCCGTCCATAAAGGAGGGGCCCTTCTGCACCCAGAGGGATGGCACCCAGGGGCTAGCGAGGGGAGGGTGCTTAATGGCCACAGCACTGCCGAGAGCGGGCTCCGGCGTCTCCTGCTTCACTGTCCCTTGCTCCATCCGTTGGCTCTGCGCTGCTCAACTTGAAAAGGAAATATTTCTTCCCCTTTGGGAAAGCCCCAGAAGAGCGTGGCTGCAACGCACATCAATTACATTTCGAGTTGCTTAAGAGCACAACAGACAGCGCCTTTTATTTGTTACAAAATGCCGCCCCCCGGGTCCGCAAATGCCAATAAGCAATCTGTTAAAAATACTGGGTTTCGTAAGAAGAAACAGAGCTGCTCGCGTTACTGGACAGACCGAGCGAGCTGGAAGCCAGCTGCCAGTCACAGAGATGTTCCCTAAGCAGCTCAGGCTGCGGCGTGTCCCAGGAAGAAACCTCATATTCCTCGGGTATTCCAGCTCCCTCTTTCAGAAGGAAATCTCACATAAGACGTAATCATCTTGCAGGATACAAGAAAATACTCTATTAATACATCTTACAGCTGCATAACTCTTCTCAAAATAAATACCCACACACAGAAGTTAGTAGAGAGAAAAACACTTTCCCTGGGAAGATGCAGCCAAGCCTGAGGTTGATTCAGCAGCCTCTTGCTAGCTGAAGAACTAAAAAATAGTAACTAGCTGAAAGCGGCAGAACACAGAAACATCAGCGTTTGCATTCAGCCGGGTGTCCCTGCTGCTCCCAGAGCTGCCGCAGGATCGCTCTGTGCACGGGATGCCCGAGGAGCCTGGCTTGTCCCCACACCTGCAATGACCTTCGGTGTTCCTGGAGCTGTAATGAACACGTTGGCTTCGTCTTTGCCACCGATCACAACCGAGAAGCCCTTTAGCCCCAGCGCTGTCCAGATCCGCTTGCTTACAGCTCTGCTCTGGGAGCATATCGTAGTGCTGGATTCATGCAGTGAACGTGAGCGGATTTCCACTCCGCCTGGCTTTCCTTTGCCTCTTCCTCGGGGACAGGGACAGCCCCGGGCTCCAGCCAGAGGAAGGTCCGAGGGCAGGGAGCTCAGGGAGCAGAGGAGCTGCTCCTCACGCAGCCGGGCAGAGGCTGTCCTCAGGAGCAGCCCAGCACCACCAGAGGACCAAGGCACACGCACCCGATGGGTCAAGGCTTGCTTCGGCTAACACCCAGAGCTCACCTCTGCTTGGGATTACAGTTACGCTATATCCTCCTCTCCCAAAGAGATAATATTCCATATGTCCTTTCAAGATATCTGCTCCCACCCGAACCTTTCTGCTTCTCTCTAACCTTTTATCTTGAGCAACTCCCACACTGCTGATCTGTCGTGTGCTTCTGCAGCTCAGGCACAGAGCTCCATGAGCCAGAAAAGCTCCGTGATGAAGCCTTGCCCAGGCCACACCATCATGCTCTCCGGGCACTAAATCTCTGTCAAATTAAGTTTCTTAATTTCCCCCTCATTAATGGAACAAAACGTACGGGCGGTGCGGGGGCAGAGAAGGTCATCTATCCATCCGGGCTGAGCCAGAGCACTCGGGGGACAGCGGTGGCCTCTGGGCTCATCCCAGTGCAGAG
>NW_009258275.1:250034-260342 GCF_000687185.1 Egretta garzetta | reverse complement strand
AAAAAAAAAAAAAAAAAAAAAAAAGAAAAGTAATATTCGCTTTTCTCAAAATTAGTTGCAATTTTACAAAGGCACGAACATGGCTCCTGGTTCCTTGGGGTTTATGGCATCTTCTGCTCAAATAATTTCCAAACTCATAAGGTGAGAAAAAAAACCAAGGCTTCCCAAACTCCACAAAATTAAACACACTTCCCTTTTCCACCAGCTCCTTTCATACGGAGGAAGAGAACTGATTCCTCCCCCTGCCACGTTCTTCCCCCCGCTTTCTGCTCCATCTGGAAAAAGCCCAGCCATCTCAAGGCAGTTTAGCAACACGAAATGCAGCCCTGGAGAGGGGCCTCCCTGGTGCACCCCTCGGCCGCGGTGCCGCAGCTCGGGGACCAACCGAGCAAAGTCCCCTCGGATGCTCCCGCAGCCCAGCCAGCCCCTCAACGTGCCAGAGGGTGGATTTTAAGACAGGGCACTGCTGCGGCGAGCCAGAGGGCCACCACGCAGTCATACCGAAATAGCAACACAAACTAAACTGGAAACCAGCACATCAAATAGAAAGGAAGATGCGGGGAGAGAAATAGCAGGAAGACGAGGCGGCAGCTGCGCGGCCCCTGCTTCCCAAGCCAGGCCGACAACTAAAGCACAGCGACTGCTTGCTTGGGCTTGACAGCAGGCACATCAGATAGCGCTTCCTGACCGAGAAAGGGGCCTTCCGAAAGGGGTCTGAGCGACACAAAACAGCGCCAGGGGAAAACGAACTTCAAAGCTACTCACTCGCATGCTACTGTACAAGCTGAGAAGCAGAAATGAGAGCCTCTAAAAGCAGCAGCAGGTCACTTCTCAGGCTTTTCAAAAAAGGACTTTGTGTGTTTCCAAGTGGCCTCTGCGCCGGGTCATGCACCAGCCACGCAGAGCCCAGCGACAGAGGAAGATGAAATGAAACATAAAGGAATCACCTTGACAAATTCAGCTGAGAGTATCGCCATGACCATCCCGGCTCGGCTTGGCAGAGAGCGTGCAGAGGGATGAGCAGAGAGCTCCCGGGCAGCAGGACTGGGAGAGACCCAGTGTCAACACGTGCAACACTGTTTTAAAACAAATTGTTATCACATACACGTGTAGACTTCATGATACGCCGATCAACTGAGCTGTGGTCAGAGCTGCAGGTGCATCTGCAGTTCTTTAGCGGTGCATCTGCTGTTCTTTAGTGGTGCATCTGCTCTTTAGCACTTGCTAAAGTTGGCGAGAGCTGCCAGCATTGCTTGGATCGTGGTGCTCTGCCTCTGCTGAAATCTCTGATGCAGGCAGCTACCTGCAGGGCAACTCCTGGAAATGTTTGTCTTCTGAAATACTATTTTATTACCCAAAAAAAAAAAAAAAAAAAAATGAGGCAGGAAAGCTCTTTCTGTACTTGTGGCTATGTTAGCATGCAGCTTTGATGGGCTATAAAAAGCCATCGCTCTCAGACTTCCTAAGCTGAAGACAAGTCACCCCAAGAAGAAACCCAAAACTTAAGCTGCAAACCAGAGCAAGGTCCGACGTTCCTTCAGACGCACGGAGAACACCTCCCCTTCCTCAGAGGCAGCCGGGGCACTGTCATGCAACGGCAAAAAGTTGCCTGCAAGGGGGCCAAGCAGCAGCCCCTGCTGAGGCGGGGGGGGGGGTGTCTTGTAATGCCTCCCCGCGGGGGCAAACACCCCCCCATCTCTTTCAGAGGAGAGCAAGACGGTCAGGCAGGCAGGAAGACCTGGCAGGCTTCGCTCTCGTGTTTTTAGCAGCGCAGCAACAAAAGGGGGAGTCTGAGCATGTATTGTTCGGCTGAAAGGCGTGGGCCACATCCACAGCGCAAGAATGCTCCGGAGGGTTTGAGACACTGCGGGCCATTCACAGCGCCAGATACAAACCCTCCTCGAGCACAAAGAGGAAAAAGAAAAAAACCAAAATCAATCATGAAGCACACAAAAGCTGATTTCCTAACATAAATAGACTGCTGATGATGTGCCTCCAGCCGCTCCGGCGCACCGGGTGAGACGATGCGTTGGGCTCGAGCAAGCCATCGCCCCAGCCCCGCACGGAGCCAAAGCGGACCCCACGCTGGGGTGGAACACAGCTCCAAGGGCAGAGCACGACCCGGGCTGCGCCTGCAGGCAACGCAGGAGCAGCTGGGATAAAAACACCAAGAGAAAGGGCAGGAAGAAGGAAGCAAACAAATTAGCAGGATTGCTCCCTGTTCCAGCAGACTGGCGCAAAAATAAGTTAGCAGAACAGCTCCCAAACGGCCAGGAAAGAGAAATTCTAGGAATCCCCAGTACTTGGATGGTGAAAAGCCAAATAAAATAAGAGATTGTTTCACAAGGAAAAAGAAATCCTTTTTGCTCATCCCATTAATCACAGAGTTCAGAAAGGCACGAGGCCGATCACAGCATCACCCAGCTATGCGATGCGCGTGGAACAGTTTGAATCACAGCGAGCATTTCTGAGATTCCCACCGAAACATGATGTCATTTTTGTGATAGCCGCTGTCTCAGGAGGCTGGGGCCAGATCCTCTCTGAACCTCAGCCTTGCACGACTGCCCATTCCCATTCGGCTGCTACCAAGAAACCCCTCACTCTTAGGTGGACCATTGACCCTGCAGAGACCCCCAGCACCCCTGTCCCCAGCCCTCTGCGGCAGCCCCACGACCGCCTGCCCTGTGCGAGGGCTGAGCAATGTTTCTCCATACAGCTACCCAGGGTGGCTCGCGCTGGCCTAGACTCACGGACTCAAAGGGCAAGGCTAGGAAAGGTGGCAGCCAACGCTGCGAGAGGCATATGCAGAGGTCCCAGCAATCAGCAACAATGCTCTTTTCCAGCCCAGCACACCCTCTGCCATGCAGCATCCTGGTGGTCTGAGGGAAGCCAGCTATTCCCAAAACACTGGCTCCCTTCTTCCCCCACACTAAAAAGACCCAAAAGACACCCTGTGTTTTCCTACAAGTCACTTTTTTGGATGTTGCTGTTGCCATGTTACTGCCACAGTTAGGGAGGAGGCCAGACGACAAGCCCGGGAGTGCTGGGGAGGTGTCTCGGAGACGTGGTCCAAGCTAAACGAGAGGTGGGACGACGCCGGCCCCCAGGCTCCTGCCATGGAGGGCACATCAAAGGCAGAGCCTCCCGCCCGCACCCCCCGGGCAGGAGCCGATCCTGCTCCCAGTGCTGTTGCCATGTTACTGCCACAGTTAGGGAGGAGGCCAGACGACAAGCCCGGGAGTGCTGGGGAGGTGTCTCGGAGACGTGGTCCAAGCTAAACGAGAGGTGGGACGACGCCGGCCCCCAGGCTCCTGCCATGGAGGGCACATCAAAGGCAGAGCCTCCCGCCCGCACCCCCCGGGCAGGAGCCGATCCTGCTCCCGTCCTCCTCCCCAGCCGAGCTGTCGGCACATCGGCCGATCCTCCTGCATTCCTCCCATCAACTCATTGTTTTAATCCTTTAAACTATTTTATTAAGCCACCCCATTTCACCCACTCAGCAGTGCCTCCCGGAGACAGGCCAGAGAAACAAGTGGAAACTCTCCAACGGCGCCACTGGAAAAGAAAAGGAAGGTGAATAATAGTTTCAAGGATCAAGAAAGCAGCTTCCAAGCGGTGCGCGCGAAGGTCAGCCAGGACGCAGACAACAGCATGGGAAGCACGACTGAGAACCCTACAGGCAGCGGTGGCACAGCAACCCAAAAAACAGCTTAGCTGCTGGGTTTCAGAATGACTCCAAAAAAGGCAGCAGAGTCCAGGGAGTACTTGACACGTTGGTAATGCGTAAAAATAAATTAAAATAAAGCTAGACGGATCATGTGGGGTAAAAGCAGAGTGAGAAAAGTTCTAGCTCAGCCCCGACACCCCCTCCAGTGTTTAGCTAGACCACAGCCTGCCCTCCCAGCTCCCCCCAGGGTATGCAGCGGGGAGGAGGCACACCCCAGAAATTAGGAGACTGCCAGCCAGGGGCAAAGCTACCTCAAGACAGCAAAGTGTTGGTAAAAGCCTCAGGATCATCCTTCTTTTTCCCCTGCCACTCCAAACCCATCTTTTAGAAGCAGAATCGGCGTTGCAGAGAGAAGCACATATCTGTAGTGCAAGCGGCTTTGCGGGGCTGGGAGGGAGATGCCCACACGCAGGCACGCTGCAAGCAGCCCCACAGGCAGCTGTCTCCGCAGGGATGCGAGTGCTGGACGTGACCGTTTGGATGGCAGACAGGGCAAACAAGCAACCTAGCAGCTTTCTGGTAAATCTGAAAGGGACATTTTGTCCTGTTCCCTGCATTTCTGGATGCCTTGGCCCCCAGTGCTAAGCCCCGGAGGTCAGCAGCATGCCACCACAGATCCCCCGGCAGCTGCCTTCACTAGCGGTTCTTGCAGCAAGGATTTCTTCAAGAAGCATAGGGGAGCTGCTGTGGCTTTGGCAGGTTTGTCAGTTTGGCAAGTCCCTCTGCACGGGGTCTCTGTGCTAGCGAGATGAGCATCGGGCACAGACTCCAGGTCCTACACAACAAATATTACACCGGGACTGAGACTTTGGGGAGAGTTTGATGCAATGGGCAATAAAACCTTGGTACACCAACAGAAGGGTGAGGACCAGCTGAGGTGGCTACGAACACATAGCACAGCGGCTGCTCCGCAGGCATGGCCCGCGTTCCTGCTCCTGTCCTGGGAAGGAGGCAGGGAAACCTCCCTCGTGGCAAAAGAGAAACCTCTGTGCTGGTTGCAGGGGGAAGCTGTCTATGCACATAAGCAGCTCCGGCAAAGCCGTCACCAGTTCATGTCCTGCTTACGGACGTCCGTACCTCACGTTACAGAGAGCTGCTGCAGATCCGTCTGGGCTGCGCCGGCTCAACAGCGCTGATTTCTGCCTGGACTGCAACTCTAAAACTTTCCAGGAGGGAAGCTCTGCAGAGGAGAGACCTTCTGATCCCAGATAAACCTAAACAACTAACGGGTGCCGTTTGCATCCTAATCCATTTGAGGCTGGGCTTATTTTTGGCTTATTTCGCTCTCTGGGGATGCTCCCGAGGGATGTGTAAATGTTTGGGAAACAAAAAAACTCAAGACTCTCTTCATTAAAAGTAAAGCCATGCCTATGAAGGTGTTGGGCCCACTGCATGTTCTCCAAAACCATCTGAGGAGCACTTGTCAGGCAGACCACAGCCCTGACTTGTATGAGAAATCCCTGACTCACAGATCTTGGCAACCAATTATCAAAGATTACGGTATTTAAAAATCAAGAGGCATTTGGAACCAAAATATTTTTCTGAACTGGCTCCAACACCTAAATAAACAGTAACCACACTGGCCTTTCACAGGAAAAAAAAAAAAAAAAAAAAAAAAAGAAAGAGTTCAGTGCAAAGCCAGTACTTTTGATAACAGGCCCAGTTGGTTTGGTTTTTGCCAAACTGCTGAGGTTTCGTGGAAAAAAAAAAAAAGAAAAAAAAAAGATTTATATACAATTCTGTAAAGGGTCTGATGACCACATCTTCAGGCTGGCAGGCCTCCTGCTGTTCCTCTACCTACATCCAAGCAAACTCCTCTCATTGCTCAACTTCAAGTCAGCAACAGTTTCCTGGAAAGGCCAGATCTTAAGTAAGTGTCAAGTCAGTCCATGCTTCCTCGGCTCCACGGTCTTTGTACGTCCCCACACAACCCACCACAAAATGTAAAGGCCTAATTATATCTCCAGCGGCTTCCCCAGCCACACCTACGGGCCAGAAAGTTACCGAGGGTCACGAGCCTGTGAATTTGCCTCCCCATTGTACGGAGCACGCTAAGGCAGGATGCTGCAGCCTTGCCAGGATGTGATTCAACGTCCTGTTTTGAACAGTTAATAAAGTCAGCAACTTCTACCCCAAGATCTCCCACCAAATAAGTGGGAGACAATAAATACCGCAGTGAGCAGGACTTGTCAAGTGTGTAATGAGCCACTGTCCCCATGAATAAATCCTCAAGGCATCTGCCCCGGTGTACCCCTGCCCCGTGCACCTTCCCAGCACCGTGACCACAGCCACTGAAAGCTGCAGATACAAGCCATTCACTCAGCGCTGCCTCCTGCAAAACATGCTCATAAATCCTTAAAAAAGTTAAAGAACGAGGTGTTAATACATAAATTTTGGTGCATTAAACTATAACATACAGCAAAGTATAACATATAAACATCCCCAGCCGTGGTGGGCACTCAGTGAGGCACAGGAGAGGAAACACGTGGCGGGATGGAGAAGAGCCTGGAGCTGCTCTGCCTCTTCAAGTTCGAGGCCAGTCGCAGCGCCAGCGAGGAATCTGGTTTTCTACAGCGACTTTAACCAAGCAGCCTCCTTCTAACGAGTCCTCTGGCATGTGCCAGCCGAGACGATGCTCTGTAAAGAGTCTGCCTGCAGCAATTACTCCTCCTGTTGATCACTGAGCTGCAAAGGGAGTTTTCATCAACCTGAGAGCTCCACCTAATTCCTGCAGCAAACGCAAACCCAAGTCAAACCAGTGCCCAATGCACCTCCGCTACATTCAAAAGAGAGAATCACTTTACTTCATTAAACTACAACAAAAAGAGCAGTAGCTAAAGGACAAGGGGTAATGGTTTTAAACTAAACCAGGGTAGGTTTAGACTAGATCCAAGGAAGAAATTCTTTACAATGAGGGTGGTGAAACACTGGAACAGGTTGCCCAGAGAGGTAGTGGAGGCTCCCCCCCCAGAAACATTCAAGGCCAGGTTGGATGGGGCTCTGAGCAACCTGATCTAGTTAGCGGTGTCCCTGCTCACTGCAGGGGGGTTGGACTAGATGATCTCTAGGGGTCCCTTCCAACCCAAAACATTCTATGATTCTATAAAGGAACTGTAGAGCTGGTTATCAAGTTTGTTCCTGATCAGGTAATCATGCAAAACACAAAGGCGAGCAAGCAAGGTGGAAAGCAAGGGGGACGTGGTGCCTCCTACCCATCACAAGCAGCCGTAGGTTCCTCAGAGCTCAAAAGCCATAAGGCTCTTACAGCTGAAAGGTTTTAACGCTGAGTAAAACCCAACAGACCTAACACTTTACTCGGAGTGTTTCAGAAGATGAGCTAAGAGTCATCTGCCAGGCTGCAGATGGGAGAAAGGCATGGATGCCACAGGATGGCATCAGCCAAGAGAGGAAGACCCTCAGTCTCCTCGTCTTCCTCTACCACTTCTCTGTCCAGCATGACACTGGATGCTCTCAAGGCAGGGTCTGTGCTTCACACCCGGCTGTGGCCGTGCAGCACGCAGAGGCAGCAGAGCAGCGAATGCTGTTGAAAGGCTCTGCAAATGTATACAAGCCTCATCCTAAAAACCTTTACCTCCCACAGCTGCTCTTGCCAGCTCTTAAAACCGGGTTTAGTGGTGCCAAACAAGAACAGTTCTTTCCACAACCATCTTCAGGCTTGATCAGAGACCAGAGACAGCTAACTCCCAGGCCCTTCTGCAGCAGGTCAACTTCCAGATGGAAGGAGATCCCTGTCCAAGGTGCCCAAAACCACTCATCTCGCCCCGTTTCTGGCCGCATTCAGACTGCGATTGGAAAGCCAGTAACGGCAAAGATTACAGAAGGACTGGCTAAACAAACTGACTTGTGTTTGTAATTAAAACCAGTGATTATCTTGTCGCATCTGCCAACTGCATCTGAGAGACAGCCAACACGCACAACACAACCGGCTTTGGAAAACATCTCTCCTTTGACTTGGTGCTCGAGAGCCAACCGACAGGGAGCGACAAAAGTCAGCCAGGATGCACCAAAAAGCCAAAGTGTGGGAAAAACTGCACAGACCCCTTTCTTCCAGAGCAGCCTGCTTGAAAAGAGCTCAGTTCTGCTCCCAGTCTCCCCCGCACTTGATATCATCGTCTCTGAGGTTGCTCTGAGCTGAAAGAGCTCGAGGTGGCTCTGCGATAAGGTGGCAGGCGCTGTGCACAGCAGGCTCGCGTTGAACTCAGTGGAGCCTGATCTTGTAAAACTTAAGGTTGAGCTTAACTCTAAGCTAACACATGCTCCCATGGACTTGATGTAACTGCACCAGCACTTTTATTAAGATTTGGGTGAGATGAATGTCTCAAGGTCCTGTGGATGCGCTGCATCATTAGGGAAAAAAAGGGATCAAGCCACAACACCCCGTGGCTGATCGGCATTCAAGAAGGAAGATTTCAGCAGACACAGATAACGCAGAGAATCAGACATGCAAGCTTTTGCCTGCACCGGGCCCGACTGGGCTGCTAGATCTGAGTCTGTGCTCTTACGTTTTCTTCTGCTACCCACTGGGGAGCAAAATGGGCTCCTGGCTGTCTGCTGGAAACAGTGTGGATGTTACCTTATCGAGGCTGCTGCAAAATTCTTGGAAAGTGAAAGCAGAGGAAGACTTTAAAGCACACTAATGTCTAAGAAAATGCAGATGGCAACAGTGTCTTTGAAAGAAAAGCTGAACCTAGAACACGTCCCCTCGGTCTGTTTTAGGAGAGAAGCTCTTCCAGGGAGAAAACAGAAAAGCAAAGCATTTTGGAATGACAGAAGCCATAAGGAAGGTCTGCTGCTCTCAGACCAGAGAGCAGGAAGACATGCGGCTGGGTATGAAACCATGATACAGACCCGTTCCTCCAAGAAAAAAAAAAAAAATCAGATCACTCCTATAACTGGATCCAACTCGAACGCAGTCTTGGATGAAAATCCTGGCATTTTTTGGAATGAATGAAAATATTCTGTTCAGCAAGCAGATGAATAAGTTATGCCATAAATGTGTAATAGCACATTCATCCTGTATCGATGTAACGCAGTTTGAGCTGGCAACAAGGCAGGGTCTTGATTCCAACAACCCTTCCGCAGAGTCAGGGGCTGGACTGCCGTCCCCGGCACTCAGGGCACATCTGACAAAGCACAGGCATCACCTACATCTCCACCGAGGCTAGATCAGGATTTAAAGATTCACAAATATCATCATAGCCAGTTCCTGCGGGTTTGGGTTTGTTTTTTTTTCAGAGGAGACCTGCCCTCAGCTGTTGGAGAAGCAGCACAAGGAAGTTGAACAATTCTGCCACCCCATGGGCACCGGGTAAAGTCTCAGCGAATTGATCCAGAGCAGCTACTGGTGAGAAGGGGACAGGACCTACCCACCTCCCCACCAGAGGAGCTTCATCTGTCATCCATACTGTGTCCACACCATCTATCGTCCAACACAGCATCCACATGTTTTCTTCAGTCCTGGGCGGTGTTTCCCCCTGAGGGCAGCAAAGGCTCTGCGCAGGAACCATCCTATTCTCAAAGCCTATCTAGTGATTTAATTACCAGATTCTTATCCTGAAAATCGTAGACTGAAGAGCGGCCCCAAGAGACTGAAGGTCAGAGGAAGCTCTTGGGATCTTGCAGCATTTTTCAATGGCCAGTAGAAAAGTATCAGCCTTCAAATGCAGTCTCACCACACCTAACCCCCATGATTGCTCTGGTACGTGATGGATGCACATGTCTGGCTTGCAAAAAGGCCAGAGAGACCAAAGGCAGCCACACCACCAGTGATCTCCCAACGATTTACCTTACATTGTCGTTGAGTTCATTTGCAATGATGAGGGATAAAGCTGTATTTCCTTTTCCAGCACAAGAGCCGTATACACAAAAGAAGAGGCTCTCATACTGCTTGGTTAAGGGTCACTATCTAATACAGCACGAGAAAAAGCACACGAATTAAGGACGCATTGCTATTTGTGACTTCAGCATGTCCCTGCTTGAGCCTTGAGTTGTACAATAAGCCCACAACCAAGCTGAGAGCAGAACCAGGAATCCTGAATTTTACTTTAACCGACACAAAATGCATTCTCCAGAAAATACGCTAACGGGTAACATTACAGACAGCCACTAAATGCCCGTACACAGGAGACCACACAGCAACCGAACTGACACTTCTGACCCACGTGTGTACAAGCAGGACAGCTACCGAATGCCAGGCTTCCCAGGCGGGCTGCAGCCATGACAAAGCACCCCCGGGACACAGGAAACGCAAGGCCTGAGACTTTCCTACTCAGAAAAGAGCAACTTTGCTTTTCTGCTCTCTGACTTTACTTGCAGGGGAAAGACGGTCTATAGCCTAACATCCACTCGCTGCTCCCAAACCCACAGGGTTAACCAGACCTCAAATCAGCTCCACGTTGTCCTCGTCTCACTCCGTCCGACTGCGACAGAAAACCCAGTGCCACCAGTGTCTCAGCTTTTGTATCTCTGCAACAGTAGGTCTCAAAGCATAAAATGGGATGGCAACAAGAAGCTCGAACTCCAAGTAGCAGCGTGAGTGGCTCTGCTTTCACCTGAAACCA
>NW_009258275.1:245182-249969 GCF_000687185.1 Egretta garzetta | reverse complement strand
AGTTTATCTCTCAGATTGTGGTTTGCAGCCTGCAACAGCTGGGTTGAGAGTGAGCAACCCACATAATTACTCAGAGCCCCATTAGGCCAGGGTCCCACCAAACCAGCTGTATCATGACTACTTCTGATCTCTGCACAATGTCCGCAAGAGAAGCCTTTCTCTTCTCCAGCAGGACAGCTCAGCCCCTTCCTCCACCTTGTGTGAAGAAAGCGGCTCCACACAACCGCAATATCAGAGCCAAATTCCTGGTGGTTAATACCCAGAGTTCTCCCCAACCCACCCTAGGAGTGCACACACACACACACACACCCCCCAACCCAGAGCCCCAACCTCAGAGAGCAGCAGCAGAGAGATGCTGCGATAACAGTGAAGCGCTGGGGCCAGAGCTGACGAGCAATTTTCCAGTTTCTTCCCACTAGGAAAAAAAAAAACCACAAACCCTCTTTTATGCTTTCAGTTCATTAAGCACTCGTCTCAAAACTAAACTGATAAGGGAGAGTGTTTGCTCTCTGCAGACCATGCAACCCCCTCCAGACAAGCGCATGAGGCCAAGTCCTGCGCGGGACCAGGACTCGGCTACATGGCAGACAATTAACGACAGTGGAAATGATGGTTAGAGCCAAATAGCTCTGCTTACCTCACATTTAATTTACGCTCTTCATCACTGCCAACCTCCAGCTGAGGGGAGAAAAGAAGGATACAGAGAAAGTTACACGCTGGTTGTTTCCATACTGTGACTTTAAAAAACATCCCCACGCTTTTTAAAACCATCCCTGCAATAACAGGTTTGGGGCGGTTGCTTTCCATGGGGTTTTTCTTTCCGATGCCAGGGATAAATGAGACTCCTTGGTCATATACGCTATCAGCACCCAGTGCCGGGTGACAAAGGGGCTCACGGGGATTTTAAAGCTATTAGGTCCTAATCCTGCAAGCTGGTCCTAGAATACGGATCGGTTTGAAGATCGCCAACCCCGACGTCACCGGGAGAGCACACACATCGCTCCCAGGGAACGCACACGTGAGGGCAGAACCTATCCCGAGCGAAAGGCTGCTAACGAGGAGCCGGGCACAAATTAATGCTGTCATTCAGGGTGTGCAGCGACAGCACAAGTGCCCTCCAGTGGATGCAGCCCAGACTGCCCAGCTGGGACCACCCCAGCCTCCAGCACCTGAACCCCAACCTGCACTGATGTGGAGCTCCGCTGCCCACACCAGCAGGGCCCCTCCGCCGCCTCGCCAAGGAGGCCACCTCCACCGCGACACTGGCAGAAGATGTGTCCCCAGGCTAGGATGATGCCCAGCTGGTTGCCCAGTCATCAACAAGTCCTTACATCTGCTGCCTTCCTGATAAACACACCTCTTTGACGGCAGGCATGTATTAAACTGGCCACTCTTCCACCAGACACTGGTGGGAAGTCCCCCTGGAAGCAAATCTGGCTGCTCAGATGACATTACCAGCCCTTACACTTTATTTACTCTCCTTAAACCAGAAGCCTGCTAGCTCACGTCAGCCTGCTTTCCGAGAGAAACATTTTCATGTCGCCATGCTTTCCAGCCACCTCCTTCAACTTCTCTTGTAGCTTCTGGACAAAATTCCACATTAAATAAAAACTGAATAGGGGCTAATTGCATCCAGAGCTGACCAAAAAAAAAAGGGGGGGGTGTGTCAAAGATAATTCTCCTCCTTTGGTCCTGTGTAAGTAGACAGAACGGGCCAGGACCATCCCCGCAGAGGGCGAGGTTGCACTGGGGGGATGGTTTGGAACCAAGAAGCGAAGCAGGGACCTTACAGACCACCCTGCAATGGCAACACCTTCAACCTTGCAACGCACCGGACACCAACGCCTAATGCAGCTGGAGGGACACAAACCTTTAAGAACTCGCACTCCACCAGCGCCAACGCTCAAGAACATTTTGTTACTTACTACAGTGTCACTCAAAACCCCCGTCAAACAAGGGCCACCCGTAAGGGTGACTTGTTTCCAGGTAGGTTTGTAGAAGTTAACAATACGCAAATAGTTTCGGGTAAAACGTTCCGAGCTTGGCGTTTTGTGAGCATGTAGGACCCGGGCTGTTCTCCACCCCTCTAAGGTAAGACTCAGGAGGCCAGGAGATTCAGGAGCAGCACAGGAGCTGCTCTGTTTACAATCTGCAAGAACCAAGTAATGCCAGGAAAAAAACCCAAATGCAATTGCAGAGGCCGGATATTAGGAATATAGCCATTTGGAGGGAGAGATATACAGAAAGCCCATCCAAAATGACTGCAGCTGATGGTGAGAATCATACCATCGCTATTTTTAGTCTGTTTACACTGTGCAGTGGCAGCGCAGAGCCAGCCTGGCTGGGGCAGCAGCTCCAGGAACACCCCGAGCCCCAGTGCCCCCCGCCAGCAGATCCGATCCCCCCAGCCCTGGGAAAGCCTGGCAGGTTTTTGGCCTTTGTACGGTCACCCTCCTGTTTGTTTGGGTCTGTCACGTAGCAACAAGGGGGAGAAAAACTTTTGTTCTTGTTAAACAAATGTGACTGTCAAGTCACGAATGTCGTCAGCTGAGGCTCCGCAGCAGAGCCGGCCCCTGCGTCTGCTCCAGGCTCATCTTTTGCAGGAGCTGACTCGCTTTCCAAGGCGACTCTCCCTGTATTTTCTGTTATATTTTCTATTATAGCTGCAGTAAAACCTAAATGAGTAAACCCAAACTTCTGCCTTGTTTCAATCAGAGCATCACCCCGAGCCTGGCAGGTTTTGTGGAACACCACCTGCACGATGCCATGGACCCGCAGCTGCTCGCCAGCACCGTGGATCCCACCACGACACGGACACCAGCGCTGGGGCTGCACCCGCATCCCTCCCCAGGGACCGCGCAGAATGCGGCCAGGCTGAAGGACCTGGCACGGAGCAGGAGGCAGTGTGGAAGGTTGATGACAGCAGAGCTAAAAAGCGCACCCAAGTTTGCAAGTGCGTGTGAACTACTCTCTCCTCTTAAGAACTTAGGGCACACTACGTTAACACGGCAGCGAGCCTCTTGCAGGCGGCAGCACCCATTTTCTAAACTCCCCCAGGCTCATGAGTTAAGGGAGGCTGCGGTGGCCTACTCGCAATCAGCAAGAACATACATATGGTCATCACTTTCCATGAAAATAATCTTCTAATAATTATTCACGTAGGCTAAAAGCCCCAAAGAGCCCCGATCTCCCTTGCAAGAAAGATCATAAAAGATCAGGGAGCAGGCTGGCACTTTTTGATGGGATTTTTCTTTGAAATTAACTTTGTAAAAACAACATGCTGGATTTGGAAAAGGGCAGTTCATGGGTTTATGGTATTTCATGCCAGAAGGAACCGTTCAAACAGAACGGGAGCTGATGTCTTCCTTTGGGAGCCACCAAAGTACACCCGAGCCATAGACACCAGTGGCAGAAGTGCCCTGGCATAGACAAAACCAGGTGACAAGTTTGGGGCAACATTTTCAAGAGGGAAAGGGAGACTCATACGGTCAACCCACTGAAAAAATAATAACGAACACAGAGCTCCTACACAACGCGGTGCCTCACACGGATGCGCGTGGCAAGGGGAGAGGCATACTGCTTTGACTCCTCTCCCACCTGCACCAGTTAAATCCAGTCTAATTCCACCGCCCGCAAGAGGGTTACAGCTCATTTACACCTGTGTAGATCAGGTCTCGCTTAAGACTCTGTCTAAACCAGAACCCAATAAAATTCCTGCGGAAAAATCCTTGGAAAAGCACAAGTCCTCTCTCCAAGTTTCTCAGTGAACACAGCGCGGTCCAAACACCGGGGTCCCTGCAGCCTCAGAAGCCCAAACCACACGACACGGATCTATGGCAAAACAGTCGGTGAAAGGAAGGGGTGAGCGGGTGAACCCCCACAGCCCCTCTGGGCGAGGGAGAAGCTGGGAGCCTTGCAGCACCGTCTCCCTCCTGCCTCCCCCCCTCCGAGCAGCTAATCGGGGGAGTCACAGGGACCTGACAGGTGACAAATAGGATTGTTTACCTGGTGGGAAGAGGGACAAAGCGAAGCCAAGGGCAGCGAGCACCAAAGGAAAGGGCAGGGGGGAGAGGGATGGATGCATAGGAAGGGCATGCAGGGAAACACCAGGGCCTGTCTTTGGGGGTCACAAAAGAAAGGGGTTAGAAGGAAAAAAGGGATGCATGGGGAAGAGGAAAAAGTAATTGGAGGGTGCTGCCGTGTTTGGATGGCATGTGGGAGCTGCGGTGAGGGAAGACAGAAGCCCAACGCCAGGCAGAAGCAGGAGGTCACGTTTCTGGCATCCAAGAGTGAAGGGAGCGTGCAGCAGAGCGGGGACACGCAGGGTGCCCGTCCCAGCAGGGCAGGGGAGTGCGGAGCACCGCATGACGGGGCAGCAGGTTAAGTGGCGTGTACACGGCTCCGGAGCAGCGGAGGAGGAGGAGAGGGCAGCAGCATGGTGCAGGCTGTGCTGCAGCGAGAAGCGGCAGCAGACAGCGTGGCACAGGGACGTCACGCAGGTACCGGGTGGAGCGGGACGGGAGATGCTCCGGCTGCCCACGGCTGCCCCGGGGAAGGGCCGGTGTGAGCTCCCCGCGGGGCAGCAGCTACAGCGGGTGTGGGGAAAGGCAGTGCCACAGCAGCGCAGGCTGCAGAGGGGTAACGCGGGGGTACGGCAGAGCATCCCCGCGCAGGAGGTGGCGGCTGCGGGGTGTCAGGGAGGGAGAACGTATGGGCCCAAGGGGCCAGTGAGCCCAGCTGCCCCGCAGGCAGGCCCGGCACGCTGCCCGGCACTCGCCTGGCAGAGG
>NW_009258275.1:237935-244285 GCF_000687185.1 Egretta garzetta | reverse complement strand
CCCCTGGGCACGGCGCGGGTGGCGCTCCCCACCGCCCCAGCAAGTGTCGGTAGGGTCTGAGCTTGACCCCTAAAAGCACCCGAAGGGCTTCGGGGCGCAGCCGCCGGGAGCATCCTTCAAAGCGGACGGAAGAAAGTGCGAGGGGTCAGCGGTGCCAAAAGCAAGAGGCAGACGAGTAATGGGGTAATTAGCGTAAGAGGCTTTGCTGGTTGTATGTAAAGCCCTTAATAATTCAGGCTGTTGCCTTTCCCCCTCCATCCCTGCCACGCTGCAAAGAGGAGCTGTGCCTGAGCACCCAGGGGTGCGGACACCCAGGGCTCGGACGCCGTCTGCCCCAGGGGGTTTCTCCTGGCAGCATCCCTGGGAGGGTGCGATGATGATGAGGAGGCACCCGTGGCGGACGAGCCTCCTCCTCCACAGCATCCGCAGCGGGATCCCAAGCTGTAACTTCGCCAGCTGCCACCCTCTGGAGCACCCTCCAGGCAGCCGGGATGGGGCCGGAGGGAGGACGGTGGCCCCCGCAACGATGCTCCAGGTTGGAAATGTGTGCGAGTGCTGCTCGGCTGCCAAGCATTAAAGGTACCAGGTGCTTAAAGCCCTGAGAACCTGCAGGCTCGGCCCTCCTGCGCCGTCCCTGTTGATCTCTCGGGGTAAAGCATCCTTCTGCTCAGGCCAGCGTACGCCTGCCCGTGCCTTTTGTGGGACTGAATTCCTGTCGCAACCCTGGCCCGGGACGCCGGAGATGTGTCCACAACCTGACTGTGCGGGAGAGGAGTTCCCATTTCTTTTATCCTCATTACCTCTCTTATAAAAGCTTTAGGCACAATAAAATCCATAATTGTAGCAACTCTGCCCGAGCACCGCCTGTGCTTCCAGGCCTGCTGGTGTTGATATCTGCGCCGACAGAAACCAGAGCCCAAAGTTGTGAGTTTTATGAAGAGAGGGGCGGCTTAGAAATGAGAAATGAAACCATCTGAGCCCTGAGAGGGGGCCGCGGGGCGGCACAGTGCCTGGGGTCTGTCGTGAAGGCGGCAATGCCGTTTCTCTCTTACCACGTGAAAATCAACACCAAAGCACCCAATTTTCCTGCATCCCGCAGGAACCCAGTGGGCTGGGGAATCCCGTCCCCATGTCCCCATCCGCCGGGAGCCGTGGGGGCAGCCAGCAGTCACCATGGTGACAAGTGTCAATGGTGGCGTTTTGCCACCGAGCGTGGTGACCCTGTTTTCTTTTCAGAGGAGCGACTCCGGGGCCGGCTGCCAGCAGCGTGCGGGGTCCGGCGCGGGGAACTCCACCTCCCTGGGTCTGCAGCAAAGACTTTGGCCCCGTTGCCCAGGGGCGGGCTGTGATCCCGCTGCCCTTGGCACTTAGACCTTGCACTGCGGGCAGTTTGCTGGGCTGTAAACAAGCCGCCCTGAGAAGGTGGCTCTGAAAACCTCAGCGGCTGCCCCAAGGACCACGCACTCTGCAGGTAAGCTGCTGAAAAACCTGTGTTTCTGTTATTTATTGACCAGCTGGGCAGATACCCCCTTGGCTGGTGCTGCAGGGGCAGCCCCGGGCGAGTCCCCAGGGCTGCAGGTAGAAGAGATGGCCCTGGTTCCTGCTGGCCGTGGGTTAGCAAACCGCAGCAGATGGGAAGCAGCGTGGCTCTCCTGCTGCCTTCGGTGCTCCGCCGTCCCCATGACTCATCCCTCCATCCCAGCAAATGTCAGTCCCGCTGCGGGCAGCCTTTCGCAGCAGAGATGCTGTGCTTCACCTTGTCCAAATAAAACTATGGGCTGGAATTTACTCACGCTGCCCAGAACCGGGTCTGGCGTGCTTCTGGCATCCTTCCCCCTACCCACACGCTGGCAGCTGAGCGTCCAGGGATGTGACCCAGGCTGAGGTCGCCTGCCCCGTTGTACCCCCAGCCCTTCCTCGAATTGGTCCTTGGCTGCTCTCTGCCCAGACGGTGACCACAGGGCTTTTGCCAGGCTGCAAGGCAGGAAAGCTCCATGGAGGGGGAAGAGCCAGGGGACCAATGGGGGGCTGCAGACCCTCCTTGCAGCTGGCATTTCACAGAATCCCAGAATGGCAGGGGTTGGAAGGGCCCTCCGGAGACCACCTAGTCCCAACCCAGTCCAAACCAGGCAGGGTTTGAATACCTCCAGAGAAGGAGACTCCACAGCCCCCCTGGGCAGCCTGGGCCAGGGCTCGGGCACCCTCCAAGTAAAACAAACAGCGGTTACAAACTGCGGTTTTCCCAGCCGGTGCCATTGGGGTGGTGGCACAGCCGCCCTCACGTGCAGGCAGCCCCGAGGGCAACAGCGGCGCGAGGAGCCGTCCTTGCATTTATCGCATCTGGCGTTGCTCCCTGGAAAACACCCGTTGCTTCTCATTTCCTTTATCCATGCCCACCTCTTCTGTCTCCAGCCCCTGCCAGGGGCCGGGGAGAACTAGGAGAGCCATGGAGTGGGATTGGGGAGAACTAGGAGAGCCATGGAGCGGGGCTGGGGAGAATTAGGAGAGCCATGGAGTGGGGCTGGGGAGAATTAGGAGAGCCATGGAGCGGAGCTGGGTCACTGGGCATGGAGGGTGCAGGCTGTCCCATGGGAGATGCTGGGAGTGGGGGGGGGCACCCACCTCTCCCCAGCTGCTTGCCCTCAGCGTGCTGGCTGCTGGAAGGGAGAAAGGGGAGGATGCCAATGGCCGTGCCGCTCTGCCCTGCGCTGCCGCAGGGCATGAAGCAACCGCGGCTCTTTCTGCCAGGCAGTTACCGCTCACTGGCCACAGCGTGCCCAAGGGGAGAGCCAGGGACGCTGCTGAGAGCAATGGAGAAACGTTCCCCTGCCGCCGTGGCAAACTACACCCCCATGATTTCAGTGCCTGGTTCAGGTGTTGGAGAGGACTTGGGGGGCTTTACAAGAAATGCACACAAATGCACCAAGGGCAGCTCAGCCCCTTCCCTGAAGCTCCAGCCTCAGAGCCGAGGCCAGGTCGGGTCTGGCAGGAGCTGATGCCCTCCCTCCCGGGAAGCCCTGGCTTCTCCAAGCAGCTCCCCGGTGCTGCCCTTCAGGCGTTTTCCCCCGCAGAGAGCCAGAGCCATGCGT
The DNA here is from genome assembly GCF_000687185.1 of Egretta garzetta. Lineage (NCBI taxonomy): Eukaryota > Metazoa > Chordata > Aves > Pelecaniformes > Ardeidae > Egretta > Egretta garzetta. Next base: position 241,196 of record NW_009258275.1, on the reverse strand, counting down.
GTGGCCATCATCGGGGCCGGCGTCATCGGCCTCTCCACCGCCCTGTGCATCCATGAGCAGTACCACAGCCTGGTGCCCTCCCTGGAGCTGGAGGTCTACGCAGACCACTACACGCCCCACACCACCAGCGACGGGGCGGCCGGCTTGTGGCAGCCCTACCTGAGCGACCACGGCAACCTGCAGGAGACGTACGTGAGGAGGAGGAGGAGGAGGAGGCTGGTGCCATGATGTCGTGTCCCCCCCCCAGGCTTGCCCATGGGTGCACAAGGGGCTGAGCTCTGTGGGGCTGAGCTCTGTGGGGCTGGCAGAGCCACCGCTCTCCTGTTTTCATTGCAGGCTCTGGAATAAAGAGACGTTCGATTACCTCCTCGGGCACCTGGGCTCACCGGCAGCGAAGGAAATGGGACTTTTCCTAATTTCTGGCTACAACCTGTTTACGCAGCCGGTGCCGGTAAGGAGCAAGTCACAGCCAGGGCTGGGAAGGGCTCCAGCTCGGAGGCTGCCCGGGGGCAGGCAGGGTTGTACGTCTTCCCAGACAATGCTCTGAATGCTTCTGAATCCTTCCAAGTTTGTCTTGTGACAGTTTTCCTGGGACTCGCTGTTTTCTGTGCCCCTGATGCAGTATTGGTACGAAGTAAGGGCTCAGCCCTCTGGCTGTGGCATGCCTGCACCCCTTTGGGGTGGGCTGAGTGGTCAGGGTGTGTGTCCCCTGCTGCCTCCCTCCCACGGCAGGCATGGCAATTCGGGGTCGTTAGTGAGCTTGGACCTTTTTCCCTCTTGCAGGACCCATCTTGGAAGAACATTGTCCTGGGATTCAGGAACTTGACACCAAAAGAGCTTGAGCTCTTCCCTGGCTACAGGTATTTTCCAGTCTGTTTTCCAGAGACTCACCGATGTGCTTCCCCCCCGGCAGGACAGGTATGGCTGGAGGGTCCCAGGCGCCTCCACGTCAAGGGGCGGCGAGGACGAGAAACCACAGGCGCAGAAGTGGCCTTGCTTTGTTACAGCTGCTTCCCTTAAAATAAGTAGGAAACACCTCAAGCAAGCCCAAAAAAGCAGCAGCCCAGCATGGAAACCATGCCAGGTCCTCTCTTACTTCACCAGATAGTGTCAAACTGGGGGAAGAAAATCAGCAGAAGGTGTTTTGTGCTGTAAGCAGAGGGGAAAAAACCCACGCGCTTGTGCAAGGGGGATTTGGGGTCCCAGAGCTGCAGCGGCCGTTGGGAACACCGAGGCGGGAGGCGGCTGCTCCTGTAAAGCTGCTCCGGATCCTTATGGCTTCCTCTCCTCGTCTGGTTTCAGCTACGGCTGGTTCAACACGGCGCTGATTCTGGAGTGCAGGAGCTATCTGCCATGGCTCAGCACCCGGTGAGTGCGGAGCCGCCACGGCGCTGGCGCTGGGGCTGGGGCTGGGGCTGTGCCGGTGCGGGATGGCTGCTGCTCCCCCTGAATCCTCTGGTCGGTGGGATGTGGGAGGCGGGTGTGGATTTCCATCCTGCACGTCAGGTGCTGCCCCGGACCCTTCTCTCATGCCAGGTTGGTGGCTGAGTTTAGGCAGCACTGATTTTAGGTGGCTGCCCCGTATCCGGCTGCATCTCCTGACCTGCTCAGCCTGAAAATGCCAGTGCTGGGGGCTTCCACGTGCCAGCACCCACAGGGGACCTGAGCACCCTCCCCTGCTCTCCGCAAGCCTCACCCCATGCCTCACAGCAGCGCAGGGGTGAGGGCATGGCGGGATGAGCTGAAGGAGAGGGGAGGCAGGGATGCATCCCTGGGGAGTGGGGAAAAGGGTCTGGAATCCTGGCTCATTGCCCCAGGGGGGTAACAGACCCCCCATTGTATTTTTGCATGATAAAAATCCAAGTAATGGGATACTTAGAGCTGCATCTGAGCACGTTGCAGCTTTTAGCCATGGGAGTACTGGGGGCTTGGGTTTGTTTTTGTAGTTTCTAACATGGAGCGGGTGCCCTAACCGCAGCAGAAGACCTGGGCTCTGCTGCAGGGCTCAGCAGGACAGATCGGCTCGGTAGCTCTGGGCCGTTAGGGGAATGCGCTAATGACTGGAGCCATTTAGGAACCGCCAAGAAGACCCCAGCTGTTTATGACAGGGAGCAACAAGCCATACCTGCTCTGGGTATCAATTACCGGTGCTAATTTGAACAGTACATTTGCTTTTAATTTGCTGGTAACAAATGAACTCGTTCTTCCCAGGTTAACGCAGAGAGGAGTGAAGTTTTTCCATAAGAAGGTTGAATCCTTCCAGGAGGTGAGTGGCGATGTTGAGCCGGGGCAGCGGGCACAGCCCCATCCTGGTGAGGAGAAGCAGCGTCCAGCAGGCACGTGCTGCTCCGGGATGTCCCTGCCATGGGGGTGATGGGCCAGGGAACAGCAGCAAGACTATGCCACGACCCAGGAAACAAATTCTACCGGGAAAGATAAAGGCTCTTGGGCATCAAGAGGTGGCTGAGAGGGGACAGAGCAGTGCATTTGGCCGGCACTGAGCAGAGATGCAGCCAACCATCAGCATGGCTTTCCCCTTAAACTGCAAGTGCTCTCCTTGCTTGCATACTTGGGGTCTCTGCGGGAGCCGTGCTGGGGAAGCTACGCCCTGGAGCTGGCCCTTATGGTTTATTCATGACCAGACTGTTGGACCGAGTGCCCGGCTTGGCTCCGATGCAGGAATCTCGTGCCCGCCGTGGGTAGCATCCTCGGGAGCATCCCTGCTCACCGCGCCGCATCTGTCTCTCATTAGATGTTTGCCCAGGGCGTGGATGTTGTCATCAACTGCACCGGGGTGCGTGCGGGGGAGCTGCAGCCCGACCCGGAGCTACAGCCCGGCCGTGGGCAGGTCATAAAGGTGAGGTGGGCGCAGGTCTTGTGTCCCCCCTCTTTTATCCAGAGGAGCCATTCATTAGCCACCTTATGAGATAAGTCCCCTGGGGCAAATTGAGGGCTTGTGGGCTGGACCCACGCTGGCATCAGGTCCTGATGCCCAGCAAACGATGGTCATATAAAACCCTCATGTGGGGTGGGGGGCAGAGCAGAAATCCTGGCTCCCGTTCAGCCGTGGGGATGCCCCGAGTCTCCAGACCCTTTCTTGGTCGGGTGAAGGTGGGGGGAGGCCAGAGGCATACCGCTGGTAATAAACCCACATAAAATCCTTGGGAGAAGAGGAAGATTATTTGGGGAAACGCAGATTCACGTGAGGTAGGAAGCTCCTCTGTTTGCCTACCTGCCCTCCCATCTCCCTGCCTTCCCATG
>NW_009258275.1:234676-237300 GCF_000687185.1 Egretta garzetta | reverse complement strand
AAGCCAGTGCCGTGGTGTACGTGGAGCCTGAGCAGAAGGGAGGGCACCACGTGTGGACCCCGGCATCCGCCGAGCCGCCCACGTCCCTCCCACTGCCTCGCTGAGCCGGGGACCCCACTCTCCAGCTCCCCCTGACCCTCTCTCCCCTTCTCCTCGCAGGTCCTGGCCCCGTGGGTGAAGCATTTCATCATCACTCATGACATCACATCTGGTATCTACAACTCGCCGTACGTCATACCAGGGTAGGTGACAGTGGGCGAGGCGGGGGCTGGCTGGCGTTGGCCACGCTCTGCCATCGGCGCTGCTAAAGCGCGGCTGGGACGCGGCTCCTCGCTGACGCCTGCCCTGCTGTACCCCCGTCTGGGGGCAGCACCCCAGGCCTGGGCTCTACTCGGCCCGATGATGGAGGAGAGCAGAAGGAGGTGGGCAGGCAAAGCGGGGGAGCTCCCATGGGCGGCACAGAGAGAGGGAATTCCAGGCCCAAACCCCGGCTCAGCACTCGGACGTGAGCAGGGTCCGGGCTGGTCCGTGGTCCGGATCAGGCAGCACCATGGGGCTTCAATATCCCTGGTCCTGTCCTTTTCCAAGGAGCAGATCCCACCAAAGCAAAACACCAACCGTGGCCAGGTCCTCAAAAGAGCCAAACACTGACAGTGGGGCAAATATCTGGGGGGAGAACTTTTGTTTTCACATTTGTACCCTTTTTTTTTTATCAGTGGTATTGACAAAACTGCTGTGCTGCAGCTCCTTGTGGGAAAAGGCGCTTCTGAGTCGTGCTCCCATTAAAACCAGTGGCAGGAACCCTTTTTACTTTCATGAAACCTACCCTAAAAAGCTCTGTTACCCTGAGCTGTGCCCTGGCTCTTGGCGAGACCTCTCTTGAGAGCACCCCATTCGGTTTAGCACCCATGCAGGGGCTCCCTGCCCCCTCCCTGCGAGAACCGAGGAGGAATCCCAGGGGAAAACCTTGTTTCCCTGTCCCCATAGGGATGGGGAGGGCTGAAATGAGACCCTGGCTCTGAGACGGCAGCGTACCCAGGGAGCTGAATTGCAGGACAAATGAATATGTGTCTGCTGTTCCTCCCACCTCTGTTTCCTCCCGAGAGCAGCCATCGACCCCGCTTTGGCAGTGGAGAGGGGTTTTTAAACCGTAACTTGAATGCTGCATTTCTGGCCCTTCCTATTGTGCCGGTATTCCAGGGTTAGGCAATAAGCCATCGTGTAAATAGGAACTTTGAATGCTCACAGCCCCCAGGCAAAGTATTCCGAGCGATTCCTGATCACAGTCCCAGCTACACACGAATTCCCCTCCCTGTGTTTGTTTTGGCTTGACCTGCCGTAGCGGGGCTGGCTCCCAACGGAGGCAGCCGGGTCCCGCGCTCAGGCGTGGAGGATGCTGCTTCCATGCTGGAGAGCTTGGCCCCGGGGGCTCCCCTCCTGCTCTTCCCAGCATCCAGCCCTTTCGTCTTTGCGCTTCCCAGGGCTCAGGAAAGGTTTTAGAAGGGTCCAGCGGGTACAGACCCCCCAGCCTTAACACATCTCTGTTAATCTGCAGGAGTTTTGGGGTGGCAGCAATGGAAATCCATGTCTTTGTGTTCCCTGCTGCAGGGAGCCCGTTCCTTCCCATTCTCTTCCCCAGCCAGGCGGGAGCAGCCCCATTTGACAGGAGATGGGATCAGGTTTGCCCAAGGCCAGGGCCTTTGGGGTGCTGACAGCATTTACCGAGTGCCTTGCTCGTGAGGGGTTCCCTTGCCTGCTCCCTTGCCTGCTTGGCGTGAGAGGTTCTCTGGCAGGAACACGTTCCACATTTGGGATGTAGCAGGATCCATAAATTGCAGAGATCCAGATCCATGAAACACGCAGGGTGCCCCCGCGGGATGGCCCAGCGAGGGGCGGCTGGGGGCACTCACCACCATTTATCTCTCTTGGCTCTCGGTGCAGGAGCGAGTTCACGGTCTTGGGAGGCATCTACCAGCACGGCAACTGGAGCGAAGAAAACAGCGCCCAGGATCACAAAACCATCTGGGAGAGCTGCTGCAGGCTGCTCCCCACGCTCCAGGTGGGAGACCCCGACCCAACGCCCACCCAACATGGGGAGGGAGCGGGCATGGGGAGCCCGGGTGCTCGGGCGCAGCTGGGGCTGCCGGGGAAGGATGCTGAGGACAAACTCCAAAATGGGAATCTTTATAGGAGCAACAGCAGGCTGGGAGAGCTGCAAAGCGGCCGCTACTTCTGCAGCGTCGGCCGCCAGGCTGGGAAACACGCCGGGGACGGGGAGGGGGTGCATGTGGAGTGACTCCGGGCTTTTTGTGTGCACCCCACGGCAGCGCGCAGCGAGAGGGTGAAACACAGGGGGTGGCCCGGCTCGGTGTTTGTGGGTGCCTGGCCGTGTTCGTCGTGCACATTCGGGCTCTGTACGCCTGGCTGAAGGGCAGGCGGGGTCAGGGTCCGGCATTGCTTCTGACACGAGGTTTTGTAGGAAAAAGGAATTACTGCTATAGCTGGCAAAAAGAACAAAAGCTTTGGGAGGTCCCAGCCCTTTGGCCGTGGTGTTTCCCCCTCCCTGCCTTTCGGTGCTGCCGCGTTAGGGAAACGCCGGCGCGTGGCGAGGCTGGTTTGTACTG
>NW_009258275.1:233968-234430 GCF_000687185.1 Egretta garzetta | reverse complement strand
CCCATAACCCCCCCCGCAACCCCTGCGTCAGTCGCCGCGGCCTTGGCGGCGCCGCACCAACAGCCAGCCAACGCTGCTGCTCCTCAGCCCGCAGCCGCCCCGCGCCCCTCGCTCCATCACCCCCCGAATAAACGGGGTGAATCTTTGAGCCTGTTTCAGCCCAGGGTCAGAGAGGAATGACAAAGACACCGAGTTTTGATGGATTTTATGGGGAGAGTGGGCAGGGAGGGCTCCTGACGATGGAAAACCTGCAGCTGGAGCTTGGTCCTTAACAGACACCAAAAATCCCGTACGGGGGGAAAACGCTGGCAGAAGGTTTTCTGCCCGCAGAAGCAGAGGAGGCACAGGCAAACCACGTTTTGGTGTCAGCATTTAAAGCAGAGTGGTTTTCCCCTGGGAGCCCCTAAGCACACAGCCCTCGTGCACGCGAGCGTCACGTCTGCCTTTAATAAACACAACGAC
>NW_009258275.1:233199-233939 GCF_000687185.1 Egretta garzetta | reverse complement strand
GCCCAGCACTGACACTGGGTCGTTGGTGCAAAAGATTGGGACTTCTTGAGGCTTTCTCCCAGTTCTGAGCTCAGCAGCAGCACAAAATGAACCACGGGGAAGGCACAGAGCGACGCTGGTGGGGCTGTAGCTGCCGTGGGGCTCTGAAAAATTCAGCTGCGTAGGTAAAGTTGGGTGCCTCGTGCCAAGCTTCCCCACAGCAGCGGCTCTTTAAATTGCCTTGCCCTGCTAAAATAGCTTTTAAGAGAAAGGCGAGGGGGATGGCAGGAGTTTCCGTGTGCCTTCTGATCCTGGCCCCTCAGCCCAGCCCCTTTTCGTGTAAGACCAGTTTGCTCCTCTGCGCTGGCACCCGAGCCGACCCCCAGAGGGAATCCTTGATTCAGCTGCGTGCATCTATCTCTGTACAGCTTGGAAGAAGAGATTAAAGCTCCAAAGGGGATGACGACTGCAAAATGCCGTTAAACATAATGAAAATATGTTCAGTTTTTAGCTGGAGAGTCTTGGGAAGAAAACAGTGTGTTTAGGCAAAGCCCCGAGCGCGGCTCAGAGCAATGCCGTGTTTGAATTAACGTACGGAGGGCTCAGCTCCGTTATCGGCACGTCGCATCTGTGCTGCCCTGGCACAGGAGAGGTGGTTATCGATCCCAGCCACGCGTCGGGGCCCCCACCGAAGCAAAGTCCTTTCCCAGGGGGTAGGATGTAGCACGGCGAGCCCCGCTCCTGCGGTCCAGGGGGCCGAG
>NW_009258275.1:223836-233107 GCF_000687185.1 Egretta garzetta | reverse complement strand
AGGGTCGATCCACAGACACTAAGGATGTTCCCAGATGCTACTACGGCTCCTTGCTGCCCCAGAGGGCTCCGGCACCGCTCTCCCAGCACTGATCCCTTCTCTTCTCCCCCAGGTGATACACAACTACGGCCACGGTGGGTTTGGGATCACCATCCACTGGGGCTGCGCCATGGCAGCAGCCAGGCTCTTTGGGAGCATCCTCCAGGAGAAGAAGCTGGCCGGCCCACCACAGCCCCGCTTGTGAGCTGCCTGCTCAGCCCGGATCATCGTGACAGCAGTAGCTTAGAAATCACAGCGGAACGATGCGAATAACACAGCGATATGCGTGGGCCGTCCAACCCTCCCGCCAGCTCCAGCGCTGGCTCCTAGCGTCTCCCTTTCAGTTTGCTGCCAGTTCTGTCACTGCCATTTGCTGGACGGCCGAGTCCCCTCCACCCTGCCCTTGCACAACCTACCTAAAGGCAGTGCTTTAAAATACGGATAATTATCTATGGCAAAGCGTGCTTCTGTCCTGGGGGTCGGGCTGCAAAGGGCAGGCAGGGTTCGGCTGGAATCTCGGCCGTCCTGCAGTTCATCCACACAGTGGGACAGGATCCGAAACTGAGCCGGTGCCACCTGAGTCTTCACTGACTGCTCCGACACCCAGCATAGAATCATAGAATCATAGAATCATAGAATCATAGAATGTTTTGGGTTGGAAGGGACCCCTAGAGGTCATCTAGTCCAACCCCCCTGCAGGAGCAGGGACACTGCTAACTAGATCAGGCTGCTCAGAGCCCCGTCCAACCTGGCCTGGAATGTTCCCAGGGATGGGGCCTCCACCACCAGCATGTAACTCGATTTGTAAGCTTCCCCCAGGAGGCGAAAGCTCCTCAGTAGGAAGAAGCCCAGAAGCTCCTGGAGAAGTAAGAGCAGCTCTAAAAGCGTGTGCTTCAGCCACGATAGCTTTTCTCATGTCCATGCCAGGACGAAGCGCGGATCTGCAGCACCTGGTTAGTGTAGCTGGCAACAGACAGCAGCGGTTGCCTAAAATGGGCTTTCCAAATGATGTTTTTAGCAACAAAAGCAACATGTTCCAGCCCTGCGTACTTGCCAGGCTCTATATATAGCAGAGCGCATACACAAAATAGCTGTTCTTGTCCCCAGAACTCCCACGGGCCCTTCGGTTTCCCATTTCCTCCAGCCGTGAGAGGCAGCTCTGAGTGAGGAGCTGGCTCCGGGTCGGTTGTGTCTCCTGAAGAACTTGGGGACAGCTCTGACATTCTGGGGGTTCTTCAGTGCCGCTGCTGGGGACCCAACGCACCATTCTGAAGATACAGTTTGGCCAATTTGCCCACACCGCTCGTCTTTCCTGCTCTAAAAAAACCATCACAGTCAAGGCACTGAATGGTAGAGAAGCATAAGCCTCAAATCCAAAGGCTAGCGGTTGCCCCAAGCCTGGAGCACAGCGCCTGGCTCGCTCTCTACCGCTGCCGAGCCAACCCTTCCTTACTCATCCGTGATGCAGCTTCGCTCTCCCTCGGGCTCCGTGCACCAGGAATAGCTCATCAACCCCATCTGCGATGCACCAGGCACCCAGGGAATGAGAGATGCTGCAGTGCAGCCGGGCTCGCTTCTCCTCCTGGGCACCGGGATTTAAAACAGCCCCAGGAAAAGCGGAGGTTTCCTGGTGGCAGCCTGGCACTGGAGCCGTTCCCAGCTGAAGGAGCCGTCTCCCAACGTGCTGCTTCCATGGCACCGAGGAAAAGAGAAGCTCGTGAAGGCTCCGTTGGAAGTGATGAGCCCGCAGCGCTGCTGGGGATGGGCCGTGCCCACGGGATCCCATGCCCCGTGGGTGCGGATGAGTCTGATCTTGTTTTCAGCCGTGCCATGGAGGTCACCGTGCCAGCACGGCTGTGGCCCTGGGAGACCTCCCAGCCACCTCGTTTTCCGCTGAACGCGATGTCACCGGTGCGTATTTCCCCAGCTTACACACCCCGAGCAGTCGGAGAGCTCTGACGAGCTTTGCTGAGCGCATCTGCTAATTGTCTGGCCTGTTACAAAAGCAGCGATGGTTACTCTCACTGTGGGGGCCAGAATTTCCCAGCGGCTGCTGCCCCGTCCCCTTCTGCTCCTCTCTTCCTTCTGCAAAGGTGTGGGCTGGTCGTGTTTGCTGTGACGCCCGCAGTGCTGGCAACGTGACATTGCATGGGCATCCAACCACTCAACAGCTTGCTGGCGAGGGCACCAGCCAGAGCGGGTGCTGGAGTTCCCCTGACTGCGATTTTGGCCCTGACACCGCTGCTCCTCGCATCCTTGCAGATCATAAACCACCTCACGATAGCCGGGGTCATTTCTGCTTTCTGCTTCTTGCTCGACTGCAGAGCAGAGTCGCTTCGGCCAGCCCTGCCCGGCTGCCACCACGGCCCCGTTGGCTGCTCCGGAGCGGTGGCCCGGGCTGGGGCAGACCCGTGTCCGTCCTCAGAAGGCAGCGGAGCCTGGGTGTGCATCAAAGCGCCTGCAGTCGTCCGGTAGCCGAGGCACCTCTGCAGCATGCTTAAAAAACAAAGGTAGACATAGGAAAATTAGGAGCCCGCATCACCTCCAGTCTGTCAAAAGGGTTTCCCACTCTATTTGGCACCTCACCTGATAAATCGCAGCCCCGTTCAAAGGGGTATAATCAAGAAAAGGGTCAAAAAAAGAAAACAACAGCTGGAGAAAATTTGCCATTGCTTAATGCTAAACCCAACGGTCTGTGATAGCACTCGGGCAGGAGCCACGCAGTGAAACAGCACCCACTCGACTGCACTCATTCCAAATATGAGATCGGGAGGACCACATCGTCCTCCCGTTTGCTCTGCTGCAAATCCAAACCCATTCATCTGATTCCACAAGAGCTACGCTGGATCAGCAGGGGAGAAGCAAATCGCTCTAGAGCTTGCCATAAGCAGTTGATTCTGATCTGAGATGCCTATGGGAGCAGCTGCCCCGTGATCGTACACGGCCTCTTAGGAAACAAACAGAAATGATTAGCTGTGTCATTTTATTTGCTGTCTGATTTTGCTTATTCTCTGAAAGGCCACAATTTAATCTGCGTGCACAATAAAAGTAATATTCAAAGGCCTCGTGTGTGCTGCTTTCCCTTCTTAATGATGGCATGGCTAGGGCCTCCAACACGAACTCCATGGAAACATCCCCGTATCATTCCGCGTCTCCCCACGCGTTTTTCCTGAGCACCTCCTCCTGCAGGAGGAAGAGCCGTCATTTCAGATTCTGAGCGGACAAATGCACCCGAAACACCATCGCAAGATGACGCGGTTGCCCGCGTGTCGCTGCTCATAGCCCCGGGCCCATTAGGAGCTCCTGCTCCCGTACAGGAATGTGTGGGAAGCTCTCGGGTCACCTGGCTGCCTGCTCCGGTTTGAGACCAGAGCCACAGGAGAGGTGCTTCACGCTGCCGGCAGCCGTGGGTGAAACGCTGTGGGACAGAAGAGTCACGGGCTCAACGCTTCCCTGGCGAGGGTAAGGTAAGGGAGGGCCCGTGGGACGTCTGGACGGCCACCGCACGCACCCTCTCGACATCTCCAGCCGCCGGCATCAGCACATTTTATGAACTCGGAGTTCCCAACAACGATTGCCTGTGACACAGAACAAAGCTGGAAATACATCAAGTATCAGCAAAGTTATCCTCTGTAAGCAAACAGCAGCTCTGGCATTTTTGGAAAACAGCACGAGCTTTAGAAATGGCTGAGGATGCCAAAAAGTTCACAGAAAACACAGAAGAGTGAATGTTCTCCCCAAGTATTGCTTCCACGATACGATCCCTTCCATGGTGACCAGCCGTTTCCCTTCCCAGAATTACAACTCCCCATCCCAGCGGGCTGTCAAGGGCTGCGCAGGCTGCGAGGATGAAGATTAATGCAGGCCGGGACGCGAACGCGCCGGTGCAAAGTATTTGCAGATCGTTGGCCATTTCGACTCAGACACAAGCGACCTCATGCCTGTAAATTACGGGACATGGAGATCAGAATGTCACGTGAAGGGTAGAGGAACACAGTCAGGGTTACGCACTCAGTTATAGTTTATAAAAACCAGGCAGGTGAAAGAGAATCCCAGAATCCCAGCCTGGCCGGGGCTGGCAGGGCCCTCAGAGCTCACCCATCCCCCCCCCCTGCCCAAGCAGGCTCACCCAGAGCAGGGGGCACAGGACAGCGGCCAGGCGGGGGTTGAAGATCTCCAGAGAAGGAGACTCCACAGCCCCCCTGGGCAGCCTGGGCCAGGGCTCGGGCACCCTCCAAGTCAAGAAGTTCTTCCTCATATGAACATCGTAGGCCAATTGTGCTATTAAAACCCAGCAAAGTTCATTTTTCATTATGGCCTTGTGCTGAACCAGTGGTTCCATACATAGTTCCCAAGCATATCTGGAAAATATATTGCACATTTCTTAGTGAAAAAAAAAAAAAAAAAGAAAATGGATACACTAAATGCCCAGCAAACCATGCGCACAAAGGAGATAAAAAGACAGAAGTTGACATTAAAAAGTAGATGGAGAGAAGGAAGCCTCCCTGCCCCGAAGTCCCGGCATGGGCTGAGCCGCCCCCTCCCACCAGGCTCTGTGGTCTGCAATCACCCATCGCAGCGCTGAAGGCACTGCCAGACATTAACCGGAGGCCAGAAGCAAAACTGGCTGGCTTCCATCACCCCGACTGACTTAAAGGCAAAAAAAAAGCAACTAAAGACCTTAAGAGACTCCTTAAAATACATAGCTGTCGTTACTTGTGGGGTTATTTCCAACGCGAACATGAATGCGGTGACTTTCCTTTGTGTCCGATGCCCACAACGCACACAAAACGAGGTGGAATCGTGGAATCACAGAATCGTTTCAGTTGGAAAAGACCTTTAAGCTCATTGAGCCCGGCGTGCTGAGCCCTTGCGTATCCAGCCGAGCCCACAGCGCAGCCTCTGCCCCAAATCGCTGAATATCAAGACAAAAAGCCCGTAGAAGTAACCAACCCTTGGTTAAAGGTCCCACAGAACGGCCCAAAGCGTTTTTACTGAAAAAACTATTTATTTGTTTAACATAAAATACCCAGTGTGGAACTGAACTATCCAGTGTTGCGTCGGTAACACAGGAACAAAAAGAATATTTTACAACAAGCTTGATATACACAAAGTTTTTAAACATTAAAATGTGTCCAGCTTAGAAACTGTACATTCAAACACAGGAAAACATTCAACGCTCTTTCAGCAAGCATTTAGGAATAATAAATCATTCCGTCAAAGCACACTTGGAGAATTATTTTTCCCACGACAGCTTTGCACGTTAATACACCGGGGAGTTGGGAAATCTCTGAACCCCACAATTCCGTTTGCTCTCGGTTTTAGTTCAAAACCATCTCGCTTTATTGGTTTAAATGAAGTAGCTACGTGAATTCCTTCATCCGTGAAAAATACTCGACAGCGTGTAAAACCATCTTTGGAAGCTTATTATATACATCAATGGTGTTGCCATATTAACAAAATATGACGTGCGATTATTTATAGGCGGTTGGGTATCAACCCACACGTTCTTCAGTTTTTCAGTCAACAACCTAAAACCCCGTTCCACCATTAGTAACGGGCAAGGACCTGCGGAACCTGAACTTCAGTCCCGTCTCTTCGGTGCCCCGCGGGCTCCTCCTGACTCCAGTGAGCTGGGATCAGCTGGGGCGGGTGCCTTCCTCCCCGCCTTCCGCTATTCGGCCGATCCCAAGCCCAGCAGTGTCCATGGGAGGTTCTCCCAGACCCCAGTGAGCTTCGGATCACGCTTTAGGCATCCCTGCCTCTAACTCGAAGACCCAGAGTGTGAAGATGCCTCGGTGGGACCAACCTTGGCATTCACATCGTTACACACATTTTCGATGCAGAATTCGTAACAAAATGAAAAGCAAAAATGCCTTCGATTTTTTTTTAAATAATGCAGGTGTCACAGGTTAAAACCGAACTACTCAACAGCACTGAAAGGCTTTGCATGATCTATATATCTTTACCTGGGAAATACTTTATCGGACGTATACGTCTGTGCAAATTTATGAGATAGACTTGACCTAAAACTCTCTGGGAAGGCCGTTGCAATGCAGCCCTTTAAAACTGTTGAATATTGACTCAAAATAAATGGAGCGACGTGTGAACGTTAACCCTGGAAGGCGCTCAATAACAGAGAAACAAACCCAGCAGCCAGGCTCTAAGGGCTTAAGCTCCTTTGGGCCACGGATGTCCCGCGCTTTGTGGTCCTTCTCACCGCTAATGCAGGCTTACACCCCACTGAGTTCTCCTAGGGGCCATCCAGTTTCAGGGTGCACACCCCATGGTGAGCACAGCTAATGGCAAACCCATGCAGGGAGAAACACGCAGGCTTTGGGACTTGTCCCCGTCGGGCCGGTACGCTCCCAAGTGCCTTCGCCAGCAGGCAGAACCATAGAATTGTTTAGGTTGGAGAAGACCTCCAAGATCATCAAGCCCAACCATTCCCCTACCCCTGCCATCCCACCCCCAAACCCTGGCCCTCAGCACCGCCTCTGCCCGGCTGTTAAATCCCCCCAGGGCTGGGGACTCGACCCCTTCCCTGGGCAGCCCCTTCCAGTGCCTGACAGCCCTTGTGGGGAAAAAATATTTCCCAGTGTCCAACCTAAACCTCCCCTGGGGCAACTTCAGACCATTTTCCCTCGTCCCATTGCCCCTTCCCTGACCCCTCCCCAGCTCCGGTGCTCTTCGCTGGACACGCTCCAGCCCCCCCAGGTCCTTCGGGGAGTGAGGGGCCCAACCCTGACCCCAGCATTTGAGGGACGGCCTCGCCAGGGCACGATCGCTGTCCTACTCCTGCTGGCCACACCACTCCTGATACAGAAGATGGTAGCCAGAACCGTCACTAAAGGGCGAGCCCGTACTGCACAAAGGCAAAGCAGGTCTTCTAGCTCATGTGTGGTCCAAGATCTGACCTTAACCCATCCAGGAACCGCCTCCTCACTGCCCGTGTCCCATCCACCTCCTGCACATCAACAGGGTGCTCCAAGGGAAGCAAGCCCTGAGCTGCCCCCGTTGCACAGCGCACGAGGGAGAATTCTCCCAACTACAGCCTGACAGGAGGAGGTGAAAATGATTTGCACCGGTGGTCAGCACCGTGGGAGCCCTGCCTGTTTACTGGGGATCAACTGGAACTTGGGCTTGCTGGTGACTGGGCGCACAGAACACAGAGGCAGCAGAGACGGAGACAACCAAACCAGCACAGAGCAACAGCCCCTGGAACAGACAGCGCGTTTCTACATCACCAACCACATCCAAAGGGGGATCCCCTGCGAGCTGAATCGCGATTTCGTGCTACTGTGAAAAGGAAAGCTTTGCCTGTTTCGACCCCATCGCTTCTGGAGTCTTCTGCTGCAGCCACCATCATCGAGCGCTGAATGAATGGGGAGACATCGTGGTGCCTCGTCAAACCTCAACTTTTCTCAGCAGAAGATACACCCCCCCCCAGAGTATCAACAACCTCTTTGGCCTTTTTTAATTAGTTTCTTTAAGGAATTATCCACTTCTAATTTTCCTTCAGCGCCATGGCGCTGAAGGAAAATTAGAAGTGGATAATTCCTTAAAGAAACCCCAACCCCACAGAGTTCATTTGTATTGCACTCAAACGGGGCCTTGGTGACCTATTCTTGCCCCGCGCAAAAGGGACCTGGTTCCCAGAATACTTCAAATATTCCGCTGTGCAAAAATCTGTTGCACACTTCACTACGTTTACGTGAGACAATGGACCACACGCACTACAAAAAAAATGTATTGCTTCCCACAGCCTAGTGATTAGCATTTAGACCATCTCACTTACATTTGGTTGCGTGTTCCATAGTCTGGAATCCTTGAAAATAAAAAGGGAGACATGGATGTGACAGGTCTTGGCTTTCCTTGCCGCACATCCATGGATTCTGCAATCTGACTTTCTGCATAGTGATGGGTTTCCAGCAAATCGGGCAAACTTACCCTCACCTGAACTCCGCTACGTTCTCTGGTAAGAGCAGAATCATCATCCTCGAGGAGCAGAACCCGAAGGAGCAAAGTTCCTCATCCAAGGATGATTCCAGTTGGGCTCTTCCCATGGTTTTTGCCCATTTACGACACGACGGCAGCTACATTCCTTTGTCACCAGCTTGATGTTACAGTCAAGGTACAATCAGCAGGGATGGAAAAGTTCTGCCCGGCTGTCAGGAGGCCGGCTTCTGTTGGGAGACGCGTGAAGCAGCTCCATCCAAACCACTGCATGCAGCTGCTCAGGCCGAGGCGTTTTTATCAAAGCTTTTGGCTGCACCACCACGGGAACGTACTTTGGCAAATGGAGCAGAAACGTACCTGGACCCATGCAGGAAACCACAGCGTGCATCTGCATGCACAAAGGGACACCAGTACAGCTGAAGCAGCCTTCACCAAGCAACAGGCAGCGTGCTCAATGATTCCGGCAACGTTGGAAAAGTCCAATTCTGCTCCAAACCACGAGAACTGACTCTTCTTACACAAGGTTCCATCTCTGCAACAAATACCGCTCCTCACTGACTCAAACAACCGGCCTTGGATGGGAGAAACGTTCAGAAAATTGTTTCCACGCAACCAGTGCCTGTTAATTCTCAAGGAACAGAACCCCTAAGCAAGGGAACGAGAAAGCATCGGCTGATTTGCCGTTACCACATTTTGTTGTTGTTGATGGCTGAAAAGTGCAAGGCAGGCATCTAATTCATAAAACCTGTTCTGTAGTGTATGGAATCCACCGTGTGCTATGCCAGGTACACAATAAATATTAATCTTTTTTTTTTTTTTTTTTTTTTTTTTAGGCATCAAGAGTACATTATTTTAATTACAGCTTATACTGAGTTGCATCCAGTTAGCTATTTGCTTGACACGGGACATTTTAAGCTGAAGAGCTGACCATGCAAGCACAACAGACTTAAGAAAAACCCTTCCTGCTAAACTTCAAATGGTATCTGGATCAAATGCCTCTCGATACAGAAGGGAAGTGTTTATGAGTGTGAGCAAAGAGCAGCAGAGACACAATTTGCTTGGGTTCAACCCAAAGGTTCCTGCAGTTTGACACATGATGCTGGCAGTGACGGTATGGTCAGCTTCCTACGCTTCAGGGTTGGAGGTGTTTTTTGTGAAAGAGATCTTGCTCGTATCATCAGTTCTTTCCGCAGGTTTTCCTGTCCCATCATTCCTGCGATCCCGAGTTTGACCTGGTGACCCCTGGGGAATGAGATCCTCTCCCAACCATCTC
>NW_009258275.1:215584-223784 GCF_000687185.1 Egretta garzetta | reverse complement strand
AAGCAGGAAGCCACAGCGGCCAGCAGGCAACACCCGCTGTAAACCACCAGTGTCAGATAGACTGAGGATTCCAACATCACCTGCAGAAGAAAGGCAGAAAATACAAAATAGTAACCCTGAGCCTTGTCACAGGAAGAAACACAAATACGAATGTGGTAGTAGAAGTTTTAATGACAGTATTGGGAAAAACGTTTAACTTTCTTTCCTCAGTGATTACACAGCTATTAAACACTGACAAACCAATCTGGAGTGCAACTGCCACCAGGTGCTGCTGCCCTCACGTATTAGACAGGACTTCAGCAAATCACAAGCTTTCTACCTAGCCATCTGCAGAGCCACTGCTTCTGACACAGCCTTCTGAGTCCTGTCCCTGCGGAGCCTGGCTCCCCCAACCTCCCTGTCCAGCTCTGTCCTGAAGGTTTTGTAGCCCCCAAGACCTCAGCCTGGGATCTCAAGAGAAAGGCAGCGTTGCACCAGGCACAGAAACTCCCTGCCTCTCACAAATCCCATCTCCAGGCGGTGGCTTCCAAGGTGTCCTCACATCCTTCCAGCAGCCTGCTTCTTGGTTCTTTAACCCCCAGCACATGGAGCTCTGGAGCAAGAGGTAAATTCAGAGACGAACCTGAACTCTCCTCAAGGAACAGGCAACAACAACCCTCCTTCAACACATCATGCACAGATCACCCTTGGTTTGGCCCTTGCAGCAGAAAAGCAGGCTCTCCGTCATGTTCCTGCGCCTCCAGTCTCAGAAGGAGAAGGGATTTTACCTGTGCAATGAACGGGGTTATGAGGGCTCCCACTCTCGCCATCCCACTGCATGTCCCCAGGCCCAAAGCACGTGTGGCTGTCGGATAAACCTGTGAACAAAGCATCAGCCCATTAACACCAGTGAGAAGTTCTCTTCCCTCCAGTCTCCTAAATCAATGGAAATTAATAAGTGGTGCTACAGCAAGTTCTGTTAGACAATGACAATGAGATCATCAACTCATATCTGGGGTGAGGTCCGTTGTGAAGAGGTCATAAAAATGACTTTCCCACCATGTTCTCACTCCCCTTAAATATTCTCATTACAAAAACAACCTCCTTACCTCAGGAGTGTAAACATAAGCAGCCTGAAATCCTCCTGAAATAAAAGCTCTTGCAATGAAGAGCAGCACAGTAAGAACATTTCTGCGAGAATAAAAAGGAGAGCAGTGTTTGGGATTGTTCTGTACAATCTGTTTGTTTAACTTGGAGGCAAGTGCAATAAAAATGCTAAAACTGTTAGAACGATTCCTTTTGTTTTTTAATGAACCCTTTGTATTTTTTCTGGACCTTTAATACAACAATGATGCCAAACAATCCGCATTCCCACAATCACATCAGTTTGCTAAGTGTATTCATTCCAACTGACAGCTGTGGCCTATTGAAATAAGCGGCGAATGCCTCAGCTTATCTAAATAAGAAAAACATATTCCACGTTATGAATGGTGCTCACAAAAAAAGGGCGCACACGAGAAGGAAATGAGAGTGCAGCTTTCCTGTTTAAAAGGCACGAACCTACGCACCACCTGGGTATTTGCAACCTTGTGAGGTTTCTTACTACAAGGTTTCTGTACCATCAGGTTTTGTACAGTGCCTGAAAAGGTTTAAATTCAGAGAGCTCTCCTCTGGCCGTCAGGTCATTCCCTTGCTCGTCAACCCCAAGGTACAGGCACCATCATGTGCACGTGGCATGACAGCCAGACACAGTCAGAGGCAGGATCTCAAGAGCTGGAAATCTGGTAGCGTTGAGATTCAAAGGCAGAGCTGTCAACCGACTTGTTATTTGGAAAATCTGCATGAAGGACAGATACTGAACAACACAAAAACATGACCCCGAGTTCTTTTGAACGTCGGGCCCCGCGTATCTGCAATGCCAGCATCAAGCTGCAGCAGCCACACTGGATACAGCTCCGAGGTAGTGCCAGGCTGCATCTATCGCTTCCCACGAAATTGTGCCGTAGCACTTGGGCCACCGAGAGCCCAGGACAAGTGAAGCTGTCAGAGCAGCTGAGGCAGAGGCTGGGCTTGGTGGTGAAGCGCTGCCCTGGCACAGTCAGCCTGGGGAAACACAGGTAATGAATGGCAGAGAGCAGAACAGGAACCAGCTACCGAGGCTCATGACATCAGATTACCTCTACTCAGACATAAACTCTTATTTTCCCCTTTGAATTATACTGTCCGCAAGATTATAGTGAAGGATTTCTCCCCTCCTGCTCCTTTCAGTTTCCTTCCAAACTCTGGTGACAAAACCTAACACCATCCTTAACTCTTTCTCCAGTTGAGCACAACCTTCTCATGGCTTTTCAAACCACCACTTCCAATGCTGCCATAATCAAGAGAGAACATGGATGAATCAGATATACCAGTCGTTCACCGGGTTTTACTTACCTTCCAACGCAGAGAAACAGCAGAAGACTGCAAAACGAGAAGACGAAAAAGGACAGGGCCATGGTTTTCTTGCGGCCTATCCGATCAATGATCCATAGCGTTACTAACACACCTGCGGAAGGAGACAAGTTGACTGTTGGGAATTGACCGCAGGCAGAGGCTGCAGCAGCTGGCTTTTAAAATAGGCTGGGTTATTTAGGTTTGAAATTTTGTTGTCTCTTTCTTTAAAATACTTTGCTGGCAGAGGCATCCAACAGGGGTGTAGAACGATTGCCCCAGCCACCGGTGCCACATGAAAACAGCAGCTCTGTGTCCCAGCTGGTGAGTTGTGCCCCACGTTCACAGCCCCGCTGGCCTACACGCTCAGGGGCCACACGCTGACGTAGGAGTGAGCCATCAACTCTGACATCTGTTAACAACTAATTACTGCCGTGGTTACCAACATGAATGCTAAAAATGCCGGCCTTATGTCTCCCTGGAATAGCTTTTTGGTCAGCTTCTGACCATTGCTCCCTGCTGATCTTCCTACCGCTAGATTTAAGGGCTCTTTAGAACTTAGTATTTTCTCTCTATTGCATTATTTATATGCTGCCATCAAATTATTTCTCCCCTGCTCTCCAATAAAGGAAATAGATCAAGCTCTGCAAGTCTCACAATGTTAAGTGTTCCCTCTTACGCGACTTTTCCAGATCCTTGTAAAAGTGGACAGACAGCCAAGTGTAGGGATTATTCAAGCATCCGAGTTGCCAGTGTCGTATTCAGAGGTAACCCTGGTAGTATTTCTGACTCCTACCTTAGTGTGTCTCAGGATCAAATCAGTCCTTTCAGCTACAGCATCAGCCCAAGAGTACCAATTCTCTTTTCTGTCCACCGTACACCGACACCTTCCCCAGAATGGCTGGTACGCAGGACAGCCCTCCCGTTTGGGAGGGACTGTGCATATTTACTAGTCACAGGCTTACAACTTTTCACCTATTAAATGGCTTCTCTCTGAGCATTTGTCCCTGAAACTATAATATCGAACAGTGAAAATAACTTGACCGCTGCCTCATGGTATTATTTCAAACAGATTAATAGAGAGATCGTCTTCTACATCCAAAGAAACAACGGCTATTACATACTAACCACCTCGCTTGTCCTGTGTCAAGCTGTTCATTGAAATCCACTGAAATGGACTGAAAATCATGGCTGAGGCTGGACACAGAGCTCAGGAAGCAAGTTCTCCATTGATTCGCTACACCCACGATCCTTTTAAAATAGTTCTGGAAAGTCATTTATGGATAAAAGTTCAAGTGATTCTGCCCCTTTGATTGAATTGTTACTCTTCCTCTGCATGGCTAATACGCTGCTTGGATAGAATCCATGGTCAGAGGGACCATTACAGCTTCACAAAGCAATTACCAGTGATTTTATCTGTATGATCGCATGGGCAGTGAAAAGAGCCACAGCTTACTGTGTGAACGGCCTATCTCAAGTAGTGCAAGCAAGGAGCTCCAGCACTGCAGGAAATACATTGGCATTAGGCCAGGCAGAAGAGCCCATTTCATTCCTCATACCAGAGCCCATTCCAATTCCACTGAGCCACCAGCAGTGAAGAACTGGTGCCTCTTATTGCCACTTACCAGGGAATTCTGACAGGGTTGTCCAAAGCAGATCAGTGTAGTCTTCCTCTGTCAGATACTCACAGGTCAGGGTGCACTTTGCTTTAACTTCTTTCCTTCTACTGGATACTGTGGGACGAAAAAGAAAAAAACCCAAACACTTAATGTATTTTAAGTAACCTCTTCTCTGCTTACCTTCCTTTACTCCTGCTATGTCTTTATCACTCTTCCTCCTGAAACCGATAGCAGGGATGTATGAAAATCGTAGAACAGAATCACAGAATCGTTTAGGTTGGAAAAGCCCTTTAAGATCATCAAGTCCAACCGTTACCCTAACCCTGCCATCCCACCACTAAGAAAAGACCCTGCTGCACAGCAGGTACATTTGACCTGGAAGATACAGCTGGAACTGAACAGGTTATACAGGAACATGTTCAGAGGAGAGCAACAAAGCTGGGGAGGGGTCTGGAGCACAAGGCTTACGAGGAGCAGCTGAGGGTGCTGAGGTTGTTCAGCCTGGAGAAGAGGAGGCTGAGGGGAGCCCTCATCGCCCTCTACAACTGCCTGACAGGAGGCTGTAGCGAGGTGGGGGTCAGCCTCTTCTCCCTGGGAACGCGTGATGGGACAAGGGGAAATGGCCTCAAGTTGTGCCAGAGCAGCTTTAGGTTGGACATTAGGAAAAATTTTTTCAATGAAACAGCTGTCAGGCACTGGAAGGGGCTGGCCCGGGGAGGGGGGCCATCCCTGGGGGGATTTAAAAGATGGGCAGACGTGGTTCTTGCGGACAGTGTTCAGTGGTGGGATGGCAGGGTTAGGGTAACAGTTGGACTTGATGATCTTAAAGGTCTTTTCCAACCTAGACGATTCTACGATTCTATGATTCCATGATTCTATGATTCCCTACTCTCATTTGTGGCACAACGTCTGACCTCTGCAACCGTTGATTCTATGATTCCATGATTCTATGATTCTATACTCTTCATTTGTGGCACAACGTCTGACCTCTGCAACCATCACCATCAAAATGAAAACTTACACTTCCTATCAGCTGTACAGGCTTAGTTATTTTTCAAGTCCAGGGCTCATAACAGTGAACAGAATTAACATCAATAATTCAGTTTCTCCCTACATAAACTGGGCTACAAACACTCTATACTTTGAGAAGACCAAGTAATATCATGTCTTTGTGAGAACAAGTATTTTTCAAGGGTGCATGCTCCTTTGTGGAGGCTAACCCGAGTTAGCTAATATGCTGGTGTACAAACTTGGGATCTGTGTCTTCTCCCAATACTACCCATCCTCCTTCTATAATTTTCCAACTGTCAGACGGTTTTCACTAATTGCAAGTGTTCTGAATACAATCATGCCTCCCCTGGGGAATCAAACTTTTGAAGCCTCTTCTTAATGCAGTCAAAGCACTTTTTTTTAACACAAAAATCTGCAACAAAAAGGGCGATGGTTTCCCACCGTTATCTTTTTTTCTCAGCAGGTCTTCACAACTTGAGAACCTGCGAGCTCCACAGCAGCAGCAGTTATCTCTATCTCAGAACTAATTAGGCCTGTCAAGCCTGGCAACTTACATTTATTCAATCACTTTTTTTCTCAAGAAGAACAGATACTTTTTCTAACAGGTCTCCCTTGAAGGCTGTCTTGCTGTTTTTCATTTGGGGCTCAGAGACACTGCAGGACCTCTCTGCATTGTGAATGAGATGAGGAACAGTCTATCAAAAATGTTTAAAATAAGTAAGCCTTTAAGTGGTGGATGCCTTAAAATTCAGGCTGGCAGCCAGAGTCCTTTCCAAACTAACAGCAGAAGGTGATCTAATTAAAGATATTCCACCACTTAACACAGCATATTTAAAAAGAAAAGATGGACTAGTACTCACTGCTGCAGACATCTCCTGCTTGGAAGAACTCTGTAGTTAATAAAACTAACCCATAATATGAAAAAGCGTTGGAAAACCTGCAAGGAAGAAAATGAGAGAGGAGGTCTCAGCTGGTCAAACTCATCGTAAACAACATGAATCAAATTTGAACCCACTGTGTGAGGACTTCCACTAAGTGCTACCTCAAAGCTATTTCCTATCAGCATTTAGAAAATGAAAGGGCAATTAGATTGAGAATGCTTGTGATTGGGTGGTTTAATAAATTACAAATCAATACAGGTTGGGGTTTTTTTTTGAGGGGGAGGAAGTTGCTGTATTTTAGTGATACTGTAAAATACCTCCATTAAAACCACTTAGAATTGTGCTGGCATTGAGCCATTTGTATTTCCTCTTACCATATAAACCAGAGGAGCAATGTGGTCCATCTAAAATGGGGTGTAAAAAGGTCCCTCATTTTTCCTCGGTCTTCCTGTTGAAAACAAGCAGAATTCAGATGGTCAGGGCATTCACTGGTCCTGCACTGGAGGACCCAGAGCGGCGAGAGATAACGCAATACACAGTACTAGGGACTGTATCTCAGGATGAGTGTTTGGTGCTGTGGGCTCTTCAGGAGCTGCACTGGAGCTGGGATCCAAGTAAAGAATTCCTCTGCCAAGGGGAATTCTCTAGGAGCATAATGATATCAAAACCAGTCCATGCACAGGCCACGCTGCTGCTCCACGTGGAAGGCGAGGATCTGCCAGAACAAGGAGGGGGTGGAAAGAGGCAGAGGAGAACTTTTCTGATCCACAGGTGGGATATGATTCACGCAGCCAGCTCCCCTAAACTGGAGCAGCCCCGCAGGGCTTTTGATCCAGGGTAAGGTATGGAGGAGCTACCAGCAGCTCTCCTGCAAGCAGACCCCTTTTAAACTGCGCGGTTCTTTGAGGTGGAGGGCTCAGCCCGTGAACTTGTGGTTAAGGAAAAGTACTTTCCCACCCCACCCTGAAAAGAAAACTGTCCAAAACTTGGAGAGTGTTCCTCCACAGCCTGTCAAAATTACCGTGACTGAACCAAGCATTTGTGCAACGTGTAAGAGCTCAAATCCTCGCTGATCTGGACCTCAGAAAATCAAACCTCCATCTCTGATTAGTAAGATGCTGTCACTACTAACAGGCTTGCGCTGAACTTTACAATTTAGCTCTTGTCCCTTTGCTGTCCTTCCTGGCTGGCTAACTTTGTCACTTTCTTGTCTTACAGAAGTCTGCTCTTTGTTCTGTAAATGCAGAGCTGCTTTATATGTTGACAGGGGTGCTGGGAAGTTGGCCATATAAGGCTGAAATGAAAAAAATCCAATGCAATTCATACAGTAATATGCAGCTCAGAAGTAACAGCCTGAATCACTCCGTGCACTAGGACTGAATAGGAGCTTGCAGCTTTCCCACTCCAGAAAATCAGGATTAGATTAAAAATGAGGTATAGCTAAAGAGTCAGATTCCATCTTGTCTCACGAGTTCAGATCTGGGAATTCTGATCTGAGTTCTTTGGTAGCCTCAAGGTTTGATTTTCTTTAATAATAGGGTCCTAGAACGAGGTTAAATAACATTAATGCCCACTTTAAAGGTTCTTTTTTCTTTCAGGATTTCCATGTAAATAAAAATGAGAAAGTAACTCTTCCTCATGTTGAAAGAGGCATATATGATCATCTCTTATTTTTTTTATTACCGGCTGAGACATTAAAATTGATTGATTTGCTTAGAAACTTAACATTGATTATTTGCTTAGAAAAATACATATGAATGTAGCACAGTTTCATTGTATCCCACGTTATTCATGTGACCGCTACCTGTACGTACCTGTCTGGAAATAATTAATTTTCCCAAAGGCATCGGAGCGCCATTTTCCGTCGCTATCCGCTTTAAAGTGGCGATTGCTTTTTCTTGATTTCCAGATAATACATCGTACCTGGCACTTTCTGGCAGCCACTAGGAGAGCAAAGCAGAGCACATGCAAGATGATATCAAACATGGCAATACACAAACTGGGGATTTTCTTCGGGGCCTTGCAGTGGGAAATCTCAGAGACTTCAGCAGACTACTGACATGAGAAAGGATTACAGGACTCCTCTTTAACAGAACTCATCTTTAACGAACCAGAGAACCACCTCTCTGCCCAATGGCAAACTCCTCGTTAGGCTTTCAGAAACCGCAAAACCCCGCTTTCACTGTAAAGTCCAAACTCCCGTCTAAAATCTTTCCCTTCTGTCACCTTGGGTTTATTCTTGAGAAATGTTAGGCATTTTTGCAGGTTCTTTACATTATT
>NW_009258275.1:201430-215547 GCF_000687185.1 Egretta garzetta | reverse complement strand
AAAATCTGCCATTTTTCAGCTCCTTTTAAAAACAAGCATGTGAGCACCTGTATAACTGGAGGTATTTCCAAAAAACAATGTCAGTGACTAAGGAATAATAAGAGCTGCTAAACAACCTGACAAAGACATACACCTCTGAGACACTGATTAGTAAATGTATTGCCTAGTAGTGCACTGAAGCTCAGGTTTAACTCATATATGTCTTTATTTTAGAATCCAACCTGCACTATGCAGATTTTACCCCTGATTTGGGTGGATTTTTTTAAGTGGAGAGTAATTATAGAAGTTTTGACTTGGATAAAATAATTAAAAAATCTAAAGAGCAATCAGGGAAATAGCAACCGTTTTTAATAAAATGTTGATTCCACTGAGCTTAGTTGAAACAAAGTCATTAAATTGTTTCCTGGCTTGATTTGCTTCCACAAAATTCCATCCCACCATTGTCCTCCAGCAATTAGAGTCACATATACACAGCTCTCACTGGCATGTTTTTACTAGCACCCTGTTGAAACAACAGCATTTTTGTCATTATTTCAGAGGTTTCAAAGACAACACCGACAGAGAACTCAAAACTGTCAGGATTTCCTTCGATCAGGTTACAGAATCAGGTAGAGAAGTGGTAGATTGACGGAAGGTACATTGGTCTTTGAAAGAATACCTACAAAACATAGGACAGCGAAGAGCAAAAGCGGGAGGGCAGAAAGAATGAGAAGCCACCGCCAGCCAAGAGTGGGCATCACCAACACTGCTAGAAGGACTTCAAACACAGTCCCAATGGCCCAAAAGACCTGCCAAAGGGAAAAGAAAGTCACAAATGAGAATGAGAGCGCTCGTATGGCCTCCTCCTTTGTAACATTCCATGGCGTGCTGCCTAGGAACAGCTGGAGAGAGGAATGCCAGAGACATTTCAAACATGCACCGCTGTATGGAAACAGAGCCCAGACATTTGAAGGGGTTTTGTTTAACGGTGGCAAAAGCTAAAATGAAAACCTAGCATTGACTTTCTCCAGACACTCATGTTAACTGTAGGCAGCTTCTCATAAGGAATAGACTCATCACATGGTTTTTCTTAAGCAAAATGACTATTAATGTATCTGTCCATGAGCATTTATTCCCAGCTACCACCATGAGATTTACAGCATTTGTTTTCCTTACCAAAACCAAGCTGCCAAAGCCACAGAGTTTAGCCTGTAGATAAAGAAGGAATTGATACCTTCTTGGCAAATAACAGAACCAGAATTCTCTTGCATATCCTACCCAAGCAGGATTATTCTCTTTTAGGCTATGAATCCACTTAGCTCATTATTTAACGCTCAGAATATATTTCTAACCCAGGGTTACGCAAAGGCAGCCAAACTGTGGCAGAACAAAAGTGACACAGAAAGGAGTAATTCATCTACTGAACTCCATTTACAGAAGATTAATCAACTGAATGTAGGACTTACAGGTATCTTAGAAGACTGGTTTTGCATCGAGAAGCTGCTTCAGTTTGGTGAGGTTTTCCACAAGGATGCTCCTTCCAAACTGATGCAGACAAGTAATAGCACTGTTCTCCCTTCAACCCTTCCATTAAAGGGCTGCAAATTTTGCCTTAAAGTATTTATAGGGCAAAATTCTGCTCTCTGTGACTTTGATACATTCAGATTGAATATGGGGAGCTGAATTTAGCCCTGCATTTACTGAACAGTCAGTTCTCCACTACCCATTACTCAGTTGTTGTAAATTAATTCACTATGAAATTAGGTGACACCCAAACGATCCTCCCTGTGCTAACAGCAGTAACTTACGCAGCACTGGATGCAAGTTCATTTGCAAAAGATAGATTCAACAAAAAGAGTGAAGCATTATATGAATGCTTTATGCTGCTTTTGGACCCGAGCTAGTACTCAGGGTAACCTCAGTTCCCACTGACTCGGACAATCAAGATTTGACTGCAGCTACGTGTGAGATTTCTAGTCAGCAGGACTGAATGGATGTAACCAACAGCAGAATTTGTCCCTCTAGGGACCAGTACGCATAGCTACACTGCTCACCTCTATTAATAAAATGCATTTTGCTCTGGCTTTCATTGGAAGGAATTCGGCATATAATGTTACCCTGTAGAGAGTGAACATTGAGAAAAATGTCATGTTAGCACAGTGAGAAAAATGCCACGTTAGTACAGCAAAGAGGCTCCAACATTTCGTTTGCCATTTATGAAAATTGCCAAACCCATAGCAGTAATGCAAACCTCTTCCTAGCCCTCAGAGTCAGAAAGACTGCAGACACCAGTTCGGACTGCCCTTTGCTACATCAGAACAACCCCCCTTCAGCTTGTCGTTGCAAGGGAATTTGCCCTGTCCGGGTGATTTTGTAACCCTACAGTTGTTATAACTAAACATAGCAGTTCTTTGCAAGTCCAGATGTTGGCTCTGTGAATGGTCATACACAGTGTTAGATAGCATCTTGCAGAAAATTCCCCCAGAAGGCCACAGCTTCTCAGGTGCAGCTCCTACATATGTATAGATAGAGGGATATCTGCTGCAGTCAGTTAATTTGTTATTCCTGGATGCTTTCTTTTTAACAGCACCTTTCATAAAAATCTGTCTCTCACATTTATAAAGATACCTGCGTCATTCCACCGAAATCCAGCCACTCATATCCAAAGTTACATCGCCTACCTAAGGATATTAGAAAGGAGCTACCTTTCCTGCTTCATCCATATTTACTCCTCTGTCAAAGGAATCACCATTATAGTCAGAACAAGAAACAGACTCGGCAGCAATGGAATCCACTCTGAGTTCTGTAGCCGGCTCCTCTTTGTCTCTCATTAAGCCACGGAGCCTTTGTGCCTCACCCACCCCTCTGTAAAATGGCACTGGCTGTGCTGGAGCTGCTCCGCTGGGGCTCTGTGGAACATCATTAATATGTGTTTGCAGTACAAGGCATCATTAACTCTGCTGCTTTGGCTTTGTTGTTCTCCTGCCTCATTCCAGTTGGGCTCAGCTGCAACTGCATGGCAGAAACTGCCTCACCGTTGGGCAACACACAGTGGGGCTAAGGACTTTCCTATTTTACATACATGTTAGCTTTTGTGTGGCTTCTAAAGGTGGGCAGAAGAGCAGCAAAAGAAAATTAATAATACTGTGACACTCCATATCAGCTCTGAATCTTTTAGCTGGGAACAGCAATAGAAAAGGCAGGATATTGGCTTGCCTTGTGAAGAAGCCTGTAAGCCATCAATCAAAGTTAGACTCTGACCACTCCGAAATAGCACCTCCATGGGGCAAAATATCAACTATTAATAAGGATAAAAGACTACACAGACAGAGAATGGCTATACTCTTCCCTTGACGGCTATAATTAAAAGCCTAGAGCAGAGTTATTTATTCCAGGTGGAAAATCTAGAGATCCCCCTCTTCAGTGAATGGAACGGCACAGTAACAGAGAAATATCCTGATGCTACCTTCTTACTAGAAATGTGTCTGAGACATAAAGGTATCTTCAGCGCTCCAGGTTTGGGCTGTGTGGGTTTGGAATTCCAACTCTGGTTCAGACGTGGAAGTTCAGGCTCTGTCTGAAAAATAATCTGCAGTTTTACAGTCAGGAGCCAGGGCTCAGCTCTACCTCTGGATGCTCATGTTCAGGTCACCACCTAGCTCGGAACAAGATCGCGTTGTCCCTTCTGGACACCTCCAATACAATCTCGCAATGCAGTGTTTAGGCACAGCTACAAAATGCTGTCTGATGTGGTTTACCCACTTGTAGGTCGGCTCCTTGGGCCTCTCATTTTCACCACGAGGGCATGAGAGAAGCTTAAAAGGACTTAATGCATACAACATCTTACATTTAGGAACCCACAGAAGTCATTGTAAATCTGATTCGCCTCAGTGATGTATTAGGTATCTTCAAAGCCTTCTCAGAGTTTAACATTAGTTCCAAAATACTGAGAAAAAAATGGGTTTGGGACAACTGAACAGAGATGTGTCTTCAATCTGACATAAGCATTTTTTAAAAAAATAAATAGAAAAGAGAAAGTTTGGACTGGTGAATATTTACTTACGACTGAGGCACTCCTCCAATCCCAAAGCCCACCAGGCCCCTCAGCACCAAGATCCAGCTATACACTGGTGCAAAACCACTCAGGATCCCATAATAGAGCGTCCACAACACGCTGATCTTTAGGCCCTGTATTTAACAAACAAGCACAGGGAAAAGAAATTCTCTGCTGTAACACAAATTAACCAAATGTAAAGTAGAGCTTCAATCTTCTTTTATGTCATGGGAGGTCACTTCTGGCTCTGCTTAATTCTGCTTCACACATGTGGACTATGACATTTGTGAACACCATGCACTGAAGCACCCGCACTGCAGAAATATTACAATATAATCCAGTAGGAGGTGAACACTTACTGTTTTTCTCCCGTACTGGTCTGAAATGTTTCCCCAGAGGGTGGAGCTGGACATCATTCCCACAAACACCACCTGCGAAACACCAGGCAAAAATTTTCCCCTTCAAAACATGGCAAGTGAAAATTTCCATTTGACAGCAAAGAGCACACAGCTTCACAGGGACACTAGAAAATTTCAGCTCTAGCAACAGAGTAAAATGTCCAGGTGTTCTGGGTATAGTTCCTTTGCAGCAGAGACTATTAAAGATAAATATTAATTTAGTGGGATTTTTCAAAAGTCACTCAGCATTAGCCTAACTTCACGTCCATTGACTTGAAAGGGAATTTGCACTTGCCCAGGAATGGGGCTGAGCGCCAGCAGACTGTTCAAACCACAATCTCTCAGCTTCTTCCAGTGGTGGGCCCATTTTCAGTAGCCACCTAGCTTTTGTTGAGGTCAGGAATCGAAATGCAGCATAAATAAACAGAATCTCTGCCAGGCTACTTGTCCTCACCTCACCCTTATCTCACCTGTTGATCCATGAACCACTGAATTAGACCAGCGCTGAATATTTTTGAGCTTTTGATAAATGGAAGGAAATGAATTCTAAGAAATGACTGGAGAGCACAATATTGCCACTAAACGGAAACCATGGACTTGTTTCTGGGTTGGGGTTTTTTTTGCTGAAGGGTTTTCATAACCCACAAAAAAATCTTTCATCTCCTTCACAGCAAGGCCCCACTGCGAGTTTCATTGGCATCACTGAGGGGACAGGCAAGCGGAGACAGGAGCAAGGGGAAGCAACCAGGCACCCCTCAAGTCAGCTTTGCAATTAAAAGATCCTTCCAGTGACAAACCAGTCTGACACTGGAATGCACATCTGGTGTTACACACATTGTGAGTCCAGCCCAGGAAGATGCTGAGTTCTCCAGTTCCAATGAATATATTCATGAATAAAAGCTGGTCAGTGTTGCTTGAGGTCTGCCAGACAGAGCTGTTCCAGGAGCCCAGAACTGCTGCAGTATTCCTCAGCCAGCTCACCTCCAGTCTCCTACTGCCATTCTCTGCAAGCTGTCTCAGAGTTGAATGGAGATAAAATTAGATCTTACAACTTTAGAAAAGTCTGAAAAAAATGACTGAGGTGTCAAAGAAAATATATTGTACCCTTTTCAGAGATGACACCAAAAAGTATAGCTTATTCTGTAGATGGAGAGAGAAATGAAATCCTGCTCAATGAAGGCAATGGCAAAACCTAAGCGTGTTTCCCCCATCAGCGTATTAAAACCACAGGAATTTTGTCTGAGAAAGAAGCACATACTCAAGCAATAAGTAGGGTAAGAAGCAGTTCTGTTTGTCAAAGCTTTTGTCTCGTGTCCACTGACCCCTTCTCCTTCTGATTTTGCTCACCAAGAATAAAATTGTGCTGAGCTGAAAGAAGGAACAAGACCCTCCTTCAGATGGGCTGGCTGCATTCAGGTATGGGAAAGGACATGATCTTAACTGATTTAAATCCACTGAGCATTTTGACCAATTCACACAACACCACAAATGGCATCAAAAGCTAAAGGAAAAAGAGATGTAGGAGTTAAAGCAGATGCCATACAACGGTGGCAGATGCTGAGAGAAGGGTCCCAAAACTAGCCTTCTTAACCCTAAAGGTATTGCATGTTTCCACCATCACAGCACCATACTTAGAGGTGGCATTGTAAGAGCTCTGCTTGCAAAGATCACTGGATGATCCACCTCAAAAAGCGATTGCTTGCCCCCTCTCAGGGCTCCCAGTCTATGCACAAGCAAGCTGAAATGTGGCGAGAAAGATTTTCAAGAAAGACAGTAAAAATTTACCAATCCTTTTTTTTTTTTTCCCCAATTAATCGTAGAGTTTGAATTTTAGGATGAGTCTGAGTCAATTCATATATTTTCCTGGAAACTACATGAAACTTTGAACCTGAAACTTGCAAAATTTCCCCAGTTCTCACTGAGTTTTATTTCTTCAAGCTCTGGCTTTTTTAAAAATACATTCTTCCAAGCCAAAGGTGATCTGCAAAAGCCAGGAACTTTGGGACATAAAGCATAATGTCTGAATAACCGTGAGTATAAAAACCTTACAGAATACAGGAGCTGTCAGTTATTTTTCCTACCGATGTGAGCAATGCAACCTGCCAGCTCGGTACAACGGTGGCAGATGCTGAGAGAAGGGTCCCAAAACTAGCCTTCTTAACCCTAAAGGTATTGCATGTTTCCACCATCACAGCACCATACTTAGAGGTGGCATTGTAAGAGCTCTGCTTGCAAAGATCACTGGATGATCCACCTCAAAAAGCGATTGCTTGCCCCCTCTCAGGGCTCCCAGTCTATGCACAAGCAAGCTGAAATGTGGCGAGAAAGATTTTCAAGAAAGACAGTAAAAATTTACCAATCCTTTTTTTTTTTTCCCCAATTAATCGTAGGGTTTGAATTTTAGGATGAGTCTGAGTCAATTCATATATTTTCCTGGAAACTACATGAAACTTTGAACCTGAAACTTGCAAAATTTCCCCAGTTCTCACTGAGTTTTATTTCTTCAAGCTCTGGCTTTTTTAAAAATACATTCTTCCAAGCCAAAGGTGATCTGCAAAAGCCAGGAACTTTGGGACATAAAGCATAATGTCTGAATAACCGTGAGTATAAAAACCTTACAGAATACAGGAGCTGTCAGTTATTTTTCCTACCGATGTGAGCAATGCAACCTGCCAGCTCGGTAATCGCCACTCACAATGAAGCTGAGGAGCTAGGATACTTAAAATCATCATTTCCATAGCATCTGCCATCTAGAAGGATAAAAAAGAAACAAAATAAATAACTGCCTGAAAATAAGATTGACACAGCAGTCAATAATGTACCTCCTTGAAATTAACCTTGTTTCTGCTTCGATTGTCTCGTTATGTTTAGCAACACTGGCAGAGAGGATTCAAAGAGCCAACTGAAAAGTTATGGGTAAGTGATTTTGAGGAGGCTTGTCTGGTCAGTCATCCCAGTTCACTCACTTCCATACTGCTTATCACAGGGATGAGCTTTCAACTCCTTTACCCGCAGATTCAGGCAGAACTGGTTATTACCTTGTAACTTACTCCCTTTCTCCCTTATACACTACTTCTGGATTTGTATCAAATATATTGATAGATCATCTGTAGACCAGATTCCACTACTGATTTAGGATCTAAACCATGGCAGATTGTAACTTTATACATAGACAATAGCTGGTAAATACAGGCTCCAGATATCACTACCCCAAAATACACCACAGGACATGTAACAGGAACAGCAGAAAAACGGAAACAAAGCCTGTCTTTCTGTTCTAGATATCAAGGCTAAAACTAGAAGTACTGGGTTGCTGTTCACCTGTAGCTCAGGTTACAATAATACTGCCTGATACAGAAAACAGAGATTGTAGCTAATGGGATGAATGTGCTAAAATCACTGCATGAAAACTGAGATCGGCTTCTGTGGGAATAGCCCAGAACCCTTTCCATCTGAAACAAGCATTTGAAGTAGAGAATCAAAATGATTTTTCAAACCCTGATTTAGAGGAACTTCAGAGGCAAAGAAATCAATCAGTTATTCATTACCCCCACGTTAACAAGTTTGAGTCCAGCTGTCATTTCAGAATTTCAAGTAAACTTCCTTCCCTGTTGGACAATTATTTGTTTGGAGACTTTTTGTCCACAGAGAACGGCTTCATTGTTTGAAATCACTGAGATTCTCTAACTTCATGCAATTGACCTTGATAACAATTACTTGCCCATGCTAATCCGGTAATAACAGACAGCTTCCACTGGAACTTTCCAAATCCAATGGCTTCCACCGCATCTTCCACCATGAAAGTATCTAGGAAGAAAACAATTCTAGTGCAGAAGTGTATTCCTTTCCTAGTAAGAGCCATTCCTTGAGACAGCATTTTCTGGGAATGCAATTACTTATTAACTGGGTAATCTACTGAGATCTAAAATTTATAACAGAAAGCTACTCAGTTTTTACACAGTTCCTACTCAGGAAAATCCCTGTGTTCTTCAGGAATTGTGCTAAAGCCAAAATAATTCTAAATATTCCTGGAATATTTTATCCACACAGACTTAAATCAGTGTAGCACCGATGACTCCACACATGTTCAGTCCACTACTCCTGGGAGCGACTCCACCAACCCCTGAACTGCAGCTTCCTCGGGTGAGAAGGGTATGAGCCATGCAACAGCCCACAGCGATACTGTGCAAGTGACGGAAAGTGCCAAAGAGTGTTTTATTGCATGGGGAGTCAAACTGTAATTATCTGAATCAAGATTTTGTCCGAGACACTTGTATCTTAAAACATACTTTTGTTAAAAATGCTGATGGTTCTTGTTTCTCACACATTGTCGTGACCTCATTATTTTGTTCTATTTGAAGAAGCTGGGATATCTCGAATTCCTTTGCTTAAGTGCAAAATGAAACACACGACAAAAATACATTTTGATATTCAAGTTGTTTAAATCAATTTAAGTCTCAAAGTTTTAACGCTTCCAGCAGTTTAAAAAGTACACTCGCCACAGAAAAGCTTTCTCTAGCTAAGAGCTGGACATCCTCACAAAGCAAAAGACAAAACCACACGCCGAAAGGAAATCAAACAAAATCTAACTGATAAAACGAAGCGGAGGCATCGTAAGACCTCCGTTTGTGACTTCAAGCCTGGTATTTGATGCGATGGCGCTGAAGCTCAGCATATTGGGCTGTTGCATCACTTGCACTTTCTTGGGCGATGCGCCAACTGAAATTCTACAGATATCTGCAGACTGGCACCAAGGCACTGAGTCTTCTGAGAAATGCACTGAGCTCACTCCATGGTAATTTGGCTTCCTATTGCATCAATAGGTTAATAGAGAAGTCCCTGGGACAAATAGTCACCTTACAAAGTTTCAGTGTGCCTTGTGCTAAGACAAAAGCAACGCTTGTCAGATCTTCTGAACTGGCGTTGCCTTCAGGGCACTCAGCACGTCTCTGCTGGGCAAAAAGCAGAGGCTGGGCTGTACGTTTGTTTTTCCCTCCTGTCCTCTAGGCAAGGAGGAGACGGGAACACTGCAGAGGCTTCTCGCCCAGCCTGGACTGCTCCAGTAAACCTGGCGATGTGTTAGGAGCACCGATCAGTTCTAAGGGAAACCAAGTCAAACCTCCTGTATGAAATGGGTGGTGACGACTGGATACACAACTCCTTAAAAGGGTCTATTACTGGCAATATAAACCCAAACACATCAAGCATCCCTCAGAGAACAAGGCAGCTAAATCATGATTTTCAGGTGTAATGTAATTTGTCTGTGTTACTGTTTCCTTCTTTTATCCAGGGATCTTTAACTTCTCTAAACCCAATGTACTCAGCCTGGTTGCAACATGACTGAAATGAAGGGGCCACACCTTGCTCCTTACAGGAAAACAAGAAACCCACTCACCATCCGTTGGGTTGGCAAATTCTTTTGGCACTGCCGCTCCATCCTCTAGCTCAATAGGCTCTAGCTCTGTCCGAACACCCTCAATCTGAACCTCATGTTCTCCTGAAATGACATCCTCATCCGACCTTGAACTTTCCCCAGTGCGGCGAAACTTGACCACCCTAAGAATACGGAAACAAGGATTAATACCTCGGTGGGTCTCTTCCAGGTCGAAGCTGTGTTTGGTTAGTCTTGAAGCCCTGTCTGGTCAGACAGCAGCCAGGTTTCTCTGCACCCTCCTGTCTCCATTTCACATTCCCAGCGAATACTGTGGCTTTTATTTGCATCTGCTTTTAGATATGGCAGCCTGTTGGTTGCTACTCGCTTTGGAAAAACTGCAGAGGGACATTGCTATCTGGTATAATACTCATTTTTGTACAAAGAGGATGTTATCGTGCCAACATATAAAGCTGTAAAAACATACAGATTACATAAATATGATGAAATGATATATATTTAATGATAACCACGTTTTGTGAGCCTAGACTTTTGTTGCAAATTAGACATAGCTGTGTCATTGCATTCCAAGTGCTTTGTCCTTGTAGGAAGAAGCCAAATTCCATTTTCCACATGGTTCTCATAAGAGTGATTTGTGTCTTAGGAGAAGTAGAACTTCTGAAGTTTGGCAGATTTTTAAACATTACTCAGCGAAGTAGGATTCATAAGGTAATTCAGTGAATTGACTGATTTTTTTTTCCATTATGGTGACGATTCTGTGACTATAAACACTATTGTTTTCATCTCATCTTAAAATGAAATCTTTAATGTTATGTAACTAATTAAATACCTGCATTTTAACAATTTGATTTCCAATACTTGGTTCACCTGTGCATTTTTTTCATCTCTTGGGTAACGAGGTGGGACAGAATAAGAAGTGAATCGAAGGATACTTCTTTTTTCATTAAGGTCAAGTCGAGACTGCAGAGCGTACCTGCCTGGCAGGTATAGCCCTGGCACGTGCAACGCTGACTGTCTCGTGGGAGTCGTGCTCACAGCGCTCTGTGTTTTCTATCATTTCTGGCACCAGCTGAGAGAGAATCGTCTCATCTCTGCAGCAAGGCCACGGAGACAATAAGACATGAAGACAGAACTTAGTTAAATTGACACAACCTTCACGCTTTGGTTAGAGTGATTTTGTGCTTCTTGTATATAGAGGAGGTCCGTTTTCCATCAATTAAGTTTCCCGTGACCAAACAAAGGTTTTGAAACAGATCTACCTTATTTAATGAAACAGATCTACCTTATTTAATGTAACAAATTCCTCAAGCTTCCTTCGCTTTACCTACAACATGAATGTAACTTTTTCACCTTGCCAGTCGACAACTTCTTGGACTTTAGCTAAAAAGTGTTTTTGGAAATAGATTAAATGAACCTTGCTACCACCTCTTCTGACTTCCAATACCTGAACATTTTAATTCTACAATAAAGATTAGCAGAGAGCCTCTTGGACTTCAGTTGAGTCCTCCGGTTTAAAGGTCAGCAAAACTAAACTCTCAGCATCCTTGCCAGCTGCAGCCGCAGCAAACTGACGCGCAGGTATGACATCTCTGAAGGTGATCTGAAAGACTTCTCATGTTTGGCAAGACCTCAACTCTTCTTTTCTCTTACAAGCACTGATGACACAACCAGTACTTAACATAAGGGGCAAGTGATGGGCGATCTACAGAACTCCTGTAAATGGATTTTGGTCCAGTGGTGGGCAAGAGGGTGGAAGGAATGAAAACCTCCATCACTCACAGGGGTTTTTACAAAGCAAGGAGTCCTGGCCACCACCAACCATTCAGTCCAGCTTAGGAGTACACTGCGGTAGGAACATAAAGCAGAGGGATATAATTTTTTTTCCCCTCCTCGCAATCCTGGCACATATATTCTTTCCCTGACCACATCCCACCTGGGGAATTGCACATATTCACTAATGATATTCTGGCAGTAAGCTGGAGAGAGCGAGCAGCACAGTGACCATTTTGGGAGGTTATCGCTCACCTTCAGGACAGCCTGCTTTGCAGGCTGCTGAGATGTTTGGGGATGACTTTTTTCAGGTAAACAGGGAATTCCAAGATCTGTGTGGGGAAAACACAGGAAAAAGAAAGCTCTTCTCTAGCCTTTATGTCTTGGCAGAAAAACAAGAGAGTCACAATTTTTGTTTTCTAAGATAACATTTGAAGGTCTTAAACATAAGAACACAGAACAAAACCCCAGGCCTCTTTGAAATGATCCAGAAAATGACACTTGGCTGCAGCGACCCTCGGGTTTATCTCATTCTGACTTGGGGTATGCAGCAAATCCTCCACTCCGCTATAAGAAAAGACAAACCAAGCAATGAAACTCGTCTGAATTCAGGTTCATATCTCGTTGCATTGAGAAACTCAATTTTAGATTCTCTTAACCCGATTGTTTTTTTAACCTCAGTCCTACCACCTTAGTGTGAATTTTCTTTTGCCCTGACCCTCCAGGACAAACACAAGTAATTCTCACTGTCGCATTAAAATTGTTGCTGAAGTTATAATCCTCGCCTGACCTACAAAATACACGCTCTCAGCAAACAAACACTGAGATTTGTATGCCCACGAGATGACTTTTTTTATTACAAAGGGCAATTAATATCAAAGTACCATTCATATCTTATTTGCAAGAGCTTTACAAGCACCTGGTTTAGCTATAGTAAACGTCTGTATTTGTATTTTTTTAAAGGAGGATTATTACTGTAACTTCAGCAGCCTCAAAGCCTGGTGCAAAGTTCATTGAAGAGCATGGACACCTTTTCCCCAGGTTTCAGGGGGTCTGAAGTGCCATGACAGCACGGGATTATGGCTGAAAACCATTCCTACAGCCTATGTTGGTAGCTGCTCGCTGTCCCAGTAAACCACAGGCAAAATAAACACGCCAGCCAAAACCCTCCTGACTTTCAAGTACCTGATCACAACCCCCCGTATTACTGTTTCTTATTTCATAATATTTGTTGAAGTAGACTTTCAGAACGGACCATTTTGGAGATGATGGTTCCAGACGCTGTACAAAAGCAGCGACTGATCTGAAAACTGTAAACACTTTGATGGCAATCGGAGTTGAGAGCTATCTGGCCACATTCCTCAGCACAGGAAATAAAAACAATATGTTTATCACTTAGGAACTGATGAGACAAATTGACACAAATGAAGAAAAAAACCACAGTGATATTTATTGTTCCATACTTGCAAAATTCTTCACAGCTGAGACATCTCAAAGAGCTGCATTTGTCTGCAAGATCTCACAGCAATAAGTCTAATTACACCTACACTGAAAGGTCCTTTAGGACATTTTTCTGTGTTTTGGGTTCTTTTTTTTAAAAAAAAAAAAAAATGATTGGGAAAAATGGCCTAATGAAATCATGTCTTATTCTTTTTCCTGACAAGCTGGATGTATCCAAACTAAGTATTTAAAAATAACTGGAGTTTGCGTCCATTTTCCCAACTTATTAGAAATGTTATGGGACAGTTTGCTCTGTCATTGACATGAGCTCGTTAATATTTAAAATCAACTTTAAGCATTTATTCCCTGCCTCACAGAGTCAATGATTTACAAATGGGAATATGTTTCAAAGCACCCGATACCGGAGCATTAGGAGAAATGCACTTGTTTGTACAGGGAACATTTTGCATTGATGAAAAGGAAAGGAAATCCTGGCGTGAAAAGGCAGCGACGCTTTTATTGCTTTTATCCCCTTTTTGCACAGATCCAGCAACCGCAGCCCAGCAGCAAAGGAGCTCCTGGCAAATGACAGCATCTTCCTTGTGCAGCAGCGTTTGCTTCTCCAACCCACAGGGTTAGCAAATGCCCGGGGTGCTCCCTGCAAACGCACCCGTGCAAAAGGGGTTCTGGGCTGCCATCGGTTCGCGGCATCACGGGGGAAGCCGAGGAAGGCGCCTTGCCCCAGCACCCCGTTATTTACAGATGCAATCCCCCTTGCGAATGCAATAGGAATGCTTCCTCTCTCTCCAAAAATAATAAAAAATAAATAAATATTTTGGCACTTCCAGGGGTTTATCCCAGCCCACCAAAATGCAAAAAAAAAAATTAAAAAAAATAAAAAAAAATAAAATTTGAATGAATTTATATAACGAATGGATCCCTGCATGCCCCCGGGATGCTGAGCCCAGGCAGCTACTCAGGGGAAAGGCCCTGCTTCCCGGGGCCCACGGCGCTTCCCAGAAATAATCCCCTTCACCCCGCCAGGATTCCCGGCCCCCCCGCCCCGCTCGGCAGCGGCCCCGCG
>NW_009258275.1:197726-200403 GCF_000687185.1 Egretta garzetta | reverse complement strand
CGTCCCCCCGGGGATCGGTGCCTGAGGAGCGGTCCCTGCAGGCAGGGAGCGGCCCCGGGGAGCACCACGGACAAGGCGACAACGAAGCGGGCAGGGTGGAGACCTCCAGCAGGAAAGCCAGGCCAAGCTGGTTGATGCCTCCACTCCCCAGAGGACAGCAAGGGGTCTACTGGGGAACACCAGAGCCACCCAACCTTGGCCAGGGGCTTCACATGGAGATGGGGAACCCGAGGAGAGCTCCCGTAGGTGATTCCTGGGAGGGCTTCCAAGCGTGCGCTCCACAGACGCAGAATGAGACGAGTTTGTAAAAAATCTCAGTTACCTACCTGAAAAGATCAACTCTCACCCTGGCACATTCATCCCTGTAGGCCTTCTCCTTCAGGTGGAAGTGACACTGTATTTGTGCACATGCCTGCATTTACAGAAGGATCCTTTGCAGAGAAAGGCCTGCAGGAGAAAATGAAGAGGAATTATATGCTAGGAAGATGACGAGGAGACATTTGACGTGATTAAAATTTAACATACATTCGACAAGTTGGAGGAACGGCCTGAAATCCAGAAGACGACGCTCAAGGAAGACAGGCGATACGCGCTAGAGCGAGGAAGAGGAATGAATTTGTACAAATTCAGGTCAGGGAACAACGGATGATGCAAGATGTGGGGCTCAGCTACGACAAACCTGACGTGCTTCAGTTTGTGAATGGGAGCTGTTCGGCTATCACGCAGGCTGAGTTCGTGACGCTAAATATTGAAAGCGTCAGCAGGTTTTAGTATTTATAAGAAAGGCCTCGCAGCTAGGGTTTCAGCTTCCGTAAAAATAGTGAGAGTAATCATTTAATGGAGCATTTGTGGCTAGGAGTGGAATCCAGATGCCTCCACGTAGACATCGGCTCCATTTGAGGTGACCCTGTATCTCTGGTGGCCTCCAGCTGTGGATTTTGCCCAGGACTGTGTGGTGGGATCACCCAGGACCACATGGGTACCGCAGGCACCTTGGGGATCTCACGTGGATCACGATGCCCGTGCTTGGGCAACTGAATTCTACCCTAAAAGTGCAACAGAAAACAATTTGAACTGCGTGAAACGCACGCGTGTTCTGTAATATATTCTCAAAAGCATTAGAGGCTTTCTTGGAGAACAGGTTCAGAGACCATCTCGTTCAGGATGCGTTTGGTATCTCCCCCTACTCTCCATTCTTTGCGACCTCTCTGTCCGTTTTCTGCTCATCCTTCAGGGACATACACACACATTTCTGGACGGAACAGGACTCTTCAGTCGCGCACCCTTTTACTCAGCTTTGAACTGGGTGGCGATGTGTCCGGGCTGGAGAATGGTGGTGTCCCAGCTATTTGTTACCATAAAGGAGTGCAGCAGTTTATTTGGGATGAAAGGCAGCCTGGCCCATCGCAATTAAAAAATGAAAGGCCTCGGGAGATAAAGCTAGTCTGCCAACACCTTCCTGATCTGCAAGTTCTATGTTTCCTCTTCAGAAAATGTGGGTTAAAGGAACTTCCCTAAATGAGGACTTTGGACCCTAAAATGAGGCTTTGGGCCCTCAAAATTGTGGACTAGATCCTAATAATTAGGCTTGGTTCCTGAAAATGGGGCTTTGGACCCCATAACTAAGGCTTTGGACTCTAAAACTGAGGTGTTGGGCCTTCAGAATCAGGCTCCATCATAGTTCAGCGCTTTATATGATCCGAGACGGCT
This sequence comes from Egretta garzetta, assembly GCF_000687185.1. Lineage (NCBI taxonomy): Eukaryota > Metazoa > Chordata > Aves > Pelecaniformes > Ardeidae > Egretta > Egretta garzetta. Next base: position 198,693 of record NW_009258275.1, on the reverse strand, counting down.
GTTGGTTCCCCAGATAAAACACTGTAGAGAAAGTCTGTACAACGGGAGGAGTTACTGAACAGAAACACGAGTTCACAGAGGCTTCTCCCAAAAACTCACTAGAAAAGGGCATTTTTAAAGCAGTGTTTTAGCTCATACGTTCATTGCATAAGCAACAACTTTCTTTTGAGAATACCACAGCTAAATTTTCCTAAATAAGGCCCAATGTTCCGGTACGTTAAGGGTGTGAGATTTGGCCACGCTGGCTCGTTTGTCTCAGGTATTTAACGTGCATGAGGCAGCCACGAGAACGGCACGCTGCATGCTGCGGCTCTCAGGACTTTATTTCTTCACAGCCTCCTTCTCTTCTGTCCGTCACCTCTTGCTGTCTACTCTCCAGACCACTTTCCTCTTTACAGCCTTCGGGCACACGTGGAGCAACGTCAGGCGAAGAAGGACTCAGCCAGAAAGCCACGCAGGGTGTACTGGGCACTTCGCTAGCAAAAGGTCGTTAGAATTAACCCGGGGAGGTGTGAAGAGGGAGACTGTTACCTGCCGGGCCTGGGGACACGCTCAGCGGCTGCCATCTCGAGGTGCTCTCATCAGCTGCGTCTGTCAGCCGTTCTGCCTGCCAGCGCTCCCGGCTGCCTCCTCTCACGGCACTGATGTGAAACACTTCTTTCTCTAAATAATCCCCCTCAATGCATCAGTTAAAACCGAAACCCAACAGCTCTAGGCAGAGAGCAGAGTGCGGCCCTCGAATGTCCGGTACAGAGGGAGAGGGCGGAGGCGCCGTGCTATGCGGCGAGGAGAGCTGCTCTCTCTCCGTGGGGTTGGGGTGGTTTCATAGAACAGTTTGGGTTGGAAAAGCCCTTTAAGCTCACCAAGCCCAACCGTTCCCCTACCCCTGCCATTCCACCCCCAAACCCTGGCCCTCAGCACTGCCTCTGCCCGGCTGTTAAATCCCCCCAGGGCTGGGGACTCGACC
>NW_009258275.1:194605-194901 GCF_000687185.1 Egretta garzetta | reverse complement strand
CCGGCTGTTAAATCCCCCCAGGGCTGGGGACTCGACCCCTTCCCTGGGCAGCCCCTTCCAGTGCCTGACAGCCCTTTGGGGAAGGAATTGTTCCTCATATCCGAGCTAACCCTGCCCTGGCACAACTTGAGGTTGCGGGATTTAAGTGTCCCCGCCTCCTCCTCACAGCTTTGAGCCACACCCCTCCCCCCCCGCCCCCAAAGCCGGCGTCCCCTCAGGCGGGCCGGGGGGCTGCCAGGGAACGGGCCGCTATACCCGCTTCCCCCCGGCCTTGCCCCCTTCTCGGGCCGGTCCCG
>NW_009258275.1:192440-193779 GCF_000687185.1 Egretta garzetta | reverse complement strand
GCGTGGGAAACGCCCCCGATTCTGGGTTTTATTCTTAGCTTCCCGAAATGATTTTTTTCTTCCTAAAGATAAAATTTGGGGCACTGGCCTGCTTGGAAACATAACAGATTAAAAAAAAAAAAAAACACACCAAAAAAACCCCCAAACCCCCACGCATCTGACAAAGGACTTGCGTTACGTCACGCACTGATTGTGCCAGTTGTCATTTTCCCCAAACCGGGGCTCCCTGGCCGTGTTTCTGTGTCGGGGTAAGTTCATTCCTGAAGCGCTGCGGATAAGACGCTTCGTTTTGCATTTTGGAACGCGAAATCAAACGTGTTCTTCCTGCCCACTTGTACGAGAGGAGCGGAAGCCTCTTGCTAAGCCGCTGTACGGCAGCCCCCCTCGTTAATCCCTGGCAGCCCAGGAGTTTTCATAACAACGTGCCAATCTGAGCAAAAGCTTCACCAAACCGAGCAGAAGCACGCAGTGGTGCGGCAGTGACCCCGTACGCTCGCGCAGGAAGGATTGGGACCGAGGATTTTATGCTTTGTATGGTAACTTGCAGATAATCCTGAACCTTAGCGGTGTCGATGGAAATCTGTTCCTATCAGGAATAAAAGTATTTTTCAAAGAAATTTTAAGATTTTGACAGTGGCGTAAGTCTCAGAGACCACTCTGTGTATAAACACTTCACAGGATGCTGCCATACGTACCGGGGTCTTGGGAGTTTTCACTGGGTGCAAGTACCAAATAAACAGCAATAATTTAATTTTAACGTCATTGTAATACCTAACGCAACACTTGCTGCTGAAAAAGCGCAAGGTTCTCCTGGACTTCATGGTGTAAACTCTGAGGCTTCTATTTGTAGGGCTTGTACCTGGCCTTCTGAACTTGGGAAACACCTGTTTCATGAACTCTTTGCTGCAAGGCTTATCCTCCTGTCCGTCGTTCATCAAATGGCTGGAGGAATTTACAGCACAATACAAGACGGACCAGAATGAGTCCGCCGAGCATCACTGCTTGTCGCTTACTTTGCTGCATCTCCTAAGAGGTACTTTTAACATTTTTATGTTGGGATAAACTAAGAAGAAAATATTTGCATAAACGTTATCGTTTCTAGCCTCCTTCCCTAAAGAAAGGACAACCGTGTGGCCTTGTGTTCTTCTCTTTTTAATTTCCCTCTAATAACTTTGAACTCACTGGTCAAGTTCATAGAATCATAGAATCATAGAATGTTTTGGGTTGGAAGGGACCCCTAGAGGCCATCTAGTCCAACCCCCCTGCAGGAGCAGGGACACCGCTAACCACATCAGGCTGCTCACAGCCCCGTCCAACCTGGCCTTGAATGCTTCCAGGG
>NW_009258275.1:177361-192208 GCF_000687185.1 Egretta garzetta | reverse complement strand
TAATCAGGTCTCCCCGCAGCCTTCTCTTCTCCAGGCTGAACAAGCCCAACTCTCTCAGCCTGTCCTCATAGGAGAGGTGCTCCAACCCTCGGATCATTTTTGTGGCCCTCCTCTGGACCCGCTCCAACTGTTCCATGTCCTTCTTGTGCTGAGGGCTCCAGAGCTCAACCAAATTTCACAGAGGGGCAGCGATGCAAAAGGTTCTCAGTTACTGTACTGAGCCCAAACAACGCGAGGGCCCGGCTGCGCCTGTCCCCAGAGCTGTTTGTCACTTGGCCAACAGCTGAATTCAGGTTTTGTTTGACTCGCTTGGCGATCGAGAAGCGGTGGGCAGCCAGCGCATGGCTCCAAAGAAGCCGCTTGCCAGCAGGTTAAACAAATCAAGGTAGAGGGCAACGGTGGTGCTGAAAATGTGGTTATGGAACCCATTGCCCCAGGCTTTAGTGCATTTGCTGCTCGCAGAGTATTAATGGTTAAAACAATATGAATATGGACTCAATGTAACTGAAGAAACAGGAGAAATACTATCACAAGTAGATGGGCACTCGGAATTCTAGATAAAATAAAAAGAGTGCATTATAAAATAATTTAAGCTTACTAATTTACCCCAAATATGGAGTATTAAGTGAGATGCCTCGTGTGATGTTGCATGCAAATATTAAAGCCCTAAGCCCAATCTGGTAACGCGTTTCAGACTTGCCCCTGGGCTACATTCGTGCACCAGCTACATCCTATTGAAGCACCCAAGATGTTTAAGCAAGTTCTTGGGTCTCCCTGGCTTCCCTCACCGGGCTTTGCTTTAAAGGAAACCCGCTGGAAGTTTTCCTGTCTCAGGATACTGTTTGTGCTAAAATTGTGCCAGTTAAGCATGGACATTTAACTGATGCAGGGACGATGGGGCATTAAGGCTGTGTAAAATGTAACATGTAAAATACTGACTTCTACCCAGCCCACTAGTAAAAATTTGTCTTTTTAGACAGTATTTGTTCTCTCTCTATCAGTTAGTTGGGAAACCTTTACATTTGCGTATGTCTTAGATGAGAATGTATGCAGTCAGTTAGCCTGAGTCAGGTGAGAATGGTTAATACATACTAGTTTGATTGTCATTGGCTACCTGCCTTAAATCAACTGTTGTACTCGATTATGTGATGCTTAAGTAATGTAAAGTCTAAAGTAAACAGCTCTGTGTTCTAACCGTTCTTTGTGGCTCCCCCCCCCGTTTTTCAATGCGATGTCTCTAGCCTTATCCTGTCAAGAGGGAACAGAAGACGATGTTCTGGATGCGAGCTGCCTGTTAGAAGTTTTACGGATGTACAGGTGGCAGATCTCCTCATTTGAAGAGCAGGTGATTACAAAATTCAAGTTAGACTGCCCGATACACACCTCAGTGCTCAGATACGGAATCACAGAGAACTGTAGCGATGGTACTCTTAGCCCTGAGTGTCAAATCTAAATCTTTGCTGTAGCGAAAAGTTTGCTTTAAAAAGCGAAGGAAAACCATCACGTGATTGATGAATGGTGTTTTCAGTTTGCTTAGATATTTGTCATGGAAACCCTGGGTGCTTCAAAACCTCACACTTAATTACCATCAGATCTGGTCGCCAGTAATATTAAAATAGAACGGATACAGCCCTACATTCGCTCGAGATAATGGGTCCCTGCTAACGTCCCACGGTGCTTCGAGGCATGGACTCTGCTTCACTGACATTTCCAAATTTAGCTACATGTAACATACAAGATTTCTAATTCTTGTTTTTAGTATCTTCAGCCCCCAAGTGCAGCTGGCCGATGAACTCGGCCCATTATCTCACTCATGAAATACGGTTCTATCTTTTATATTTCAGAGCCAAAGCAAACAGCAGAGATTTCAGTTATGCTTTTTTTGAAATCAAGGGAAGCAGGCATTTGTGCCTTTATTTTTCTTTTTTTTTCTCCAAGTGTTTTAGTCTCTCTTGAGCTTATACGGCCCAGAATATTTTTAATAATGTCTGCTGTTACGAAGTTCAGCTTTATAGAAAAAGCTTTGTGGCAAAACTGCAGCAGACACACAAATGATTGCTGTTACTACCTAGGGTGGGCTCTAAGCAGAAATTTTTCCTTCCATTTCCTACTGCAATGATGTTGCCAGATGTGTGTCTGTACTCCTGGTGTATGCTTTTCTGCCTTTTGTTTTCGCTTCCTCTAAGTCTTACGCCTCTATTTAATAGGATGCTCACGAACTGTTTCATGTCCTTACCTCTTCGTTAGAAGATGAACGGGATCGTCAGCCACGTGTGACGCATTTGTTCGATGTGCATTCGCTGGAGGTGACTTCTTTACCAATCTTACTTCATTATCAGAAGTTTCTGTGGTCTGCCTAGATTCCTGAGTGTGTCAAGTACAAAGTGTCTGTTTAGAAACTGAAGACGTTTTCATTACGTTTACAAAGCTGTTCTTTAGTGCTCTGACAGAGCTGAATCAATAGGTCAGGCAATCTAAAGAATGAAAAATGGTTTTCGTAAGCAGATGTATTTGAATTTACAGCGATCCCACTTTCATGAGGGCTTTTGCATTCCTAAATCCACTGAATAGAGATTGAAATACTAGCACAGAACAGCGGTCCATCTAAGCAGCTTCTCTTCTCTGTAAGAGCAGGCACATGGAAGAGGTTTGAAAACTGCAAAATGGATGTTTATGGAATAGTCCATTTGCAGGTGAAATTTATCCTCCAGTTTAGTGGCAAATGTCATGCAGACGGGAAGTTTCTATCTCTCACTGTCTACAATCTATACAAAAGGTTTATAAAATCTGTTACACTTTTATTTTAGCACTGTGAGGCAGAGAATTCTGCAGATGAATTACCATTTTATTAGAAGAGTTCTTTTTGTCAATTATAAATTTGTTGCGTACCAGGTTGTTTGGCCTTCCTCAAATAAAGAGACTCTAAAACTCCCACAATTGTTCTAATGTCAGAAAATGGTATTAGGGATGAAATAAGAACATATTTAATACTTAATGGTTTCTAAGGTAGGGTTAATGAAATCTTTTATCTTCCTCTGTAGCAGCCAGAAATAACCCAAAAGCAAATAAGCTGCAGAACAAGAGGTATGCTTTTTTCCATTCTGAAATACGACTATTCATAGTGTAGTCCCTCTGCTTATTAAGGGGATAATATTAATTGATCTTTGTCTGTATTGGACTGAAATATCTCTCTCCAGCTGTAAAAACCTCATGAATTATTTTTCAGTGGGACAGAACATGTTTTAGAGTAGTTAATTTTGTTACTATGGGCCAAAAATGTGGAATTGCAGAGACGAAGAGAGATGTATTGAAAATAAAAGGACAATTTCAACTCTGTGTTTCAGGGTGTCTTCCCCCTGTGTCAAATCACTGGAAATCTCAGCATCCTTTTCACGGAAGGCTGACCAGCAACATGGTTTGCAAACACTGTGAACACCAGGTATGAGAATGTCTGTCTGGTAATAGAGATACGTGAAAAAGTGTGTCCAACAGTCAGAGCTGATTCTGAAACCGTCATCCCTTGTTCCCGACATTGCTGGTTTAAGCTCCAAAGGTTTGCAGGACTGATAGCTCAGACTGTTACTTTTTCAGGTACTTATTATGGCGTTGGTGATGAACAGGAATGTATCACTAAATATAGTGAAGAAAATTAAGCGTGATCCGCTTTGTGGGGGTAACAGCTGTTTTATCAGACAGAATCATAGCTGTCTTACTGTATTTAGTATTCAGTACCGCAGCTATCGTATACTGAAAATCCACTCACGTGGGTAGCGTTTTAGGACGAGCTATTCATCCAGCATGCAGTACTGAGATTGCACGTGCAAAGCCAAATTTAAGTTGCAGTCCAGTTATCCAGAGTCAGGACATGAAGATAACCTGGATAAAGAAAAAATACAGGAGGTAAATCTCATTCGTAGCTCAAACTCTAAGAGTACGTTTAGTACTTTTACTTTTCAAAAGCTTGCAAACAAATTTAAGCGAGCTTTTTTTTCAGGAAGAGGCCAAGTAGCACCTTGTGTACCCGGTGCTCCCTAGTGCTGCGACCCAATTCCACCCGGTAATTGTGGACAGCAGAGGCATACGTTCATCTCTTGTGAGGCTGGGGTTTGGTTTTGGACTGTCATAAATTTTAGCTGACTGGATACGTGCAATATTTTCTTGCAGAGCCCTGTGAGGTATGATACCTTTGACAGTCTCTCACTGAGTATCCCAGCAGTTGTGTGGGTACGTATCCTGGCACTGAGGCGTGATCCAGCCTTTGTAAGACACTACAGCCTAAGCGTAAATGAGTAGCTACAGTTTATTTTCTTGCCTTTTTATAAATGATCCTGCTGTGTTAATACAGTACCTTACCACTAATGCATCAGTGCAAATTACCAATTAGTACAACAAGCGTAACTTTGCTGACACCAGTAGTGTTTTGTTTCTCCTGGTGGAGTACTTGGTCCTTTCTGCGTAATTCGAACAGACCAGATCGTATCCCAAGAGCTGTTTCTGACAGTCTTGGAAGGTGACCTTCAGGTCCACAAGTGACCCAATGCAGACTTTTCGAACAAGTGATTTCAAGTGGAAAGTGTTTCCGTTTGGTTTTGGCTCTCTGAAAAACTCAAATGACAAAACATTGTAGATTCTGGGGGCAAAACATGCAGGACATTTTTGAACTATGATGGTTTGTTACTTAGTGCCTGCTAGCGATTTGTCTTTCCAGACAAGTAGCAACTACTTGCACTCATGGGGGACTCTGACTTGTACCTACAGAACACGCTCCTGGACAGCGAGGATTGGGATTTGGACACATCTTCTGCTATTTGTGTTTTATTTTACACCATCATTGAAGATTGTGCCCTTCAGACTTGGCACTGTGTAGTACAGTCTATGAGGAAGGATAGGAAGGAGTGCCTAAATGCAACTAAATGCTGTATTTCTCCTGTGTAGGGAGTCAGAGTGCATAAAGAGACCCATGAAGTGCTGGAACTTCAGAGAAAAACAGTAACAGGGCCAGGAATCTGGTGTTTAAAACCCCACTAAAGGAGTCACGCAGGAAGTCATAGCTATTGTTCTTATCTACAGGCTGCAGTTTTCCATGTTTAATCCAGGCTAAGGGAGATTCCCCGTCGTTACGTTATCAGTGTTCTGTAGGCAAAGCCATTTAGTCAGTTTTCTCAAGAAGTAAGTCTGCAATTCCGTAGTTTCTATGGAAGAAACGATGAAAAATCCTTTCACAAAATTAAGTGGTATGCACCCTAAAATTACTGCGGATAATTTTGGTTTTTCTTACTAAGGGTCGTCCCATGACGCTGGACCACTGCCTCCATCATTTCATCTCCTCTGAATCTGTAAAGGATGTTGTGTGTGACAACTGCACTAAAGTATGTTGTTTTAATTTATGTAACCTTCTAGCTCAGTTTTAAGCCTGCTGACAGAATTATGGCTTCCATTTTCTACTCCTTGTTTTATGACTTCAGGAAAGCCTCTAGCCTGCCTGGGACTTCTTATATTTAAAATTGAGTTCTTATCTTACAGAATATTGTGAAGCTTTATTTATTCCTAATATTACAAAATTTACCAATTTTGTATTCTGTAATTACCAGGTATTATTTAGATAATATTTGGGATGATTTTTTTGTTCCGGTATTTTAAACAGTATTTTACAGTTGCCTGTAATTTGATGATAGCACAGAGCCAAAGTGGCTTGTTTGAAACCCACCAGAAATGGCAAGTGACTACACGTAAACCTGGAGGCTGGGCTCGTTCTGTAAACGCTCGTTTCTGCTTGACTTTGGTTTAGAATTCTGATCTGTTAGGATAGGCCAGCAATTCTTAAGAAAGTTCCTAGGAAACTATAGGTATAATTAATGTGGTGAGCGTAGTTCTAGACAGACAATTGCTTTTGTCTGCAGTGTGCAGACCTGCACTGTTATGTGTAATCATACAGCAGGTGCTCAAATGGCTTTATTTTTTTTCCCTTTGATTTCAGATTCAGGCAGAAGGGACTCTGAATGGACAGAGCATAGAAAACCAGAGAACAACATTCGTTAAGCAATTAAAGTTAGGAAAGGTGAGGCAAGCTAACCCTCCAAATCTATTTTTAAATCCTATTATACAGTAATTTCTTTTTTTTGATCTCTTTGCTTGATGTCCATTTCTTGATATTAGAGCACTTGAATGTTTTACTTAAAAACGCAAGCTCGTTTGTCAAATATTTATAGGCACTGAGGCCTCAATTCAGCAAAACATCAAACTATACCTTAAAGAATGTGAGTATTCTACTGTTAATCAGCAAAACACTTTAATGTGAGTTTGGCTCAGTGGCAGCTCATACGTCTTACATTAATTCTTGATTTCCTTGTTTCCAGTGTAGGATCTTCAGCCCAGTGTAGGATCTTCAGTGATTGCATGTTTCAAAGAAATTAAAATGTTCTGAACACAGCTGGTTTTAACAAGTGAACATGGTGCTAAACATCAGGTGTAGTTTATGTTAGAAGCTTTTAGAATGTTTTGCTCTGTGATCGTATAGTGCAGAGGACAACAAGGTCTGTAATTAAGAGCCTCAGGTGCCATTAATAATAACATATACTTCTTGATAGAGGTTAACCCTGGCATGACTTCGAATGTCAGATATTTATAACTGCTTGACCTTTTTCCCCCCTGGTACTCTCACCGTGCAAAGACATTACTTACTGAGTATTAGCAAATGTCTCACAACAACTCGCTCCAACAAATTCCAATCCTCACTTCGACCTCACAGATCAACAAGCTGAATGAGATTGACAGGTGGGCTTTTTAGGAACACGCATGTATTTTGACTGATTTTTCTTCCATTTGGAGAAAACTGTTAACGTTAGCTAGCTATCCTGCTGCCTAGGGAGCGAGCAAGTAGCAGCATTAGCAGAAATCTCAAGAGTTGTGAGTTAGCTTCATGTCTTAGGGATACTACTGCCAGTAAGCTTACACGCAGCTATAGAAGCCCATAAGGGAAGAGTTCAGTGATGGATTTCCTTATCCACTAGACCTACCAGTTTGGTTAGCGTGCTTTTCACTTGAATAGCTGTTTCTCTTCATTTAAAATGTATTTTGACTCTCCTTTGCTATGGGATATTGCTGAAGCTCCCTCAGTGTTTGTGCATCCATCTGCAAAGACTGAGCTGGTCAAACCAAGGCACTCCTCTGAAACGTCACGAACACGTGCAGTTCAATGAGTTCCTGATCATGGACATCTACAAATACCGCATTCCTGTTCATAAATCAAGCCAGAATGAACTGAATCAGAAAAACTCTGAAGAGATAACACCTGGAACAAAGGATGGGATAGCAGTAAAACCTTCAGGTACTTATTTTGAAAATAAAATCTATCGGTATTTCTGAGTTTCAGTGATAAAACATTCTAATCTGCAGAACAAACATAAGAGCAGTAGCTTTATTGGATCTGTGCAAAGAGGACAGGTGGAAAGCCCTTTCCCAGCAAGCATTAAGATACCCTGACCCTGTTCCAAGTTTACAGTTCAGCTTTGATAATTTATTTTGATCCTACTAAATACTAACAAAACTTACAAAGAAACAAAAAAGAAAAATCCCAGATAGCACAGAACTCACATGTTTATGTCTGAAGGAACTCGGGAAGACCTAGGGATTATCTTGTTAGCAATCTCTTCTAAGGCTTCAGGACAAGCATAGAAGGAATGCTGGGAATGGCGACTTCTTAAAAAACAATTAGAAAATCTAGCTGTAGTAGGTCTGTCATTTGTGCAGCTCAATATTCTGTTTTGTTGGGATTTTGTAAGCGTGGTCATTTTCCTGTTTGTGTCATGTAAAAACAACTACCCCTGTCTTTGGATATTCTACTCCTCTGCATCTCTTAAGGGACTGTGGTATGTAATGAATTAAAAGAAGTAAAATACCTTCATATTCTGTGATGAAAGGTGCTGCAGGAACAGAAGCACTGTCAGCAGTATTAACAGCAGCGTTTAAGTTGAATGACTGCATGCCTGCTTTCTCTTGCAGATGCAGAACAGCCGTCTGGGACTAAGCCGCTCTTTATGAACGGTGCCTGCTCCTCTTCATTTTTAATGTCCTCGGGAACTTTTTCACTTGCTGCATTCCCTGAATGCAGGTAAGTTAGAGATTTGTACCCTATTTTGTAAATTCTGTCCCTTCAAATTATGTTTTCATTTATTCTGTCTTTACTATGAGACTGCATAGTCACAGAATTTACCATCTAGCCTAGCTCCTGTGCAGAATTTTTTTGCTTTTCTTTTGGCCAATTTTTAGTGGTTGTCTTCTGGGTCCATTTCTCTCCTAGAAAAGGGAGTAGAACATATTACAAGCAAAACTCAAAATCTTTCTCTGGTTGGTGGTGCAGTAAATCATCCTTCTGAATAGCCATAATCATCATCTTGCTGTTTTCCTCTACCCCTTTCATTTTTTCCCTCTTACTCTGATTTTAAAATTATTTCAAGAAATCCATAGATCTCTTACAGATTCTTTCCAAACATTATATTTAACAAGCTTGATTTCAGTTGCAGCTGCCATGATTCTACTTAGTAAATCGGCCTTGATGCTTCTCCTGATAATCTGTTTTCCTGGCCTTTGAGAACATTCACTTCCTTTCATGCTGGTGACCAATGCATAGTTAGTTCTACACCACTTCTTCTATCTGCCATTGCTATTTTCCCCACGGGGAAGACAATTCCCACAATCAGTGTGTTAAATAAGAAGCCTGGAAGCATTTTGTGCCAAATGTTTGCTATGAAGACAGTTGTAGAGCAAGTCCTTGAAAGCGTGGCCATTGTTATCTGTGGGTTACCTGCTGCAATTTTACTTTTCAGTTAAAAGCACGTTCTTCTAGAATAGCTTTTCTGTCCAGTAGCAGTGCTTTAAGGACTAAATACCAGCACATTGGTGGGTTTGACGGAAAACACCGTTGCAAAGTTCAGTCAGTTACGCTGTACAAAACGTAGCAGCCCTCTGTAGCATAAATTTTTAAAATAAATGGTTCTGTTTTCCCAAGAATAGAGTAAGGCAGCGCCACGGTGAAGACTTGCTATACTGAAAAGTAACTGCAAAGCAGTATGGCTCTTACAGAGCCATCTATTTGCTCTAAAAAGAAACTGCAACTGAAGACGAGGCAAGTGGGGCTGCTTCTGGTACGTGCGTGATCCACGAGGACTGCTGACCCCTTCCTTTTTCTCCTTTGCCCTTCAGTTCCCCTGTATACCTTTACCGTCTGATGGCAGTCGTAGTTCATCACGGAGACATGCATTCTGGACACTTTGTGACTTACCGCCGCTCTCCACCTTCTCCTAAGACCCCGCTCTCCGTCAGCAGTCAGTGGCTGTGGATTTCAGATGACACCGTTCGCAAAGCCAGCCTGCAGGAAGTCCTTTCTTCCAGCGCTTACTTGCTTTTCTATGAGCGTGTTCACTCGAGGGTACAGCACCAAAGCTTGGAGTTGAGGGCTGAACAGTGATTAAGAGAGCAGATGAAGGACAAAAACTGACAAAATTCCTCTTAACGAGATCTACGTTGCACCTCCTGTCCGTTATGCAAATAACCCACCGCAGGCCCTTTAACTTCCCCCTCCCTCTATGGCAATGGCTGGCTCCTGCTGGGAGTTGTGTTTTGTACCAAAATTACGCTACCCAAAGCTGGTCTGCTAACGTTGCGCAGTCCGAAGCATAGCTGCATTAGAGAAGCATTTATTCTGTTAGGTAGTAATTTTGCCAACGTCGCAGCTCTGAAACAGACATTTCAAACAGACTTCTCCAGGCTGTATTCCACAGCCTGACACGTAGGTAAATTTTCCAGGGGAGATGCTTAATTCTATACATTTCACTACCAACGTTTCCAAGCAGGGGAGCCCCAGAAGCGGTTGATGGGAAGCTACTGTTATCAAAGGCAATGATTTAAGAAACAAAGTGCCTTGAGCTTATTTGAATAGTAACACTACCATTGTCTGAGTCCACTGGATGTTCGCTGCGTTCTGATAAAATGTCTCAAGATGACGGGCTGAACTACTAACAGAGTCAGATTTCTCTTGATATCCCAGCTAATCAACAAAGCGAGGCATCTCTACATAACACGCACGATCCAAAAAACGACTTCCCAGTTCCCATCATTTTCCTAATATTTTAGTTCTTTATACATCATAGAAGTACTTCTGCTGTTTCAAAGTGCAGTTTCCTTTTTCCAGGAGAAAAGATCATTTTTTTAATCTACTAAGAGCCAACACCCTGATTTATTGCTCCTTATCTTTGGAATATTGCTGAAATCAAGGGACAGAAGTGTTTGCTAGCAATCAGTATTGCTAATTTCCTCCGCTGCTATGAAACTGTTGAATACGGTTGCTTGTCGTATCGACTGCAACTTCTAATGCTGTGATTTCAAGGCTGCTGTAATTGGTGTTCTAGACTTGCCCTTCCTATTTTACTGCTGAAAACTGCCATTTCTCATCAACCATCCAGATACACCCGGTCTGGCTTGCACTTGAGCTTTAGAGCTTGTACCGGTTGCGATTGCGAGCCGAGATGTAAAGCAACCCAAGCGTCCTCGTTACGTTAAGAGTATACACGATTGAATCAGGGCTGGTGGGCACTTACGTGTCTTGCGAAGTAGCACAGCAGCCTGAAAAGACCGGCGTCGCTGCATTAGATACAGATTGCCACATAAATAGAAGTAAGGTGTGCTTTGCTGCTCTAGATTGTTGGACGTGTAAAAAAAAAAAAAAATAAATAAATCCCAAACAAAGCGAGGGAGAAGCAGCAAAAATGATCCTTTTGACTGCTTTTAAATTACCAGGAATAAAGTATGTAGGCTATTTTTAGCTCTTTTCTATCTTCATAAGCTTGGAGAAAAAAAAAAAAAAAGATTAATTCATCAGACAAGCTTTTTCAGTGTAAAACAGCAACTAAGTTTTCAAATGGTAACGGCTGTCTTAATAGTTTTTTAGGGCAACTTTGTACCTCATGTATTCATATTGCTGCCCAAAGCTCACAGGCATTCAGAGTTCCTTAACAGGAGACTCAAAACCAGCCAAAAGAGGAGCGGTAATAGATATATATGAAAAACTATTTACCCAACTCATCATTCCAGAGTATGGATCACAATTCCTGCTCCAAGTAATGCTCATAGTACATAAGAGAGTCTTTATAAATCCCGCAGCAAACTAGTTCCCGAGAAGCCTCCCCATCTGTGCTAGGCTAGCAGTAGCACAGTTTTAACCTTTCTATTTTAAATTATGGAGAAACATGAAGAAAAACAAAAAACCTAGAAGGATGCAAAATGCCTAAAATGCCCTGGCCACTGAACTGAGACCTAACAGACTTGCAGAAGGCAAAGAGAAGAAAGCCCTGTGTTCTGGGCAGCAGGGGTGTGCAGTAAGAACTCTGTAAAGCAGTGCTGGCTGTCACCTGAGGAAAAGCATCATGCAAAGCATCTAGCTCCAGCAGGTCTGCCATCGGAATGTCAGAACTTCTACACACTTCCACTGCCAGCAGTGTACGTTCTGCAATACCTGTTCTCAGCGGGGTCTGTTTAAAGTTTTTAAACTCTCATTTTTTTGTGAAGTTGAGATGAACAGGTCACTTTGTTTAGAGAGGAGTAATGCTGGAGGTGGGTCCGAATGTACGCACACAATGGACTAAGTCTTAAACTCATCAGCTTCTAACAGGGACATAAAGCCACATATTACTGCAAGCTTGCACGTTCCATCTGTTTTTCTTTTCCTTTTGCATAAAGCTGCTTTCCAACAGGGGCCAGTTTGATGAGAATGAAAGCACAGTCGCTGTCCGACACTGATAAACTGCTCAGCTTCACTCAGCTGCAGACTTCCTCTGAAAGCTCCCTCAAGGGCTATAAAGATGAGGGTTAAGTAGCCACCATTTGTTCTCGCTTTCATCGCTAGGAAGGAGTAGATGGTCTTGGCTTTGCGCTCAGTGTGAGGAGGGAAGCAAAGTGCCAGCATCTGGTCCTCGTCCTGAGCTGTGCTAGATAATCCCAGCCTACTGTGAGCATTGAAGACCTTTGCCACCCAACCCTCACCTTTTGAAGTCATTGGGCTCTGTGCAGGCACAGGAGGCTCATCAAACGCTGGTACTTGTTAATCACAAGCTTCCATGGTGGAGAAGGTGTTAAGAAAACGTAAAAGTTTAAAAAACATCAGATAAGACCTCCAAGATGACATCTCTGTGTTTGGATTATTCTTGTCTTATTTTGTGCGTTATTTAAAAATGTATGATATTATAGTCAAACCACTGCACTGCTGTCTGAAGTTGCGTTTTCACTTCAGGGTATTTTTGTAACTGTACAGTAGCAATAAAAGAACAAACTTACTAGAAAAAGCAGCTGTTCACGTGTGGTAATGTCTTGAAACAACGACCAAGCTGTAAGCCAAGCCACATTGGGCATATCCCATAGAAGCAACACTTTGCATTCTCTGGATAAGAAGCGTGCAGGCAGGAGCTCTTCCCGCTATCAATGCATTTTCTGGAAGCAGCAGAGGGTGGGAAGTACCAACTCCAAATCCTCTACACACAGACATTAATTCCACGGACCTAGAGCCCGTCACCGATGCAGATGCTTGCAGCCTGGTCGCACAGGGAGCAGTTCACATTCTCAGTACTTACCATTGCTTGATTCCTCAAGACCCGTTGGATGCGCTCCTTCCTCCTTCCAGCAGGATTCACTGTCAGCATGGAAGGCGATGGCTTTCAGGTAGTCAGAATGGAATCCCTAGGGATAATTATTTGGAAAAACACTCTCAGAAGTTGTAGCCTTTCATGCTGCATTGTCCATATAGGTGGTCCAACCCAGTCTTTCTCAAAAAGGCCATCTCCCTGGTTTCTGTACAGAGGACTGAAGGAAGAAGAGGCCCTCTCCCTGTGCGGCAGCACCTCCTGCTTCCTCCTGCCCCACCACGCTACTGACCAAAAGGCCCCCGTCTCCCACGCCAGCAGAGGAGGTAGAGCAGCGGAGGGACATGAGCAGACAGAGGTCATAGTGACTGTAAAACACGCAGCCGGCCGTGTTGCACTCACTACATTCGTATCTTGGCACTCCTCTTTTTCATGTCAGTCTCTTTTGTATTTTATTTTTTAAAAAACCAGCAAACCACAGCTCATTGACAGAGCATACAAGAAAGCGTCACCCATTGAACAGTATCAACTTCCAGGCTCACTCTAAATTATTACAACTTGTACTTTATAGTATTTATAAACTATTTCACTGCTATCTGAAGGATAACAGAGTATATTGATCCTTTTGGAAAACTGGCTAGCTTAAGACCAGTTGAGAACAAACTTCCTCCTGAGCAAAACAAGGGTATTGCTCCTTAAACGTATCTATCAGCAGGACTACAGCAACATTTCACAGAGGAAAAAGTATTCCTGGCACTTAAGATCAGTAGTTGCAGTCTTTATTAGCAAGTTACCAAGTACACCATCTCCTCTCCTGGTTTAGGTTGTTCATCCGGCACCTTGAATCATCAGTGTCTGAACGAGAAACTGAAAGTTATGTCAGGGAAGAAAGCTGCTGTTTTCAGAGTCAAAAGATTGCTTGATTGCTGAATATTTCACTTCTTGGCTACAGGGATCACTTTCCGAAATGTGAGGTTGATTCTTGGGGCAAGGACTCTCTTGCGGGTGGGCAGGCTGTGGTACCAATACACGTTGGTGGGGTACTTCATCATCAGCAGGCTGCCGTGGGCCAGCTGCAGTGTGATGGGCTTAATGTGCCGCGTTGCCTTTTTCCCTCTGGAATCACAGTGCCTGAAAACAAAGTCCCTGCAAGCTCCGAAGGACACGGACGCAATCGGACTGCGTGGAACCAGTTCTCTCTCGTCATCTCGATGTTCGCCTATGTGGTCCCCACCATCTTTATACCTGTAGGCAGAAGAGATTAGTTAGTTCTCTTACCAATCCAATTAAATGAATGTCAAACAGCTCCCCAGTGATCTGTCAACAGTGTTGCACAAGCAATTTTTCATTTGAACAAGGTGCTTGATGCAACTGGAAAATTAACAGACATACCTGTTAATAAGAACAAAATTAAAAGTATGTCCTGTCTCCAAAGTGACGCGGTCTCTGATGCGGTTGAGAACTGGGATCCACGGCTTAGGAGAGAAGGTAACGCCCGAGTAAGTGTACGTTAACTCAGGGTCTCCATAGGTTACCTGCTTCCTTGGAATGTCATGCCACTTGCCAAACACGTGCAACTTCGTCATTTCACCTGTTCAAACAGGAGATAATAAGGATCAAAACCAACGCTGTATTACCTCCACAGTTCATAGTCTTCAATATTCTTGATTTGGCGCTTCTGTGAATCTCCAGTGGGACAACAGAAATGGGGATGCTTGTGACAACCCAAACGCTGTCATCTCTGAGTGTTTCTGCCCCAATAAGGTACTTAGCAGTCCGGTTTGACGCTGCCTTGAATGGGATGAACGGGACTAGCACCCCCACTAGTTGAATTAATGCGACCAGGGATATCTCATATTCTACATCTACCAACAAACTCCCGTCACCCTTCTAGGACTATCCCGGTTCTTCGGAAACATTAAAAAATGTGAATGAAACTGCTGGGCTCACACTTCAAGCCAAGCAAAGCCAAGCCTGCAGGGTCAGACCTATGTTCGCACCTCGCTTTGCGGGGCCTGCTCGGCAAACACCAGGCGCCATGGGAATTGTGCCGGGGCTCTGCAGAGACCCCTGCCCAGGCCACGGGAATCGTACCCAGGCTCTGCAGAGCCCCCTGCCCAGGCCACGGGAGTCGTACCCGGGCTCTGCAGAGCCCCCGGCCCAGGCCACGGGAGTCGTACCCAGGCTCTGCAGAGACCCCTGCCCAGGCCATGGGAAT
>NW_009258275.1:173435-175498 GCF_000687185.1 Egretta garzetta | reverse complement strand
AGCGGAACGTGCCCCCGGGCTTCGGGGAGAGCTGGCGGCGGCAGCTGGCCGGGGAGTTCTCGAAGCCCTACTTCGTGGAGGTGAGCGTGGCGGGGCCGCCCCGGGCGGCGGGGCTGTGCGGCCGCTGCCCCGGGCTGAGCCTGTCCCTCTCCTCCTCAGCTGATGGCGTTTGTCGCGGAGGAGAGGAAACGCTACACGGTCTACCCGCCGCCCGACCAAGTCTTCACCTGGACGCAGATGTGCGACATCGGGGATGTGAGTAGGGCGCTGGGGAGAGGCTGGGGTCACTCCGGCAGCTGCTGCGCTTGATGTGATGGAAACGCGGGGTTGGAGGCACCCGTGGGGGTGCCCAGCGCGGGGCTGGGGGGCTCCCAGTGTGGGCTTGGGGGCACAGAGGCGTTCATCTGGCGTTTGGTCTCTTAAGCTTCAATCCTACGTGATGTGGATGCTGTTGTTTCTCTCGCATAACTTGTAAATCCTGCATTTGCTTTCATCTGGGATACTGAAAGGTGGTTTTATTGTTTTATTGCCCTCGCGGGCTACAGAAGCTCCTATAAAACTTTAGGTGGACTTTTGACCTTATTTCCAGCGTTACCAACTTAATGTAGTGCTTGATTTTGGGATCTCTCGCATCTCTTGTTTTTTCAATTGATCTGTAATGAACTATCTCTAAAAAAACAAGGCGGTGTTTCAGGGAACCCCCTTGCTAATAAGGTGTGTCAAAAACATCACAGCAAGTGTGACATAAAATGAAAACGTGAGGAAATCTACTTGGGAAATACCTTAAAAGGGTGTTATATTGCGGTTCTTTGAAAACGTTGGTCTTCTGCGCTCAAAATACCTTCATAATCTCAGCAGCAAAGCTGTGGAGTTGTTAATCCTTAGCGTTAGGAGGAAGCTGTGTTCTTTCACTTGGTTATAATGAGATGTCAGCAATTTAACTTCAGTTCCTGGGGTTTGCTGGTTTAGGGGGTTTCTTTGACTATTTTAGGATAAAGCTCATTTATAAGCTTTTTTGCTTTTTTTTTTTTTCTTCTCTCTTTTGGGATTAATATTGATTATAATTCAGTGCTAACAAAGGTCTGCTTGCAGGTAAAGGTGGTCATTTTGGGCCAAGATCCGTATCATGGACCTAATCAAGCTCATGGGCTCTGTTTCAGTGTCCAGAAGCCTGTTCCTCCTCCCCCCAGGTAGGACAGCCCTCAATTTGCAAAATCCCTTTTGTTTACCAACTGTTTGTGGTTCTGTGTTGCTTATGGCCGTGAGTCGGACAAGTGATAGGAAATGCGTTGTGGCTACTGAAATTCTGAGTTGTGCATTGCCTAGAAAAAACATCACTGCAGAAGTGTGGATAATTCTGTATAGTTTGGTATTCTGAAGAGCTCGCTGGACATAAATCTGCATTTTCAGTTGTGCTGAGACCTTCTCATTAAGCTTCTTTTCAGGCACGCAAAGGGGGGGTCCTTCTTACCCCACCTCTACAAACGGCTTTATTATCTTAAGTGGCAAGATGCAAATCAATACTCTTCTTGTCTAGTGTAAGAGCAGTAAGTGGTGCTGTTTGCTCGTATCTTTGAACGTGCATGTTTAAAAGCTTCTGATGTTTTTTGTTTGCAGTTTAGAAAACATTTACAAAGAACTGTCTACAGATATCGAGGACTTCACTCATCCTGGTCATGGTGATCTAACGGGCTGGGCCAAGCAAGGTGAGCACTATGTCCGCTGTAGGACATAAGGTGAGGCCTCCCCTCGAATGCTGGGTTCAGCGTTGGGCCCCTCGCTCCCAGAAGGGCCTGGAGCATGTCCAGAGAAGGGCAGCGGAGCTGGGGAGGGGTCTGGAGCCCAAGGCTGCTGGGGAGTGGCTGGGGGAGCTGGGGGTGTTCAGCCTGGAGGAGGCTAAGGGGAGCCATCTGGGAGCCCTGGGAGTAGCAGCTCTGCCCAGCCAGCACACTTCCAGCAGCCCCGCAGCAGAGCCCCTGTCAGCGGATGCCGACACAGCCATGTTCGAAATGGCCGCGGTTACCTTTTCTGGGCTGCTGACAAAGGCCCGGGTGGAGTCCACG
>NW_009258275.1:170765-173397 GCF_000687185.1 Egretta garzetta | reverse complement strand
TACATGGGGGGAATTACCAGCCGGGCAGACGAGGTGCTGAGGGACAGGGTTTGGGGGTGGGATGGCAGGGGTAGGGGAGCGGTTGGACTCGATGATCTTAAAGGGCTTTTCCAACCTAGACGGTCCTATGATTCTATAAAGACGCCTATCCAGAAAATGGATCCATGGTTGGAAACAGTCCATCTATAAAAGAGAAAATCAATTCTGAGTGCCTGCTGCTTAGCGGGTACCTTAGAATGAAAATATTCCATTTAATTCATCATTTCTCAGGGGAAGTGGGGAAAAGCAGTTGACGCTGGGTTCTGTTTCATCCTCTGTCCCTCTGCTGTGGTTGTTCGCTAGGAGTGCTCCTGCTCAACGCCGTCCTCACGGTGCGAGCGCACCAGGCCACCTCCCACAAGGAGAGAGGCTGGGAGCAGTTCACGGATGTGGTGGTGTCATGGCTCAACAAGAACTTGCACGGGGTTGTCTTCATGCTGTGGGGAGCCTACGCCCAGAGGAAAGGCAGCTCCATTGACAGGGTACAGCTTGTTCCTCTCTTCCCTCTCGCTCATTTTCTGTTTTTTTTCAGTTGGATGGACACTAGAGGGCACTTCCCTTACAGGCTTGGGGTTTTCTCCCTGCTTGAACTCTGCTGTCAAATTTAGTTGCCCTTCTGTTTCAGCTTAGCCTTTGCCAGAATTAAGCAACAGAATTGGAGCAAGCGTAACCTTGTCAGAAAAGCATCCAGTTGAGGACAGAACTGTTTTGGTTTTTTTCCTAGGAAAAGGCTCATAAATAAGCATAAATCTTGTGTTTACACACTACAGCAATTGAAAAATGGCCAGGGTATCGCTGCTGCTTTCCGTAGTCCATCCTCCTCTGCTCGGTGGGACAAAAGCCTCGGTCCTCGCGGCCAGTTCTTTGGGTCCCTGATGGTGGTTGGGGAGGTGGGGAGAGGAAATCACAGCTGCTTGGCTGGGGCAGAAGCAGCCAGCCTTGTCCAGGGCACCAAAAGCATGCAAATCTAACGAGCGGTTTCCTCTTAACGTTTTACAGAAACGTCACCACGTCCTGCAGACGGTTCATCCCTCGCCTCTCTCTGTCAACAGAGGGTTTTTCGGCTGTCGGCATTTCTCGAAGACCAATGAGTTGCTCAAGAAATCCGGCAAGAAGCCTATTGACTGGAGAGCGCTCTGAGCTGCGCGCAGGGGCTGCGGCGTCTGGTGGCTGGAAACGGCCCCTCCTCCAGGGGTCGTCTCATTTCTGAAAAAAACTCTTGCTGACCTGAGAATTCCTCTTTGGGTGTTGATCAAGGAACAAATGACCAAACTTTCAGAGATGTTGTTATATTTTGGTTTAAATGCTTTTTAAAGAGCAAGATGGGAGTGTGACGTGGACACCTTCTCTGCTGTCTGAACAGGTCTCAGCCTAGTTTGAAGCAAAGAGACACAAAAAAAGTTCTCTGTTAATTTGTGTTCGTCGTTGTAATGGGAATGTGTTTTCAGGCTCTTGTGAAGGGATGTCAGTTCTTACAGGTGAAGCTGTTCAGCTTTTGTAAATACCCTGCTGCACCTCCTCCCACTCCTTTGCCCCCTGCTGTGCAAATCTGGATTTCCTGATTCCCCAGGAGAAAAGGCAGATGCTTTCGGTTCTGGCTTTTTGCTGCAGATGACGAGATTTATTAGAAATACGGCCTCTTGGCTCTGTAAAGACCGTACACTGTCAGCGGTGTTACTTGGTGTTGCCCTACTCTCAAGATTTCAGGGTAAATCCCACCAGCAGCCGAGCGGAGACTGCGACCGAGGCTCTGGTCACGCTCCCAGCTTTTTGTTGGCATTTAGAGAGGAAAACAGTAAGTTTGCAGATTCTTACTGGGTGTGTTAATCGCTCGGATGACAGGGGAGCTGTGATGACCACAAACTGTGGTACCTGCCGATGGCAACAGCGAAGGTTTGTTCATCAGGGCCTGCCACCTGATGGGCTGATGGTTGCAAATTCTTTAAGATCTTTTAAGATCTTATTTAAGATCTTTTAAGATCTTATTTAAGATCTTTTAAGATCTTAAGATGGAGGGGGTTTGTGCTTCAGCTTCAGAGGAGCAAATCGAGGTTTCTAGCCACTGTTGAAAATAACCGTTGGGACTTCCAGGATTAAGTCAAGGTTGGACTTTGCGCCTGGGTTTCCAGCCCATCTTTGACTTTGTAATTCCTTCAACGGAAGTGAAGTGCCTTGTTTGGGAATTACGTCAGTTTTTATAGAATACCCCTCTGTACCTTTCTTGTGGTGTTTGCTCTGACAGGTAACACTAGTACAAGTGACGTTTATACTTTCTATGGCTGTGTTGTTTATTTTTCTCCAGTTTGGTTGGTTTTTTTTTTAAATAAAAATGATTTTGTTTATGTTGTAGCATGATCTTGCAGTGGCAGGGATGGGGCAGGGCGGGAGGGAAGGGCACCTGAGGTGAGGCCTGGGGGCTGCCCTGGTGCTGGTCCCTGCCCTCCCCGGGGGAGGCAAAGCCGCGGGGCCTGGGGCTTCTCCTTCTCCTTGTCCCCGTGACCAGGCGTGGGGCCAGGGCACCTCTGTCCCCCAAGGATCGGGTGTCCCTGGCCGGCCGTGCCAAGGCCGCCCCCCCCCTTCCCCCCGCAGCTTT
>NW_009258275.1:151142-170399 GCF_000687185.1 Egretta garzetta | reverse complement strand
AGGCGGGGGCCCATTTCAGCCCCCTCAGTGCCATGGGAAGGCAGAGCAGAGTGGTGCCCCCCCCCCCGCCTCGAGTTGCTTGTGTTTTGGGTATTAAATACAACTCTGGCTGAGCAGGGGGGGGTCTGGCTGGGTGTTGTGGGGTGCAGTGGGGAAGGGGCCTTGGTGTTTTGGGGGGCTGTTCCCATGCCCCCTCCCCGACAGTGTATGTATCTGTTCCTCAGGGCAGGTGAATGCTGCTGGCTGCCCTGTTCCTGCTGGGACTGGTGCTGCTCGTCTGGGCCAAAATGTCCAACCCTCAGCTCGGGGAGGAGGAGAAGCCACAGCAGACCCCGGCAGAGCAACCGGTGGCTCCCACTGTAGCCAAGCTGCCGGCATGGCCAAGCCCCCCGGCCCCCAACCCGCTGCCACGGGCCAGCAAGGCTGCGGTGGGGGAGCAGGAGCAGATCGCCGTGTACAACCCTGCCGCTCTCCGCCGGCCGGCCCTGGCCAAATTCGTGCTGGGCTCCTTTGAGGACAGCTCCTCCGACGATGAGCTGGTGGCAGCGGCTTTCAGGGGGGGCAGTCGGCGCAGCAGCCTGGCTGGGGCAGGGGGGACCGGTGCCGAGCCCCCCACCACGACCACCCCACTGGAGCCTGCCACCGGCATGAGGTACGACATATGGGGTGGGGGGATGCACAGATGCCCCGTTTGGGGTGGGCAGATGCCTTTTGTGGGTGCATTTCTCAGGGACCCTTGTTGCTAAAATCAGGGGGTGCGCGTGTGTGCTTCTCAGAGCCCCAAATCAATGCCCCTGTCCTGCCCCCTTTGACTTGGTGCCGCATGAAAAACCCTGATAATAAGGTTAACGGCAGAGCCCCGGGAAGAGCAGACGTGTCCAAGTGATCTGTGGGACAGCAGTGCCACATGCACAAGTGCCCCAAGGACTGGGGCAGGGGTTGCTCCGTTACAGCGATTTCGGACGTCAAAGAATGGGGTGGAAAGTGCTTTTAGCGTGCGTGGCCTTCCTTCCAAAACAATTCCCAGCGCTGCAGCAAAATTACCCAATTGCTCCTGTTTTCTCCCAGCTTCCTCATTTTTCTGCTTCTCTCTGTCCCTGCACCATCTCCCGGTGCTGGGAAAGGCCGTGCCAATGCACCGGCGGCAGCTGGGGTTGGTGCAGGATGGGATGCGCCGGGGAGCAGGGATTCTCTTGCATGGCAAGATGAGATTGGTGTCAGCTGAGGGGGTGAGCGTGCCAGACGGGCAGCGGTGGGCGCTGCTGGCGTTTGCCCTGCACTTGCCATCCTTCGGGGTGCACATTTTATGCATGAGCATCACTGGGGGCATTTCATGGGGGACCGTAAGCCTGCAGGCAGAGCTGAGCCTTTTGACAGGGCACCTGCACTTGTGCATGCAGTCTCCCTGTGCCCTCAGGGCTGGATCCCACGAGGACCCGCTCCTGCTGGCAGGTTTGCTTTGCTTCTGCCCCGCTCGTGGTACTGCGCGTGGGGAAACACAGCATCCCGGGAGGAGTGGGGTATGTAGGGTGCTCCTGTGCTGCTCCTGCCCTTCCTTCCTCTGCCCTTGCAACTATTGCAGATAAATTATTCAAGGCAGAAAAGTAGCTCTTTGGTGGTTTTGCGATGAGTTGATGAAAAGTGGAGGCCGTGGGTAGCTTTGCCGCAACTTTTGCCCGGTGCTGGCAGGGCTGCGGGGCAGCTCGCTGCTGGCTTGTGCAGAGGCTTCCCGTGCGAGCGCAGCTGATGGCCATTATAAATAAATGGAAACAAAGCCTGCTGCTCAGCTCCTCCTGCTTAAAAATAAAAGACCTTTGGCTGCAGGGACGTGTTATGAAACCCGACAGCCTGCTCACCGAGCGCAGCCCAATGGTGTCGTCTTGCCCAGCTGGGGTTTTGGGGGGTTTCACGCACCGCGCTGCCGGCGGGGAATCGCTGCCGCTCATCTGCGCTTTAACACGGGAGGAATTTCCTGATGTCACCACCCAAGTCGTGTTGCAGAGGTGGTGGGTGCAGTTTGCAGGATGGGATGGGTGCGCTGGCACGGGCTTTGGGGAGGGGTTTGGGGCTGCGGGAGGGAAGCGGGCGGCATGGCTGGCCCCAGCAGAGCTGCCAAGCAGCATGGGGGATGCTCTGGAGCATGAGAAACCCGGCAGCACTCGATGCAGTGCTCCAGCTACTTGGAAAATGCCCTGAGTGCATGGAGAGACTGGGACGTTTCCCAACCTCCCAGGAGGTTTTGACACATTTCCCCTTAAAATAAATGTGCCAAGTGCTGCTTATGTGAAATCAGCTCGTTCTGGGGGACCTGGTCTTTCTTCCTTTGCTTATTTATAGTGCATCCATGGTATTACAATCAACAGTTCAAAACCTGGCTGAATTATGAGGGGGGAATGCGAACCTCCTAATTAAAATAGAAAGTTGCTTAAAACTCTGGCGGGAGGCACGAGGGCTGCCTTATAGCCCTGCTGGGGTCGCCAGGTCCGGAGCCCTGCGGAGGGGTGGTCTGGCCATCTGACCGCCAGCTCAGCCTGCTCCAACCTGCCCGGGATGCACAATGGGCTGTGAAACAGGGAATAGACTCCGGAGGGCATGGAAATGCCTTCAGTGGAAAACCATGCTACAGGTGAGCCGGGCCAGCAGTGCGGCGGGCCTGGGAAGGTGTTTTGGGGTCATGGAGCAGGCAGCGTGGGCAGGATGGGGTCTGAGCTGTGCAAGGAGGGGCGGTTGGTGTCCTCGCAGACTGTGGGAGAGCAAATTCCCAAGGCAGCTGCTGGGAGCGGTACGTCCCGCTCTCTGCAAGGTTTCTCGCAGAGCACTGCCTGCTCTTTGCTCCCCCTTCGATGACCCTAGTGCATCTTGGGGTGGTCTTGTAGGGGCACCTCCAGCTGCACCCCTTGGAGACCTGCTGCTCACGCTGTGGGGTTTGGAGGCTGCAATCCTGCTTGCCTTGCACAGATGCTGGTGAAGGGGTGCTCTGTGCCACCCTATGTACTTGTTGTTTTTCCTGCCACCCACATCACCCAGCCGGGCTGCTCCGTGTGTCCTCTGGGGACACGGGGGATGGATACAGCTCTGCAACAGGGTTTGCTGTGAACCAGGAGCTGCAGGGGCTTTGCAGCAGACCTCGGCTGCTGCAAAGGGGCATTTGTGCATGTAATGATCCTGGCAGCGGGAGGGGGGTCTGCGCTCGGTGCTGCATTTTGGCCCTGTGGGAGTCTCCCTGTTCCTTGTCCCTTGGCACAGAGTGTGGTGCATTTCCAGCTGTACCCGGGCTGGGTGCTGTTAGCGGTGCAGAAGCCAGCATGGCCGTGCTGCAGCAGTAGCAGCGATCAGGAGACACGTGTGTGCTCCCATGCACTGGCCAAAAACCCTGAGCAGCTCTCTGCTCCCTGAAATGCAAACCCCGGGGCCCTGAGCAGCTCTCTGCTCCCTGAAATGCAAACCCCGGGGCCCTGAGCAGCTCTCTGCTCCCTGAAATGCAAACCCTGGGGCTTTTGTCTGGTGCAGTGGGGTCTTGGGCAGCCCCTGCGGCTGCAATTCTGCTTGGTGCAGCGTTTGAATGAATGTGGCCCCACAGCTGCTGAGGGGGTGGTGTTTTAATTGCGAAACACTCTCTGATCACCCTGAATTGCTTGCCCCATGTAACTCAGCCAAAAGCAGTTTTCCTCTGTGGTCTTGCAGTGGGTGTTAAATGTCCCTGGAGAGATCCCGGAGCACGACAGGGAGCTGGTAGCAAGGAATGTGAATCCTGATGTTCCCTGCATGTGTCAGCAGGGCAAAGGGGTTTATTGCTTTTCTTGGAAGAAACTGTGGAGGGGCCACAGCCTGGTCTCCAGTGCCCGGTGCTGCAGGCTGCCAGGCTCCCTGCAGATCCGACTCCCCAGGGAGGCCCAACCAACCTCATCGTGCCTGGTGAGGGTTTGCTCGCGTGGCTGCGGGCTTGCTGACGGCCGTCACATCCCACCACAGGCCTAGCATGTCCGGGCTGCACCTGGCAAAGAGGGGCCGCGAGCACAGGAAGATGGATCTGCAACGGGACTTCACCGTCGCCTCGCCGGCAGAGTTTGTCACTCGCTTCGGGGGCAACCGTGTCATCGAGAAGGTCTTTCCCCACACCCCCTGCCTTTGCCTGGGTGGTGGGGTCATTGCTTTTCACAGTGGCATCCTCAAACGTTGTCAGTCTCCCCCGCTCCTGCCAGGCTCGGACTGCTGGCAGCCTGGAGCATCCCAGAGCTGTTCATCCCCCGGCTTCACCCATCCTTGTGGGGTGGGAGAGGGAAACCCTCCCAACGCTGCCCTTGTGCGGCGGCTGCTTGCAGCAGCTTTGCATGGCTGGCACAAACGAAGGACAAAGTCCCGTCCTTCGTTAGCCCCAGTGCCACGCATCAAAGCTGCCGCTAAGGAGCCCCCGGCTCCACCAGCACGTACAACTGGCTGTTGCAAAGCGCCCGTGTTGGCACGGCTGCCTGGCTTGGCTCACCGCCTGCGCCCAGCCCTCGCCTCCACACTGCCATCCCTCAGGGCCATGCACCCAGCCCTCACCCCAGCAGCAAGGAGAGGTTTCAACCTGACACCCCGCATCCCTGTACCCCCAGGTCCTCATCGCCAACAACGGCATCGCCGCCGTGAAGTGCATGCGCTCCATCCGCCGGTGGGCCTATGAGATGTTCCGAAATGAGCGTGCCATTCGGTTCGTGGTCATGGTCACCCCTGAAGACCTCAAAGCTAATGCAGGTAATTCCCAAAAGCATCCCAGCGAGGGATGTCCCTGCTCTGGGGCTAAGCTGGCGCAGCCCCTTTCCTTCTCCCTGCGCTGCGGCATGGGAGGCTCTGCACAGCCCAGGGTCATGCGCTTTCCTCCTCTGCAGCCAGATCCAGGATGAAATAATATCCCCCCCCCAACTCCAGCGTCCCCGGGATGGAGGATTTGGGGAGGGGGTGCAAGGGGCAGCATGTGAATGGAGCACGGCTCATGGAGCTCAATCCCACCACCACCGTGCGCTGTCTTTCAGAGTACATCAAAATGGCAGATCACTACGTGCCCGTCCCCGGGGGGGCCAACAACAACAACTATGCCAATGTGGAGCTGATCGTGGACATTTCCAAACGGATCCCAGTCCAGGTAGCAGCCGCTTGCGGGTCTCTTGCCTCTTTGCCAAGGGAAGCGGGTGGGGAAGAAGGGGCACTCAGAAACGCAGTGATGTCCCTCCGTGCGGAGGAGCCGGGCACGACGCTGTGGGCGATGGGAGGACGCCAGCACGGGGAGGTAACGGCTCTCACTGCTCCTTCTCTTGTGCCAGGCGGTGTGGGCTGGCTGGGGACATGCCTCGGAAAACCCCAAGCTGCCAGAGCTGCTGCAGAAAAGTGGGATAGCTTTCCTAGGTAAGGTCTCACTGCCTTCCCAGCACTGGAGGGAGCAGCGGGCATTGGGACGGTGTGTGTGCATATGCCCACTCCCCAGGGACACCGTGCTGGGCAATGCCTGCTTCGTGCATCTGGCATGTCCCCCCCGCAGCGTGGCAGGCCCCAGGCCAATTTCCTGGAGCTGTCCCAGGAATCCCACTGTTTCCTGGGTTTTCCCTGTAATGCTCATGCTGATGCACCAGTCACGGAGGAACGCTGGGTGAGAGCGGACCTCATGGGCTGCCCAGCTAGGGGACAGCCCGGGCTTCTCTTGGAGAAGGGTCAAGCTCCATCCTGAACCGAGCAGCGGGTTTGGGGGGTTTCCCACACCCCCACTCTTTGCAGAAGGGCTGGTGGTGCCAGCCCAGCAGGGAGCAGCTCTGCAGCATCCGTGCGATGGGGCCAGGCTGGCCCAGCTCATCCCTTCCCTCCCTGTTCGAAGGTCCCCCCAGCGATGCCATGTGGGCACTGGGGGACAAAGTCGCCTCCACCATCGTGGCTCAGACGGTCCAGATCCCCACGCTGCCATGGAGCGGGAGTGGTAAGCGTCTCCTCCTCAGCCCCATTTCTCTCCTCCCTGCCTCTCCTCCTTCCCCCAAAGCAAGCGCCAGGGTTGGGGTCCCCAGCCTGGCTGGCCACAGAGTGGCTGCAGGTATCGAGGACCCCACTGCAGCTGAGCAGCCGCTGGCTTGGGCAGAGGGATTTTTGGAGATGGGGTGCGTGGGAACAGGGGAAATGGCACATGCCAACATGGGGTCCCCAGCTCCCCGGGCACAGCCAGCATGCCACCCCAGCCATGCCAGCCCGGTGCTGACTGCAGCCCTGGCTGTGCCTGCAGGTCTGCTGGCCCAGTGGTCTGAGGAGGACCAGAAGCATCAGCAGACAATCAGCATCCCCCTCGAGACATACGCGCAGGGCTGTGTGAAGGACGTGGAGGAAGGCCTGGAGGTAAAGCCGAGCCCACAGGCAGCTGCTTGTCTCCTGTCCATTGTTATTTCTCCTTGGAGCCTGCATGCCCTGGTCCTTTTGGCCTCCCGGCACACGTGACAGCGATGCAAGGATGTTTCAGCAGCAGTTTGTCCCTCTGCATGGATGTGGCTCAGGGCAATCCTGCTTGGGGATGCATGGGGCTGGGTGGACTGTAGTGGTGATGGGTTGGGGTCCAGAGCCCTTCAGTCACTCCAGTCCTTGTCCCCCCTCAGGTGGCTAAGAGGATTGGCTACCCACTGATGATCAAAGCAGCAGAAGGTGGTGGGGGCAAAGGCATCCGAAAAGTGGAGGCAGCAGAGGAATTTGGCGCTTGCTTCCGTCAGGTGAGAGGTGCCCGGACCCCCGTCCCCATCCCTGTCCCATCCTGGGACATGCAGCAGGGTCCCGCTCCCGCTCTGGGTGTCTCGTGCTTCGCACCTGGGCTCACCGCAGGACCTGCCACCATCCTGGGATGAATTTGGGGGGTGATGCCGGAGCACGACCCTCTCCCTCACCGCAGGTGCAGGCAGAGGCACCTGGGTCCCCCATCTTCCTGATGAAGCTGGCACAGCACGCACGGCACCTGGAGGTGCAGGTGCTGGCTGACGAGTACGGCAATGCCATCTCCCTCTTTGGCCGCGACTGCTCCATCCAGCGCAGACACCAGAAGATCATCGAGGAGGCGCCCACCACTATCGCATCACCCTCCGTCATTGAGGTGATGGAGCAGGTGGGTGGCCCTGGTCTTAGGTTTTTGTGAACAACTAGTCTGATTCTTGCTGGGTTTATTGTGGGTTTTGGCAGCTGAGGCTCCTAAGAAAGGGAGGGACCCCCCGAGCTGAGCCGGGAGCCCCAGCCCTGCTTGTCCCTTTGGGTCCATGCAAGGACACTGCTGCTGTTTTGCTCGGGACACCCCAGCTCTGCTGCAGCGAACAGAGGGACCTTACTCCCCACGGCGGTTTCGCCCTCCCCTGCAGTGTGCAGTCCGCCTGGCCCAGATGGTGGGCTACGTGAGCACGGGCACCGTCGAGTACCTCTACAGCGAGGACGGGAGCTTCCACTTCCTCGAGCTGAACCCGCGCCTGCAGGTGGAGCACCCTTGCACAGAGATGATCGCAGATGTGAACCTCCCTGCTGCCCAGCTGCAGGTACCTGAGCGCACATGGGCACCTCTGTGCGATGTGTTAGATGAAGCAGTTTTGTAATTTAAGGGGAGGTGCTGGGCTGGAGCCTGGCAAGGGGAAGCTGTCCCACATACCAGCACGTAGGGTGCAGGCAGAAGCAATGTGGCAGCCCTCCTTCGCCTCCGGCTCCCGCTGGGAGCAGCTGCCTGCAGTGCGGTGCCTCTTCCCCTTGCTCTTCATTCAGAGCATCTTTCGATGTCTTTTGTTTGTAATTTTGATGCTGAAGTCTTGTCCTGGCAGCTAAAGTCCTCCTTGTTTCTCATGCAGATTGCAATGGGCATCCCCTTGCACAGGATAAAAGACATCCGGGTGCTGTACGGGGAGAGCCCCTGGGGCAATACGCCCATCTGCTTCCACAGCCCCACCAACACCCCCGTGCCCAGGGGCCACGTCATCGCTGCCCGGATCACCAGTGAGAACCCCGAGGAGGTGAGCCGGGGGGGCGGGCTCTCATGCACTGACCCCATGCATGGGGACAGGGGGACCCTGCCGCCCGCGGGGTTGAACTGGGCACAGTCCTCCCCAGGCGGACAATGTTCATGGGCATTGAACCCATGGGATCGGTGAGATCCATGTGCAAACTGGTAAATGGCACAGGGATTCCCCTTCCCGGTTTACTCTGCGTTGAGTCTCAAGCCTGGTTTCTCCATGTCTCCTGCTCCGTCTTCACTCAGGGTTTCAAGCCTAGCTCGGGGACGGTGCAGGAGCTGAACTTCCGCAGCAGCAAGAACGTCTGGGGGTACTTCAGCGTGGCGGCAGCTGGGGGGCTGCACGAATTTGCTGATTCCCAGTTCGGGCACTGCTTCTCGTGGGGAGAGAACCGGGAGGAGGCCATCTCGTGAGTGTGGTGGGATGGGGTGGTGAGCGGGTGTCCTTGGGAAGACTTGCAATCGGTCCATGAGCCGGGACAAGTGGCTTTTATCTGAGAGGACCAGCACAGTGCCGCTGTGCTGAGCGGCTGGTTTGTGCTGCAGAGATTCTCTGGCCAAAGCCAAGGTTTTCAGCCTACGCTGATGCTATGGCCCCAGTTCATCAACCTGATCCTTAAAGACACTTAGTGACCCACTAAACATGCTTAGTGCCAGCAAGCAGCATTCAGTAACTGAGCAACGTGTAACGAGTCTGTCTTGGGTATCGAAGTCTTTTATTAAGTCAATAATAAACTGCGGGGCTGTTTCATCCAGGCATGAGGGTGCCCAGGGCTCAGGACTTCATCAGCCCGGTCCCTGTGATTCCCTGGTTTCCTCTGCTGAAAGCCAAGCGCTGCCTCGTCGGTCATTAATGGAGGGGTTTTCTCCCTAAAAGGAACATGGTGGTCGCCCTGAAAGAGCTGTCTATCCGCGGGGATTTCCGGACCACCGTGGAGTATCTGATTAAGCTGCTGGAGACAGAGAGCTTCCAGAACAACGAGATAGACACGGGCTGGCTGGACCATCTGATTGCTGAGAAAGTGCAGGTGGGGGAGACCATCCGCCCCGGGGTCACCACTCCGCTTCTGGTGTAAGACCCAAACCCTGTTATCTTTGCCCCCCACAGGCCGAGAAGCCGGACACGATGCTGGGTGTCGTCTGCGGTGCCCTGAACGTTGCGGATGCCGCCTTCAGGACGTGCATGACCGACTTCCTGCACTCGCTGGAGAGGTGCGGAGCGGGAGCTGCCCAACGGGCGCTCAGCCGTGCCATGGGCACAAGGATTGCATGTCCAAAAGCGCTCCTGCAAGCATGGAGACCCGAGTTTTTCTCTCCCTGGGCCACCTTCCTTCCCCCTTTTGCTGCAAAAGCTTTGCAAATCCGGAGGCAGTGCCCACGGCACTGTGACAGCCGGCAAACAGGGCTATGTGCTGTGACTCACAGCTCCGGCTCCTCAGCTATCGCGTTATCTGGGGAGGGGAAAAAGTTTCACACGGCTGGAAAAACAGCTTTCAAGGGAAAGTGGCTTGGCTGAATGCAGCTTGCTTTTGGTTTTGCCCTTGAATGTCAAGGTTATTTCTCCAGCCTTGGAGGAACACCCGGGGCTCTCCCCCGCGCCCTTATCGGAGCGTGTTTTGCTGGTGTCTGGCCTGCCTCCGGATGCATTTTTTACAAGGCGCTCACGTGGGTCATTTAAAGCAGATGCTTGTCGCCTCGGGTCACCTTCGTGCCCCCCCGCAGCCAGCTCGGGGCCCTCACAGCCTGACGCCAGCAGCACCGCTGACATCTCGCACACTTGGCAAGCGATCCTTGCGGTGCCTGACCCGTCCGTCTGTTGCGTTGCAGGGGGCAGGTGCTTCCAGCAGCCTCCTTGCTGAACATCGTCGACGTGGAGCTCATCTACGAGGGTGTGAAGTACGTTCTCCAGGTGAGGACTGGGCTGTGCTCCCCCCAAACCAGCTGTGGTGCTTCTCAGGGGGACAGGGACGTGTGCTCCTGTCCTGAAGGAGAAAGATGCAATAAATACAAGGTTGTCCTTTAAAAATGTGCGACGTAAAAATGAGGTGGTTAACCTCACTTTAACTAGACAGGTTATTTTCATACATCCTGTTGCCCTGAGTTTAATAAAGGACCTCCTTCTCTTGCTTTTAAACCCAATTAGTTGAACTTCATGCAAAAGCTCCCTACTCACAATGAAAGCAGCAGGTGAGCCATGAGTTAAACCAGCTGCGGGTTGCGAGTTGAACCAGTTCTTTGGTGCAGCCTGAGGTTCCTGCCTCCTGCCGTCCCCGGCACAGCCCTGTCCCATGGCAGCACGCTGCTCCTGCACCGGCCCTTGCACCAAGCGTGGGGAGATGCTCCTCAACCCCCACCATTACCACCAGCCCCCAGAAAGGCCCTCGCACACGTTTCAGGGGGTTGCACTGAGGGGTCTCCCCGGCCGCTGCCCGCAGGTTGCCCGCCAGTCCCTGACGACGTACGTCATCATCATGAACCGTACGCACATCGAGATAGACGTGCACCGCCTGAACGACGGCGGGCTGCTGCTCTCCTATGACGGCAACAGCTACACCACCTACATGAAGGAGGAGATCGACAGGTACCTCCCCGCTGGGTCCCCAATGGCCTTACCCGCTCACCAGCAACCGGTTGGTGAGACCTTTCCCTCTCCTTAAGATACCGGATCACCATTGGCAACAAAACCTGTGACTTCGAGAAGGAGAAGGACCCGACGGTGCTACGCTCACCCTCCGCAGGGAAGCTGCTGCAGTACACAGTGGACGATGGTGGCCACGTAGCTGAGGGGAACATTTTTGCTGAGATTGAGGTGAGCTTTGCAGAAAAGCCCAGAGGAGATCCGTTCCCACAATGCTGGTGGATGGCCAAGGTGAAACCCACCAACACTGCCGTGATGCTCGCGGTGCTTTGCGATGCCCAGGTGCTTCTTGTTTGGTGACCATTTCATCCATCCTCACCCAGGTGATGAAGATCATCATGACACTGGCGGTGGAGGAGGCTGGGCGGGTGCACTACGTCAAGCGGCCGGGTGCGCTGCTGGAGGCGGGCTGCGTCATAGCCCGGCTCGAGCTGGATGATCCCACCAAAGTGAAGCCCGTGAGTCTGCTGGGGGTCACCCATGCTGCTGTCCCCTCCTGTCTGCTTGCAAGCAGCATCCTGGGGGACAAAATGGAGTTTCCCCCACTGGGGCATCAGCAGGGATGTGTCCCCATGCTGGCACAGGATGGCACTCGCACGGCCATGCTGCATCCCCCAGCTGGCTGCCCTGGAGCTCCAGCGGCTCCTCCATGTGCCACGGCGTTGCTCTGCGTAAGCATCCCCTGCGTGTGTGCTTAGTGCGCAGAAGCTCACATGCAAGTTTTTAGGGTAGCCATAGCACTGTCCACATCTCCATTGCACTGTCCACGTCTCCAGTCTCTCTGCACTGTTTTCATGATGGGGCACTGGCAGAGACGTGAAGGTGGATGTTAGGTGCTGTAGCTAACCGAACGCAGATGCTGGAGGGGTTGTGCTGGTTTCTCTGGGGCAGCTGCAGCTCCTGGGGAGGCTCCGTCCCGTGTCAGCAAGGACCTGGGCACCAGCCCCCCTCTCTCTGCTCTCTCCAGGCACAGCCATTCACGGGGGGGCTCCCAGCCCAGCAGACCCTCCCCATCACCGGCGAGAAGCAGCACCAGGTTCTCCGCAATGTGCTGGACAATCTCACCAACGTCATGAACGGGTACTGCCTGCCCGAGCCCTACTTCAGCACCAAGGTGGGTGCCGGGGGCAGAGGCGGTCCAGGTGCCCTGCCCCGTTGCCTTGTGTTTGCCACGATGGCGAGACAGGCAGTGCCGGTGGGCACGGGCAGCACCAGCTCCTGCTCCTCACAGGTGAAGGAGTGGGTGGCGCAGCTGATGAAGACCCTGCGGGACCCTTCCCTGCCCCTCCTGGAGCTGCAGGAGATCATGACAAGCATTTCTGAAAGAATCCCCTTGTCCGTGGAAAAGTCGATCCGGAAGGTGATGGCGCAGTACGCCAGCAACATCACCTCCGTGCTCTGCTGCTTCCCCAGCCAGCAGGTGAGTGGTGTGGGGCTGTGCTCCCCAGCTTGGCCTTCCCTTCCTTTCTAGCTAGAGGCAGCCGGGAGTTTCTGGCTGAATTTGTCCTGCCAAGAGATTTTATACAAATTTAAAAGAATGAGGGGAACTTTCGTGGGTTTATGCTTGTGGTTTTATGCTCATGTTTTAATATTTGTGCTTTTATATATTTGTGTTTCTATGTTTATTTCATAGAATCATAGAATCACTTTGGTTGGAAAAGACCTTTAAGATCATCGAGTCCAACCTTTAACCTAACCCTGCCATCCCACCACTAAACCATGTCCCTAAGCACCTCATCTATCCTTCTTTTAAATACCTCCAGGGATGAGGACTCGACCACCTCCCTGGGCAGCCCATTCCAGAGCCTTTTTCACTTGGGGAAAAAAAACCCCAAAGGAAAGGCTCTGCGTGCAGCTGGACTGTCCCCAGGCAATCTGGGGAGCTGGCAGCCATGCGGCCACGCTGGCCCCGAGCTGCACCGGACCCTGTGCCCTCTCCCTGCAGATCGCCAACGTGCTGGACACCCACGCAGCCACGCTGCAGAGGAAGGCTGAGCGGGAGGTCTTCTTCATGAACACACAGAGCGTGGTGCAGCTGGTGCAGAGGTGAGCCCCACACTGTCTGTGACCCCCCCTGGGCTCCCCACTGCCTCCTCGCAGCACGCTGGGCTCTCTGCTCCCCAGGTACCGCAGCGGCATCCGGGGCTACATGAAGGTGGTGGTACTGGACCTGCTAAGGCGCTACCTGCAAGTGGAGACACAGTTCCAGCATGGTGAGGGCTTGGGGGGGGGGTCCCCGGGGGGGTCTGCAGGGCTCTCTAGGGCATCTGCAGGTCTCACCATGCTCTGCCCCGCAGCTCACTACGACAAGTGTGTCATCAGCCTGCGAGAGCAGTGCAAACCCGATATGACCCCAGTGCTGGAGAGCATCTTCTCTCACGCCCAGGTGGCCAAGAAGAACATACTGGTGACCATGTTAATTGTGAGTACAGCCCATGCCCCAAGATACCAGAAGGAAAGGCTGGCAGCAGCAGGAAGCCCCTTAGCCGAGGCAAGCTCTGCATTGCTGTGGGACAGGACACGGCTGCGGGCGTCTGTCACAGCCCTGGGCTTTCCCCTTGAAAGTGGGCAGTCACCTGTAAAACCGCTTTTAGAATCATAGAATGTTTTGGGTTGGAAGGGACCCCTAGAAGTCATCTAGTCCAACCCCCCTGCAGGAGCAGGGACACCTTGAACGACATCAGGTTGCTCACAGCCCCATCCAACCTGGCCTGGAATGTTCCCAGGGATGGGGCCTCCACCCCCTCTCTGGGCAACCTGTTCCAGTGTTTCACCACCCTCACTGTAAAGAATGTCTTACTTAGATCGAGTCTAAACCTACCCTGGTTTAGTTTAAAACCATTACCCCTTGCCCTGACACAGCTGGCCCTACTAAAAAGATTTTCCCCATCTTTCCTATGGGCCCCCTTTAGGTACTGATTTTCTGCTCCTCTAATGCATCCCCAGGGTTTGGGGTTTGCATTCAAGTGTCCGTTCCCACCTCGCTAGGGGGACTTGATCTCCCCTCTCATTGCTGCACTTGGTTCAAAGCGCAGCATTTTGCCCATTTTAGCACGTTGAATCTTGTCCCCGTTGCCTGTGCGGGGCTGGGGGTGTGGGATGAAGCCGTCCCGCAGCGAGGGGCCTGAGCTGAGCCGTGGTGGTGTGTGCACTGCAGGACCAGCTGTGCGGCCGTGATCCCATGCTGACGGACGAGCTGACGGCCATCCTCCACGAGCTGACGCAGCTCAGCAAGACCGAGAACTCCAAAGTGGCGCTGAGAGCCCGGCAGGTCAGCGAGTGCCGCACCGCGCCGTCTTGTCCCCATGTCTGTCCCTGTCCCCCATGCTCCCAGCCGCCTCTCCCCTTGCAGGTGCTCATCGCCTCTCACCTGCCCTCCTACGAGCTGCGGCACAACCAGGTGGAGTCCATCTTCCTCTCTGCTATTGACATCTATGGACACGAGTACTGCCCTGAAAACCTGAAGGTTGGGAATTGCACATTTTTCTACAAAGGGAATTTGGCTTTCGGGTGGTTTTGGTGAGGAGGTCTGGCTGCAAGTGGCTTAGCCCTAAAAACAGCCAAAAAAGCAATCAAAGCTTTGCTGCAGTCTCAGTGCCTGTGCGGAGCAGGGGAGGGGGTGCACTGCGTTGCTGCCAGTCCCCATCCCTTGCTCCTCATCCCATTTGGCGGGGGACTGACATGTGGATCCGTGTCTGGGTCTGGTGGTGTCCTCATGGTGGGCTGGGTGTCCCATGGCACCCCAGTGGCCAGTCCTGCACAGCCCCACATTGAGGGACTCCTCTGGAATGTGCCTCCCCCATCCTGTGATGGGGCAAGGGGGTCCCACTTTATCATTGCCCTAAATTTTGCTTTCTTCCCCCAGAAACTGATCCTCTCAGAAACCACCATCTTCGATGTGCTTCCTATCTTCTTCTACCACACCAACCAGGTGGTGCGCATGGCAGCCCTGGAGGTGAGGGCTGGGGGGGCTGCAGGGGGCACGCAAGCTCTGGGGGTGGCATGGATGTGTGCGGGGGGAGCAGGGGCACGGCGGTACCTCCTGCCCCCCTCCCAGGTGTACGTGCGGCGTGGGTACATCGCCTACGAGCTGAACAGCCTGCAGCACCGGCAGCTTTCAGATGGCACCTGCCTGGTGGAGTTCCAGTTCATGCTGCCCTCCTCCCACCCAAACAGGTATGGGGGGCACCCGCACGCGTGCCCCGCTCCCCTGGACACGGTCCTTTTTGCAGCGCTGTTGGGTTTGTATCATCTCCTCCGTGCAAAACGTGGGGACCCTCAGAGGGAACTGCCCGCTGCGCTCTCCCTTTGCCAGTGGAGCAGGATGAGCCTTCTCCAGATTAGGGTCCCATGTGGGACCTGCGTGGTCCCTGCTGGACCCAGGAGTGGTGCCTCCACCCATGACCGATGGCTGTCTTGTTCCCCCACTCAGGATGTCCGTCCCCATCAGCATCTCCAACCCTGACCTGGCCCGGCACAGCACTGAGCTCTTCATGGACAGTGGCTTTTCCCCCCTGAGCCAGCGGATGGGAGCCATGGTGGCCTTCGACAGATTTGAGGACTTCACAAGGTGGGGGTGCAGGGCCATGCCTGGCTGGTCGTGCCTCTTGGGTACTGCTGCAGTCGTTAGAGAGCAAAAGGGGGTGGAAGAGCCAAAGCTGGTGGTGGCTGGGCAGCGCTCGGGGCAGCTCCTGTTCCTCCCGCAGCCAGCGGTTGGGGCTGGGTATGTTCAGTACGACCGTTACCTGGTGGGAACGTGACAAGCCTCTTGGGGACATGTGGAGCTCGGGGAAAGCTTGCCTAGCACAGGTTAAACATCCCTGCACGTTAACACAGCAGCGCTCAGAGCTGCGTTTCATGAGCTGTGGCTTTGCCATGGGCTGGTGGAGCCCAGCTGAGCTGACGCGTGCCCCCGGGGCACTGTGCTGCTACCCGTGCCCCTGCCGCAGCAGGTCCCTGGCACTGTCCCCTTGGGCAGGGGGTGGGCACAATGTGTTGACTTGTCACCCCATCCCCACCGTTTGGGCAGGAACTTCGATGAAGTGATCTCGTGCTTTGCCAACCCGCCTTCGGAGACTGTGCTTTTCAGCGAGGCACGAGCCACCATCTACGAGGAGGAGGATGCCAAGGTGGGCGTGATGCCATTGCTCTCCGCCCCCCCAGGTGGTGCCGGGATGGCAGTGGTGCTGCTGGTGGGGTTTAACTGGCAGGTTTTGTTGCCAGAACACCCATGAGGAGCCGATCCACATCCTCAACATTGCGCTCCGCTGGGCTGACCACGTGGAGGACGAGAAGCTGGTGCCCATCTTCAGAGCCTTTGCCCAGTCCAAGGTCTGTTGCTGGGGCTGGTCCCCCTTTTTGCAGACCCTGCAAGCCAGGGCACCGTACCCCGAGGCGCTGTCTCATCTCTACGCAGTGCTCCCCAAAACGCTGCACACCTCAGCAGCCACTTGGGTTTTGTTTGCTCCCTCGGTGGAGATGTTTGCGCTCTTGTGACTGGTGGAGTCTTTTGTTTCCATGTAGAAAAATGTCCTTGTTGACTACGGTCTCCGGAGAATCACGTTTCTCATTGCCCAGCAGGTGAGTGCAGACTGAGCTGCTGACAGGCCGTGACTTTAGACACATCGTGCTTCTGCCTCCCTAAAACGCCTAGAAACATCTCTAAGTACCTTACAGACATAGCAGTGGGTGATGGATGTGCCTAGCGTGCGGCAGGAGCTGGGAATTAATTAATGAGGGATTCAATGAGTGATTTCTCTCCTGTATTATCCTTTATGCTGCTAATGTCTCCAGGCATGTGCAATTCCTCTGTGGCTGCTCCGTAGCTTTAAGCTGCCTTTAAAAGGCATCGATTACTCCCAGCTCTTTTCCCTTTGGGGGAGGAGGAAGCCTGAAAGGTTTTTTCTTGTTAAAAAATTCACAGAAAGTCACAAAAATCCTCTGCGTGCCAGGATTATTCATGTCGTCCTCTCTCTCCCTCTTGCTCTAGAGACAATTTCCAAAGTTTTTCACGTTCAGAGCCAGGGACGAGGTAAGAGCTGCGCTCAGAGCAGAGCCCGTCCGGCGCTGGCTGCGGGGCCGCTCGCTCACCCCTCCGTGCCGTGCCAGTTTGCAGAGGACCGCATCTACCGGCACCTGGAGCCGGCGCTGGCCTTCCAGCTGGAGCTGAGCCGCATGCGCAACTTCGACCTGATGGCCATTCCCTGTGCCAATCACAAGATGCACCTCTACCTGGGGGCTGCCAAGGTGCAGGCGGGCGCCGAGGCCACCGACTACCGCTTCTTCATCCGCGCCATCGTGCGCCACTCGGACCTCATCACCAAGGCAAGGCGGCACCAGGTCCCCCCGGTGCACGGGCAGAGGTTGGGTGCGTTTCAGGTGCAGGGGTTGCTCTGGCTGCCCCTGAGCCTCCCGGTGCACCGCAGGAGGCTTCCTTCGAGTACCTGCAGAACGAGGGTGAGCGGCTGCTCCTGGAGGTGATGGATGAGCTGGAGGTGGCCTTCAACAACAACACTGTTCGCACCGACTGCAACCACATCTTCCTCAACTTTGTCCCGACGGTCGTCATGGACCCCTCCAAGGTTCGCTTCTTGGTGTCCTGCTTCCCGCTGTCAGCGTGGGGCGTGGAGGCTGTGTCGTCCCCTGTGCTCGGTACCGCTGCACAGACAGG
The DNA here is from genome assembly GCF_000687185.1 of Egretta garzetta. NCBI lineage: Eukaryota > Metazoa > Chordata > Aves > Pelecaniformes > Ardeidae > Egretta > Egretta garzetta. Next base: position 153,104 of record NW_009258275.1, on the reverse strand, counting down.
CAGCCACCCACCACGCTGGCTGTCAGACCCGGTCCCATCCAGTGCCCACCCTACCCTGGATAGGGGTTGGATTTGGCAGCTGCAGAGGCTGCTGCAGCTTAATTTCTGTGTCAGACCTTCACTGTGGGCTGTTTGCTGGGGAGGTGCTGAGGTTCCACGCTTTGCAATGATCAGGGCTTTTTGTACAGACTTGGACGAGCGGGCAGTTCACTGGAGGACACGAGGGTGGGTGGCAGGCTTTTCCCCCGGGCAGCATGCAGTCTGAAGGAGCAGGGCTGTGCGTATTCAAGAGCATGAGGGCCATCATCCTTCCCAGTCCCCAGCGGAGCAGCTGGATGGCAGCACCAGCCCCCAGGGATGGAGGAATGGAGAATGGGAAGGGGCTTGCCCAGAGCAAATCTGGCACAGCTCTTCAGGGTAGAGATGCAACGGGGCTGCTCCAACCTTGGCATTGGGGACGGTGGTGTCCCCGGGGCCACGGATCCATGCATGTGCTGTCCCGTGCCCAGATCGAGGAGTCAGTGCGGTCCATGGTGATGCGCTACGGCAGCCGCCTCTGGAAGCTGCGGGTCCTGCAGGCCGAGGCGAAGATCAACATCCGCCTGACGCCCGCTGCCACCGCCATCCCCATCCGCCTCTTCCTGACCAACGAGTCCGGCTACTACCTGGACATCAGCCTCTACAAGGAAGTGAAGGACCCCGGCACTGGCAGCGTGAGTAACTGCAGGCGGTGGCTGCAAACGGGAACCCAACCACGACTGCTTGAGCACCTATAAGCTACGGTGAAGTTTTGGGGTGGTTTCTGCAAAAATCCTCATGCACCTGCAGTGCTGGTCTGACCCAGAACCCCTGGGACTGCAGCAGCAGCGTTCCCAGGCCGGCCCAGTTTTAGTCCCCTCTGTGCTGCATCCAGCTGGGCACCTTGGGGTGATGCTTTGCTCCAAAATGGTGCTGAGCCCCAGGGGTGTTGCTGGTGCATAGTCACGCGGGTTTTGGTCTGGGAGGTGAAGGTGAGCGTTAGGGCATTAATGGTACTTGCAGCAGGGCAGGGTTGTACTCTGTCCCCTCAACAGCAAAGAGTGGGGTGGAAAATGATGTAGATTGGTTGAGTGGAGCCACAGGCACGAGCGTCTTGGCCAGACAAAGCTCAGCAGCGCTCCAGCACCTTAAGCGTCGCAGAGAGGATTCACCCACAGGCAGAGGGAAGGCAGCCAACGCTCTGCCCTTCTCTCCAGATCATGTTTCAGTCGTATGGGGACAAGCAGGGGCCACAGCACGGGATGCTCATCAACACCCCCTACGTCACCAAGGACCTGCTTCAGGCCAAGCGGTTCCAGGCGCAGTCCTTGGGCACCACCTATGTGTACGATTTCCCTGAGATGATCAGGCAGGTGAGTCCAGCTGAGCAGAGAGAGGCTCCAAATTACTGCATTTGCTTTGCTTCCCCACCCTCCCCGGATATTCCCACCTGGGGAAAAGAATCCTCTCCCCTCAGCTGGCAAATGAGAAAAAGAAAAGAGCCAGAGTCCCAACATTTTTGGTTATATGAAGCAATTCTAAACCCATTCCTAGCTCTTGCAAAGTGCTGCAGGCATACTCCTGGAGGACATGAACCAGAAAGCCCTATGCAAGGGGGTCTGCAGCAGGGCAGGGGGTCTAACACAAAGTTTTGCTCACCCAATCCTCTCCCCTCAGCTGGCAAATGAGAAAAAGAAAAGAGCCAGAGTCCCAACATTTTTGGTTATATGAAGCAATTCTAAACCCATTCCTAGCTCTTGCAAAGTGCTGCAGGCATACTCCTGGAGGACATGAACCAGAAAGCCCTATGCAAGGGGGTCTGCAGCAGGGCAGGGGGTCTAACACAAAGTTTTGCTCACCCCAAGTCCCTGCCTGCTGCAGGAGTGGGCATCTGTGCTTGGCGATAGCCTGGGAGCTGCCGCAGCCCCCCGCTTCCAGCCTCTC
>NW_009258275.1:140151-150460 GCF_000687185.1 Egretta garzetta | reverse complement strand
TGCTGCAGCCCCGTGCTTTCAGCTTGTCCTGTGCCCGGTGTCTCTGCAGGCTCTCTTCAAGCTGTGGGGCTCCTCGGAGCTGTACCCCAAGGATGTCCTGACGTACACTGAGCTGGTGCTGGACCCCCAGGGGCACCTCGTGCAGATGAACAGGGTCCCTGGAGGAAACGAGGTAGGGGGGATGATTTGGGAACAGGACAAGAGAAAGGGACGGGGGGAAGCTGTGCTGTGGAAGGTGGGAATGGCTGGTGGCTTCCCCAGTCTGGCTGTGTTTAAAGCCCGGGAGATGCCCCTCAAGCAAGCATTTTGTCTGTTGGTTAATGCAATCTGCGCTCAGACCCCATTTTTCAGGAGGAGCCTGCCCTGCAACCTTGTGCTCTTTTGTGGCAGGTGGGGATGGTTGCTTTCAAAATGAAGCTGAAGACCCCTGAGTATCCGAAAGGCCGGGACATCGTGCTCATCTGCAATGACATCACGCACATGATCGGCTCCTTTGGGCCCGAGGAGGACCTGGTCTTCCTGCGGGCCTCGGAGCTGGCGCGGGCCGAAGGCATCCCCCGCATCTACATCGCTGCCAACAGCGGCGCTCGCATCGGCTTTGCCGAAGAGATAAAGCACATGTTCCAGGTGGCCTGGGTGGACCCTGAGGACCCCTACAAGGTGTGTGGGCACCTCCCCTCCCGCCATCACAGCAAATAACAGAGGACTTATTTGGGGAAGGAAGGAACAGAGCTAACCTGGGACATAAAACTGTGGGATCGTTGCTGGGGGTGAGCACAGATGTGTATCCACTGCTATGGGGATGCTGCCCTCCACTTTCCCCAGGGGGGTGGAGATAAAGGCGCCAGCGCTGGCACGGCTGCTCTGTCCACCCCTGGTCCCTGAGCCTCTCTCAATGCATGGGGGAGGTTTGGGTTGGGTCTGAAGAGGGTTTGTGTCCCATGTGAGCCCGTGCATGGGGGGCTCATCCATCCTCCTCCTCTTTATTCCCAGGGGTTCAAGTACCTGTACCTGACTCCCCAGGACTACACGAAGATCAGCGCCATGAACTCAGTGCACTGTGAGCACGTGGAGGAAGGGGGCGAGTCCAGGTGAGCCCTGGTAGCCCACGGGGCACACAGAGCCACCCTGAGCCTTGCCCTGCATCCCCGCTGGGATGCAGCTCCCACGGCCTGGCTCAGCATCCTGCCAGACACATCAAGCAAGCGAGCGCTTCCTCCTGTCCTACCCACACCACTACGGCTCTGCTTTCCCTCCAGGTACGTCCTCCTCGACATCATCGGGAAGGACAACGGATTTGGGGTGGAAAACCTGAGAGCCGCCGGTACCATTGCTGGGGAGTCCTCTCGTGCTTACGATGAAATAGTGACCATCAGCATGGTACAGCCGTGGGTCCTTCCCCTGCTCCGCTCCTCCCCTCTCTCCTCCTTGCTTTGAGGGCCACCCTGGGGGGAATAACAGGAGCAACAAGCAACCTGGTGTGACTCCTGCAGAGCCAGGGAGCGTCATTCTCCTGGGGCTTGCGGACTCTACTGCAGCCCTTTTTCCCTGTGTGTCCTTGTGTGCATGCCCAGGTGACCTGTCGTGCCATCGGGATCGGCGCATACCTGGTGAGGCTGGGCCAGCGTGTCATCCAGGTGGAGAATTCCCACATCATCCTCACCGGCGTCACGGCTCTCAATAAGGTACCGTGCTCCGGCTGCGTGTCCTCACGCCACTACGTGTGTGGGCTCCTTCCCTGTCCCGTGGGAAGAGGTGGCAGTTCCCTGTGTGTCACCTCATGGGGCTTGTCTGGAGGAGACGCAGAGGAACCACAACTGGGCTCGTCTCTCTGAGAATTGAGAGTGCCGCTGAGCAGCTTTTTGGTGTTGCTTTAGGGGCCAGTTCACGGTGGCATGGTCCCCTGGCACAGGGCCGGACAGCAGAGCTGCCATCGGGACTGTTTGGCTCTGATCCCAGGGGCAGGACCCAACTCTGGGCAGAATCGCACTGGTTTGAGCTGATTGGAAACCTGCTTAGCTAAACCCACGCACTTGTGGGTGCCTTTAGGAGCCTAAAGCAGAGTCCTTTTGCTTTAACATCACCCTGGTAGGCAGAGGTGGAAATTCAGCCTCAAACCAGAGGGAATGCACCTGTACAGAGGTTTGACTTCACACACAGAGCAAGGACGGGTGGCTCCTGCCTTAGCAGAGGCCAACCTGTGTTTCTGTTGCTAATTCTGCCTAGGTGTTGGGGCGCGAAGTTTACACATCCAATAACCAGCTGGGAGGCGTGCAGATCATGCACAATAACGGCGTTTCCCATGTCACCGTCCCAGATGACTTTGAGGGGGTCTACACCATCCTGCAGTGGCTCTCATACATACCCAAGGTAGGAGGGTGCTGCAGGATGGTGGTGTGGGGTGTTACCCCGTACCTGGCTGGTGACCTGCCCTTCGGGGCTCTCCCTTACAGGATAACCGGAGCCCAGTGCCCATCACTGCCATAAGCGACCCCATCGAAAGAGAAATTGATTTTGTCCCTTCCAAAGTCCCCTACGACCCCAGGTGGATGCTGGCAGGGAGACCCCATCCAAGTAAGTGAGGGCAACCCAAGGCCTCTGCAGCAATGCTCCCAGATGTACCTTGTAGCTGAAACCCCCCCATCCTGGTGCAGAAAGCGCTTTTTGCTGTGGGCTGGTGCACAGGGAGCCCTTCAGGGCTCACTGTTGCGCTGCTCCACTTTTCCCTGTTGGTCTACAGCTCTCAAGGAGACCTGGCAGAGTGGCTTCTTTGACCGGGGCAGCTTCCTGGAGATCATGAGGCTGTGGGCTCAGACAGTTGTGGTTGGCAGAGCGAGGTACTGCGGGGAGCAGGGATGGAGCCCCGGGGCAGAGCGCGGCACGGGGAGCCTGCATGCACGGCCAAGCACACTCAAGCCCTGGCCATGGCCCTGCTTTTGGGATGGTGATGGGGGGGAACCTCTCTGGTGGGGCTGGGGTGAAGTGTGGAGGGGAACTGGTCACTGCTGAGGCTACCCTGCCTCCCTGCAGGCTGGGAGGTCTCCCGGTGGGTGTCATCGCTGTTGAGACCCGCACCGTGGAGGTGACGATACCTGCAGACCCTGCCAACCCGGACTCGGAGGCAAAGGTGCGTGGGGAGACCTCAGTGCGGCCGAGCAGCAGCTGGGAGGAGGCTGGAGGGGAGAGCAGGGAAAAGCTTAGCGTAATCCTTTGGCATGTCTTGATTTTCCTTAAAGACTGGTGAAATCAAGGGTGCTTGGTCAGTTTGTTTTATTCCAGCTCCTGCACACCACGTGCCGCAAAACTGCCAGCGCGATGTGCCAGGAAGCAGCGGCACTGGTCTCAGCACTGCTGCTTGCCATCTTTTGCAGATAATCCAGCAGGCCGGACAGGTCTGGTTTCCAGATTCTGCTTTTAAAACGGCCCAGGCTATTCGGGACTTCAACCGGGAGCATCTCCCGCTGATGATCTTTGCTAACTGGCGAGGCTTCTCCAGCGGCATGAAAGGTACCCACACTTGGGGTGCCCAGATCCCCACGCTGTGACATACAGCCAGCGTTCCTGCCAGTCCCTTGGGTCCCAGGCCGGACAGGTCTGGTTTCCAGATTCTGCTTTTAAAACGGCCCAGGCTATTCGGGACTTCAACCGGGAGCATCTCCCGCTGATGATCTTTGCTAACTGGCGAGGCTTCTCCAGCGGCATGAAAGGTACCCACACTTGGGGTGCCCAGATCCCCACGCTGTGACATACAGCCAGCGTTCCTGCCACTCCCTTGGGTCCCGGGGTGACCCAGCCTACCAGGGTCCTGCTCACACCCCTCCGAGGTGCAGGGCTGGGCTGGGGAGGTGATGTGGCGTCACCAGGACCCAGGTCCCGGGGCTTGGTGGCTTCCTGCTGGGCTGGTTTTGGGGTGCTTGTGTGGTCTCTCCAATGGAGAAAGTGGCTTTGGGAAGCTCAGAGGAGGCCAGGGGCAATAGCCTGGCCCACAGCAGTCGGGGCACCCAGCCACTGAGTCCCTTTGGCTTTCAGATATGTACGACCAAATGCTGAAGTTTGGCGCCTTCATTGTCGATAGCCTCCGGGATTTTAAGCAGCCTGTCCTGGTCTACATCCCGCCACACGCGGAGCTGCGGGGAGGCTCCTGGGTGGTGATCGACTCCACCATCAACCCGCTCTACGTGGAGCTCTACGCAGACAAGGAGAGCAGGTCAGCATCCAAAATACACGTGCATCCTCTGAAGCCCACGTACAGAGAAATGAGAGCTGGTGCACGGGGTCTGCAGAGTCATAGTCCCGCTGGCAGAGACCTCCGGTCCCTTGAGATCTCTATTTTTTACCCTTGGGTTAATCAAACCCATCAGCTAAAAGTTCCAGGGCTCTTACAGAGCAGTGTGGCAGGTATCTCCTGCACCCAGCAAAGGCTGTGGGTGAGTAAAATACGGTTCTAGGGGTCAGGAGGGCTTTTCTCTAACCTGCATTAATGCACATTGGAACAAACTGTAAGGAGTGGGAAGGTAGATGAGAATCCCAGACTGGAAATAAAACCCTCTTAGGCTTTCTCTCTCCCTAATTCTTAGGAAAGTTGCCTGGACCTTTTGTCCCAGAATTTATTCTCCTGTGCATACCAGCCCCTGCTTTACCAAACTTTTTCCTTCCAGGGGAGGCATTTTGGAGCCTGGAGGAACGGTGGAGATCAAGTTCAGAAAGAAAGATTTGGTGAAGACCATGAGAAGGATTGATACGGTCTATGCCAAGCTCGTTGAGCAGCTAGGTAAGGGAAGGGCATTTCGGCTTGAGGGCGTTGGTAGCAGTAAGTTAAAACATGAGGCTCAAACACCACGGTGGCAACCATCAGGAAATCCTTTAATGTTTCTCGGTGAAAATTCTTCATGGCTTTTCTGAATGTGGAGCCTGCTGAGAGGATGTGGAGGCACTTTCCAACACCTGTATCTCCTGGGGGTTCCATGAATGGTGCTGGACTTTTCTCCCATGCTTTGAGATGAAGAGTGGCAATGGCCGTGCTGAGTCAGCACCTGATGAGATGACACAGAATCATTACAGGGCTGCACAGAGGCTGCCAGTAATGCACCGGGTCTCCTTGCACCCCATGATTGGCTTCTGCCTGCAGAAGGTGGTGGGGCTATGCTGGGAGGTCCTTGCCCCTCTGCCCTGCTAAAACACGGTCACTCTAAGTCCTTGCACATGTCACCTCCCACCAATCTTGCGGAGGCGCTGAACGTGCTGCAGCCCCACCGTGGCCGCCTGTGGCTGGGCTCTGCTCAGGGGTGTAAATGTGCCAAAGCAAAGGGACGTGGCACTGGGTGCCCCGTTCCCCGGCAGGGGTGGCTGATGGAGGAGCACAGAGCGGAGCCCAGGCTCCGGGGTGGCTGGTGGACCCTGTCGCAGGGGCGGCGGGTGGGCTGCTCAGCATGGCGTGTCCCACAGGGACCCCCGAGCTGTCGGAGGCACAGCGCAGGGAGCTGGAGAAGCAGCTCAAAGCCCGGGAGGAGCTCCTCCTGCCCATGTACTACCAGGTGGCCGTGCACTTCGCCGACCTGCATGACACCCCGGGCCGCATGCAGGAGAAAGGCGTCATCACGGTGAGCCAAGGCAGAGGTGGGAAGGGGGATTGGTGCAGGGAATTTTGCCGTGGTGGCACAAAGGCAGGAGGCAAAGTCCCTTCCCGGGGGTCTGGGCTGCAGCTCGTGGTGCCGTTCCTGCCCCGGGTGCTGCTCTCTGCTCCAGCCCAGCAGAGCTGCCTTCAAACCCGCCGGTGCGAGCCGTGACCGAGCGGTCGCTGCACAGCAGCTCCTCTTCTTTCTGCAAAGACCAACCTGGGCTCTGGCCCCATTTCTTCAGGACATCCTGGAGTGGAAGAACGCCCGCTCCTTCCTCTACTGGCGGCTGCGACGGCTGCTGCTGGAGGAGGAGGTGAAGGCGGAGGTCCTGAAGGCGAACAGTGAGCTGAGCCACATCCACATCCAGTCCATGCTGCGGCGCTGGTTCATGGAGACAGAAGGAGCCGCAAAGGTAGCCCCAGGCTTCCCGAGGCACCCCTGCGGCCAGGGGTGTCCCCAGGGCTGTCACCTTGCTCTCCTGGTGCTTGGCCATTTCGCTGGTGCCTCCCTGGGAATTCATTCTGCAGCCGGTGCCAGGGTGGGGGGGCTGAGCAGCCCTCAGCCTGGGGCTGTCTCTTCAAAGTGGGTGACCCCAGTTGGATGCTGGTGCTCAGCAAGGTGGCCCCCAAATAAACACGGGCCTCCTCGTTTTCTACCCTCAGATAGGGCTTCCCAGGGCAGAAGAGAGATTTGAGGTCTGTGTATATGAGCTGCTCTCAAGTGCAACTGCCATGACGCACGCATCGCCGTGTCAGCCCTGCGCTTGCTGAGCTGGGAAGCGAGGGCATGCAAAGGAGACGTATTTTACCTTAGCTCTTTGCACTTTAAACAGTCCATGAAGCTTTCCCCAGTTTCAGTTTCCAGACTGAACCTTTTCCCCAGCGGCTGTTACATGGGAGTAGGGGAGCGTGCCGTGCCGGGCTGTGCCGTATGTGCAGGACTGAGAAGAAAAAACCCCACTGCCTGGTTGTGTCATGGGAGGAGCAAACCCAAGGATGCAGCGGAACGGGGGGCTCGAGCTGTGCAGGCAGCAGGACCCCCTGCCCAGCGTGCTGCTCTCCCCAGGGCTACCTCTGGGACAACAACCAGGTGGTGGTGGAGTGGCTGGAGAAGCATCTGCAAGAGGACGACGGCACCCAGTCGGCCATCCGGGAGAACATCAAGTACTTGAAGCGGGACTACGTGCTCAAGCACATCCGGAGGTGAGTGGCTGCGGGAGCTGGGATGCGAAGGCCAATGCTGTCCCCTGGGTTGGGGACAGCGGGTGGTGGAGACGAGGAGGTTCTTTCTTCAGCCCCTGAGGCTGCTGCCTTCTCCCGTCTGCCTTGCAGCTTGGTCCAAGCCAACCCTGAGGTGGCCATGGACTGCGTCATCCAGATGGCTCAGCACATCACCCAGGCACAGAAGGCCCAGGTCGCCCGTCTCCTGTCGACGGTGGATAATGACGGCCCATCGTGAGCCAGCGGCCGGCAGCGTGCAGGGCAGTGGCCGCGGGGCAGGAGGGACACTGGGACACGCTGCTGCACAGAAGCCAGACCTCACCTCCCCAGCTGGTTCGTCAGCCCTCGAGCTGAAGCCTGGGACTCTTACTCGTTTGCCTAAATAAAGGATGCCAGTGTTTGTATTTTAAGCCGTGAAGATGGTCTCTCCATCCGTGCGAAGTTCCCTCTGGCGCTGGGGGTGTTCATCAGAGGGGCAGCCTGGCAGAAGATAAACTTGGCCCAAGCCAAGTCTGGAGTCTGGACCTGGTGCAGAAGTTGGTTTTAAAAAGAATCTAAAATCTTTTACTGTGTTTTATAGTTGCAAGCTCTGGCCTTAGTCTTTAAAACAAGCACCAGCATCAGACACATCTCATGAGACTGGACGGAGCTGGAAGTACAAACCGGCCAGCCCAGGCACCACAGGGGAGTGGGATGACGGAGGAGGTCCTGCTGTGGCCATGGTGAAGCTCACCAGGCACCGGCACACGGAAATGTAAACCCTGCCTAAGAAGCAGCCTCAAACCAATGTTTTATAATAAACTCAGGAACTGTGAGGAGCCATTTGTCTCATCCTTCCCCCTGTTGGGGGGAGATCGGTGGATGTGGAGTCGCTGATGGCCCAGAAAAGACACCAGTGAGCCGTGCAGCGGGAGCATTGGCAGATCCACCGTGGTTTGGCTGACCCGGCTGTTCCTCTCGCCCTTCTCGTGTCCTTTCTGGCTCCTGCCACAGCTCCTTTGGGTGGTTGCAGCCTGTGGCTCCTGCGGGGGGATGGAGAGCAGGGAAGACATGGCTCCGGGTGCTCCTGCCCTGGCAACCCGGTTCCTCTGCTGAAGCACAGGAGCTGGGGTGAGCTCTCTGTCTGCTCGGACCTGTACCTTGCTTCTCGGGTGGACTTTAATCAGCTTGGTTCATGGAGGGGAAGTTCATATGTGGGCTTTCCAGTGCCGCTGGCTGTGCGGGCGCGACGGTTCACCAGCACAGGTTCAGCTTTGGCTCACGAAGCGGGGGGCGGGATGGCGATGGAAGGTGGGAGGCCTTGGTTCAAGTGTGGTGCCGGTATTGCCGTGGTGAGGAGGTGTTGGGCACCTCCTCGGTCGCGCCTGGGCTGGGGGCTCCCCCCAGGGTCCCGGGGCTGGGGGTGGGAAGGGCTTTAGGAGACGCTTGCTGGTTTGAAAGGCGTCACCGCACTTTGTCAGGGGAGGGGGGTGCTGACGCTCGCCATCCAGGAGCCACTCCCCGCAGCTGGGGGGCTGCTGCAGCACCGAGAGGCTCACAGCAGCCCTCCCGCCGGCGCCTGGCCCTGGGCTCTTCCCCACACTTGGGCACAGAGCTCTTCAGGAAGAGCTTGACAGAATGAGACAAAAGAGTTCGTACAGCAAATACCTGCAAACTCTTCTCCTCCTGGAGGATTTGAGCCAGGGACAAAGCCTCAGCCACAGTATTTTATGTCTGTGAAGGCAGTGAAGCCTGGGAAAGGCTGCTCTTTTCGGGGCGAGCCCTCCCTTCCCTTTGCAGGTGGGCGCTACAAATGCTCTGTGCGTGGACGAGACGCGTAAACACCAAGTCCTAGACTCAAGAGAAGGGCCCGCTCCTCAGCGTGCTCGGCACCGCGGCTGGAGTCAAACAAGTCTGGGCTCTGTCCGTTTGTCAACGTCCGTAAGTTGTATGGACCTATTTCCTCCCTGGTTTGGATTTCCAGTAGCAGAAGCCTGGGAATTACTGTTTAATCCTCGGAATTACTGTTTAATGCTGAGCTGCAGCGTGCCACGTGGCCGGGGCGCCCCTGCCGCCGCAGTAGTCATAGCGCAGCGCATCCAGAATGACCCAGGCTTAGTGCTAAGAAATATTTATTTAAAAAAAAAAAAAAAAATTAAGACATCGTAGATGACGCCAGTCACAGCAAATGAATCACATTGTTCCTGAACAATAAATTATGACGTGGAGCATTGTGCCCTTTCGGAAGAGGTAGCGCCGTGGACATATGCGCTGGGGAAGACACAGGCGTGGACATTTTCTAGCCCCCGACCTTCTCAACAGGGATTTGCAGCTGGGTGGCTCCAGCATCCGGCACCCGCTGGGTTTTTAGCACGCGGCCACAAGCTGGGGAAGCTTTTTGCCCCCAACCAGCCCCAGCCACGCTCCGTGTGGGAGAGAGGAGCCCGCGAGCACGTGGATGCAACACCGGGAACGGACAGGCGGGGACGTTCCATTAGCACGTGGGAGCAGACAAAACCACGAGATATAAATACCACGTCGTGGGCACAGAGGTGCAAGTAAACGAAACCCCAGCATGGAGTTTGCTTTTTGTGTTCTCAGAAGTTTCAGCAGGTGTTTTTTTTGCAGCGTGTGTTACCACGTATAAAGCAGGGTTTGCAAATTTAAAAAACTACCTTAGAATAAATTTTACTTGGTTAATTAGGACGGAACAACTACTATGAATCGGTATGGTACAGTTACAATATTTGGTCTCTGAATTTTTTTAAAAACCCATGAGTTTCACAGTATCCAAAGTGCTTCTTTAAAAGAACTGTAGTGTAACAACAGTGGTTAAAATTGTTGCATTTTTGATCATGAATAATTTAGTGGGTGTAAAAGAGGTTACTGCAGCATTTTAAAAAAAATGGAACAGTGCTCAGTTCACATAATTTCTTTTCTCTTCATAACAATAAATATAAATAAATTTACAAATAGTAATACTGCCTAGCACAAGAATAGACAGAAGCACAATACACGAGCCTATAAAAAACCCTAATCTTGTTGTAAAAAATCCTAAAAACAGGCATAATTCCTAAAATCTAGCCAGTGATCAGTGTAATAACTCAGTAGTACCACCTCCTTCATGGGGTAAGGACTTGGGTTTTAAACCCAGCTGTAGCAGTTGCCTGCTATGGGTTCGAGTCCTCATTTTTAGTATTTTTGCTCCTTCTTTCCTACCTCGTAACAATAAATTAACAGCAGATACATCAGAAAAGCGTTAGCGGCTCCCGAAGCTGTGTGGGGTCTCTGTTCAATGGCGACAGCTATTTGGCAATTTCAGGGAAGAGATATACACGGTGCACGATGGACCCTTTTGGACTCCAGCTGGGTGCTGACCACCCGGTTGGCGTGCGTTGGCTTCTGTGTAGCTGGTGACCAAACAGCGTCTGCGTAGAAGTCCAGATCACAGTGTTGATGAAATGTCTTTACCTTAACCGGGCTATTTTTTAG
>NW_009258275.1:137388-140138 GCF_000687185.1 Egretta garzetta | reverse complement strand
TCTATTGAGAGTTCCTGCTGCCCGACCCCTTCCAGGTCCTTCCTGAGAGCTCGCCAGTCCCGCAACACAAGACTCCGTGCCCCTTCCTCAGCCTCGCCTCGGGTGAAAGTGGTTCTACCAGTAACAGTTTGATTTATTTTGGCATTAAATCCCATGTCCCAGTAAATAGCCAACACGTTCCAGGCGTCCGCAGGAGGAGCTCTTTATTGCTTTCAGGTTGGATTCTAACGGTTGGGAGAAACCGTCCCCGGAGTCAGAGGTCCATGGAACGGCACAAAACTCAGAGCAGAGCGATGGGTTTGTAGGTGGTGTAAAGGCCGGTGACCTGCACGTCTGAGAAGGAGCGATCGCTGCCACTGGAGACGGGGGTGAGGCCAGGGGTGCCCAGGTCACAGTCTGAGAGGTGGAGCGGGGAGTTGCTGAAGGCACCCAGGGTATCAAGGCTGAAGCTGTCGTCTTTCATTTCCTCCCATATGTTACCTTTAAAAGATTAAATTCTGGTCACGGCACCACATCCAACCCGCCCGGGCACTGTGTGTAGGGGCCAGTCCGTAACTAAAAGGCTTTACCCGCTGCTTAGGACGGGTGCTGCTTGCGGACGGTACCACTTGCAGCGCAGAGGCAGTAAGCGTGTCCGTTCTCCCCAAATCCCCTGGGTTCCAGCAGGAGCACAGACCTTTCCGGGCAGCATCTACCTACCGTGTGCTAACCAGAAACCCAGGGGCCATGCTCGGCATGGCCGTGAGCTGGGGAAGTTCCCCTTTTGCAGAAGGGGGAAACCAAGGCACGAGTAGAGCTGTGGTTTCCCACGGGAGGAGTGCGTGTCCCAGACCCAGCTAGCTGGATACCCCATCTACATCTACCACAGGGCGCTTCAGCTGTGAGGGCGGTTTGCCATCCCATCTGGCAGAGGGCAGAAACACACCGATGAAGGCCAGGGAAGTCAGGCTGCAGAGGCCAGCACCCAGCACAAGTTTTTAGCATCCTGCTGAGGACCTGGTTATGTATTCAGTGACTGCATAACCACATAAACCATGCCCTCCCCTCCCTTCCTTCTCCCGTACCTTGCAATGCAAAATCCATAATGCTCGGGTCGAGAGCATCCACCTCCGTGTTCATGTCCGCTGTCACGTTGAGGAAATCTGGAGGCGCGCGTCCCATGGGATGGTGGGGAAGGGGGCTGTGGCTCATGTCAGGCAGGGTATGGAGAGGAGGCGTTTGTGCAGGTGCTGGTGAGTCCGGGGCGATGCGAGCCTGGGTCTGGATCTGGTGATGCAGGGGGATGGACTGCAGCGAGAGCGTCATGATGGGCTGAGGCTGCAGCTGGGAGATGGAGATGCGGCCCTGGGCTGCTGCCAGGTGGTTCAGGGTGGGGACCTCGGGCTCTGCCTGCTTGCTGGGCCGCCTGCAGCTCTCGGGTCTGTCAGTGATCAGCTTGTCTAGCTCCTCTGCGTGAGCGATACCCATTCCCAAGGAAGAAAAGAGACAGTTTAACCCATTTGTTCCAGCAGGGCCCGGCCAAAGCGTTTCACAAGTGAGCACAGCCACAGGCTGTTGCCATAAAACTGAACAGGCAGTGCCCGTCACCGTATGAGATGCAGGACAGGAGGCAGGCTCTGACTGTGCAGAGAGCAAAGGAATGCCAGCTCCTTCCCTTCCCTTAACCCCTACCCTGGCCGACTTCCACAGATGCCCCTCACTGAGCTAAAGAAATGGTCGCATGAGACTTACACGGAGCAACCAAGCCACCACCAGTGGCAGCTGGACCACAGCAACAGAACCAAGCATCCTCAGTAGGTCTCCTGCTCGTAGGGATACTCTGGATTCTGCTTGTGTCTCAGATAAGATTCGTACGAGAGGCTCCTGACAGTTTCAACAGCACTTTTGTTTTTAAGCAAAGGAGAATGTAATTTATCATTGACTGTATGCTACAGATTTTGCAGCAAAGAACTCCAGATAATTTTGCCAATAGTGAGCTCCTGAAAGCTTCAAAATTGCATGTTTTTATAAATAAGGATGAGAAAGCCTTAGTAAAGGGAGAGTTTTGCAGAGCAGGCAAAAAGCTGCATTAAACTGTGACACTATAAATGCTAACACTGGAGGCAGCATAACTCCTCAGAAGGCCCTGGCTGTGCTGGAGAGGTTAGTGTGGGGGAGAACGACAATCTGCTCTGAAGCTGGGGAGCGGTTTGCACTGAGGGCCTCCAACCAGAGCTGTCAGGGCCGTTACCTCCTCCTGCTGCAGCACATCGCCCTGTCATGCAACCTCGGGGCGGCAGCAACGACTGCCTTCGCGGCAGAGCATGGGGCATTTCAGCCAAGCAGCGTGGAGGAGGAGGAGGAGGAGGAGGAGGCCGTTGCAAGGCGTGAGAGCTCTGCACTGGGCAGCTCTGCTCCACATAACTTCTTTCTTAAGATTCCTGCGTTCCTGGGCAAAGAGCCATTTTTCCCCCTTGCCTCTCATCCACAGAGCAAAAGCGTAACGTAAGCCCTACCTGGGTTAGCCATGCTCCTGTGAATAGCAGCCAAGTCCTTCCGCTTCCACTTCTGCATCTCCTCTTCCATCTTGTCGATCTTGGCTGGATTGAGAGCCCACAGGCACCCTTTGCGGGAGGTGCCACTCATCTTGTTCTCCACCTTCTCAAAACACTTATTCAGAGACAGGTTGTGGCGCACGGAGTTCTTCCAGCCATCGGGGGCTGTCTGAAAGGTGCAAGAGGATGTGAGTGCAATAAGCCCCGAACAAAGAA
>NW_009258275.1:124312-137156 GCF_000687185.1 Egretta garzetta | reverse complement strand
GTAGATCTCGCTCACTGGGAGGCTGCCTGTTTTGCTGTTCTTCAGCGCCATTGCAATCAAGCAACTGGAGGACAGAGAAACACAGGACGTAACAACAGACTGCATCTGTTTAGCCATCGTGTGCCGCCTTCTGGTCTAGCAGCCTCAGCTGGCTGATCGTGGGATTACGGTACTCAAGCGCTGGGAAGTCACCCTGTGAGCCTGCGGATTTTACTCCTCCCTGCTATTACTCTACCTTTACGCTGATGTCCAGCAACTAGTTTGCCTCTTTGTTCCTGCTACCCCTCAGAGGCAGCTTCTACCGAGCTCCCGGGTGGATGATGGGATTTTTGCTCCCTTCAAAAAGGAATCAAACTCTCTCGTGCTCCCACACCTACAGCGTTAGAGTCAGGCTGTAGGCAGCGCGCTGTGCTGCTCTCTACTCACCTGTATGAATAGATCGGCTTGGGGTAATGCTTTGGGTGCAGTTCTTGGGCAGAGTGAGGAGCCAGGCGTGGCTAAGAGCAGTGTGGCTGGGTCCCATAGGATGTGTTGTAGATTGCTGCTGGGTTACACTGTATGCAGAAGGAAAAGGAGGAAAACGTCGGATGCAAAATGTCCCTGCATGTGTAGGTTTAGGGATATTTTATTGGTTTTCATTTAAAAGAGTTCTAGATATGGTCTTAGCAGGTACTTCAAGACACAGACAAGCAAATAACAGTACCTGTTGTGTGTTCTGTGCTAGGGCAAACACTTGCTGTGAATGAGGAGGAAAGAGTTGTTGCTGTGTTTGTAAACTAGGAGACGGCTGCCCACCTACGGCATACTGGCTCATCTGCTGGGGTGAAGACAACAGACATGTCAGTCTTGAAATTACCAACATCTTTTCCTAAGAAGTGTTGCAATAATAAGCCATCAAGGCCTGCTCTTACATTTGTTTCGTGTGTTGAAATAGAATTCAGTCCCAGGATTCCCTGTGGCAGGCTGGCCTGGACATGAATCATCGCTCCAGGTGCGCCTGTCGAGTGCATATTGCTGGCTACGGGACCTATTTTGGAGAAAGCAAAGGCAGGGAATGTTCGCATGAAAGCACACTTCAGAAAAGAGAGCTGACATTTATTTCCAATAGACGCGGTTGAACACAGCGGAGCTCTGGAGTGGATAATCACACCTCTCCCTGGCTTTCCATCCCAAAAGAACCCGGAGCATTTCACAAATTGCAAAGATGACATCAGCTGCTTCTAAAACTTGTTATGCAGGGAATGAAAGATGACAGCTGTTAGCAGTCCACGGCGGTGCTACGGGCACGGTATCTTACAAAAGAAAAAAAAACCAACAACAACCCCCCCATATTCAGCACTATCTGTGCTACAGAAGGCTTCCTGCTCCAAAGCAAGACGATACGCTGAGCGCTCTCAGCAGAATGCCCGAGGGAACGAGCGTGTTACCTAAGGGATGTTCACGAAGGGAAGAAAGGCGTTCAGTGAACACAGGCTGTGAACTCTGTATGAAGCAAACAGGTATGGGCTAAATGAGATACTCTTCATTTTAATCAATGTTGAAACAAGGAAGACTAATTACCTAATTTCAAAGCTCTTGAAACCCCCTGAAACGCAAGTCTTAAATACCTCGGCCCAAGCTCACGCAAGAAGGCACCGGCAACTACACTGAGCAGAAAACCCAATCGGTTCCTAAGATCTCTGTCACGACTGCGAGGGCTCGCTGCCTCTTGAAATGAAGGCCACGAATCAGCCGTGGCCTTATCAGGATACAGCGGGCTCCGTGGCTGCTGACAAGAAGCGAAATGCAAGGCGCTTATAAGGAATCTACGGATAGATAGCCTGTGCGAGGGAGAAGAAAGGAGGCGGCAGGCTGTGTGGATTAAAGAGCAGTTATTTAACATCCCAACAGTTTACCTGTCTGGTGCAGCACTGCATTCTGGGCACCGAGGCTAAAATCCATTCTTCCACTGGCCATCTGTTGTAACCGAGGGACATCGACAGATGTCAGCCACGACAAGGACTGTAAGTCACTGGGGAGGTCATCGTCACTCAGCTGGGAGGGGGCAGAAGCTAAGAGTCTGCAAAATAGCGTGAAAGGTTAGCAGAGAGCGGAGATGCTGCTACGCTGCCCCCGGTAAGAGGGGAGGTGGCTGGGGTGCCAAAGCTCACGCAGGTCAGCAGGGAAAACACCTCGGGCTGGAATTCCGTTTGCAGAATTCAGATGCGAGCTTTGGTTTCACCACCGGCTGGTTACTGCTGCCCTTACTGAACCACGCGTTCCTTCGGACAAGTTGGAACATTCTAGTTAAGAAAACTTCTTGTGCAGTATTTGCAGGGGAAGAAGGCATAAGAACCTGGAAGAGAAACTGCCTAGAAACAAACCCAGAGCCGGTTCATTATTTCCACATTTGTCAGAAGCTTGCACTTGTTTGGCCTTGGTGTAGAAGCAACCTGTCAGGACTTTTAACCGGGCAATTTTGCCTTAACCTTGACATCCAGTGACCAGCCAGCCTTGGAAGCAGTTTCTGTGCCCAGCTCCTCAGGGACCCGTGTCCGCTGCTGGCCTGGACACCCGGAGAGGGCTTTTCCCAGCCGCTGCATCCCATCGGTGGGGACGGATCAGCGCAGAGTTGCTGCATAAACAAAACTTTACAGAATGAACCAGTGATCCCTTCCATTCAGACACATGAAGTTATTGACAAGGAACCACGAAGCATATGAAACAGCTTTTTTAGGCAGTTTTTGACATACTAAATGATCAGAATGAAAAGCGAGTGACTGAAGGCACGGTAACACCCAGCTGCCTCCAGCTGACAATGCCGAGGCGTAACGATGACGGGCTGCTTTTGGTTTACAGCACCGATTTTTGATGCATTCTGCACGCTCTGTCTCACCTCTTTTATTTTGCTTCTGATAGAGTGCGTGGCACAAAACTGAAATATTGAAATATATTTACAGTACTCAGAAATTCCCGTGTGGTCAAAACTCCAATTAACGTCAAGGAAAGAGCTATTGCAAATGAAGGGCTAAACTACTTTTGCTTATGCTAAACAGAAGTCATGGGTATCTTGAGGAGTAAAGCAGTAATTAGAACACGCTGGGAAGTTATCATTAGATACCTAGGGTAAATCCAAAGGGATTCAGGGGTCCAGGAAAACATCTTTCTCTTTCAGAAGGACGTAGTTTAGTTGGATGTAGTTGATTTTGCTTTCAAAACAAATGCTTTAAAGAGCTGTCTCAGAGAGATGTTAAAGCCAGCTGCGCGGTTCCAAGGCATGCTCGTTGCCAAACGGCGATGCAGAAGCCTTAAATAAATCTGGTCTCTTGCTGAAGCATCTTTTATGTTTTACACAATTCTAAATCAGCTTAAAAGAACGAGGCAGAACTCTAGTGCCTGGCTGCCCAGGAGCTTTCAGCTCCTCTATTCAGGATTTCCAGAAACACGTATCAAAGTTCCCTAAACTATTATCAGGCAGATCTTTAAAGCAGAATGTAATTTATTTGTTTGTAAAAAGATTTTCAAAAGAAGAAAAGGGAGGGGAAAAAAAAAAAAAAACAACACCTGACCAGGAGCCAAAAGCTCAAATCCTGGCCAAAAAACATCTTCAAATCTCTCTCCCAGCCTACCCCATTTTCTTTCCCCTACTGTAGTTATAGTGCAATAATTAGCATTGCCATGGTTACCACTGTTCAGTTATTTTGTGAGGCCTGGGACTTAAATACATAAAAAGACGATCAGGTGACGGCTCTGCCGGCCCGGAGATTGGCTGGATTGGAAGTAAACAAGAGCATTAAATGATTTGAAAACTGGGCAGGCTCGTGTCGTTTGCAACAGTTGGGCCCCCGCCCCCCCAGCCCCCTCCTCCTTTTTACAACCTTCACATTAATCTGGCTGAATGACAGCCGACACACACCACACATCCACATGCCATCTGGCACCCCCGGCCCTGCCAGTCCTCCCAGGCAAGTCAGCTCCTTCAACAAATAACGGGGTCAGATGGGCGGCGAGGGTCAGCACCCACTGCACACGCCTCCTGTCAGGCAATGAATCCCCCACATGCCCTCGCCGCTCCTCCACATGGGACGAGCATCTCCCCACCGGAGGACCGCGGGAACCAGGGCGGTGCTCAGCAGCCTTCCCGGCTTTAGTTTTTGGGGAAACAAAGTCCCCTGCTTCGCGCTCACCCTAGGTGCACTCATCCCGGCGCTCTTGCTAGCCATGGGAATGGTTGGCGATACCCTGGGCACGGTGGGATGCCATCAGGAGCCTGAACTACAACTCTCCCGCTTGCCAGTTAGCATCACACCGGCCTCTTGGCACCCTCGTGATGCGGACCCACGCGGCGCACTCCCTCCTGCATTGACGCCGCGGATCCAAAACGGGGGCAAGGAAGGTGGCTGAACTTCTAAGGTGGTACAGCAGTCGTTCAGCTCTGCTTGGAACAGCTATGAAGGGGCAATAATACACAATAACTGGACAAAGTGCGCAAGTCAGCTCTTTTCCCAAGACAAAGATGTTTTCTTCCCTTCCCCATTCTAGCACGGCACGGCCGTTTGATTTCAAGTTTACAGTTCCCTTAAAACCACCTCTGGCCATTCACCTACACATTTATTTTTTTTTAATGGATTTGTTACTTGTCAGAATAACTGTTTTAATTAATAAGGCGGGAAAAAGTATATTCCGTCAGAATTAAATATTTCACATTTAAGGATTATTCTTGTCTTCAGAACCAATGTTGGAATTTCATAGGACTTAAAGAAGGTGAAATGACCTAAAGTATGCCCATCGCTGACTGAGGTGTTTTAAATGCACAGATATATTCTGCGGCATAAAACTGGCTTATCTCACAGTACCCAGGCTCAATGAGTGTCCTGCTTCGAGTGAAAAAATGCTAATCTGCCTCTGGAAAGAGAGCTATGCACAGGAACACCTAACGTTTTAATCTCACAGGGTTCAATCTTTCTGACCTGAAAAATTGCCCGTGCCAAGCCAACTACAAATACCCAAGTACACACTGTTAATCTCGTGCATACTTCGATCCTGTTCCCCTCCACCACCCTTCTCGTCTCACGTTTTGAGGGTAAACTTCAGGAGTCAGAGATCCTGCCTTTCGATGGGTGTTCACAGCCCCTGGCACAATGGGGCACTGTGGTAAAAGCAGCCATTTCCTTTCAATGCATGTAAATGAGATAAATAGTGATACGCTATAATTAATGCACACCACCGAAAATGTCCCCAGCTGCACATTCCCCAGGGCTGTCTGGTATTTGCGCTGAACTACTAAACCCCCATGAAGAAAAGGGTACGGCCGCACCGAAAGTGTTGCAAACATGAGATTATGTTTAAAGGCGTGGTGGGTGAAATTACACAACTCCATTTTTACCCCTCTCCTTTCCCATCTCTGCAGGAAAACACCCTTCCGTTCCTATGCGTTTCTGTCCCAGAAAGGCACCTGCATTCGTAAGAACCCCCATGATGCTGAGGATTTAAGCCCCAGTTCTCCCCTACGTATCAGAGGATGCTGGCCTCCTGTGGAAAGTGCCACGAGAGCTACGACAGGTACGATAGGGAGATGCCCAGTGGCAGCGTTAGTCTTTGCTGTCTGCTCTATCATGCGCTGCCCCAAATATTGATCTAATCAGGGCCATAGATCTCGGCCACCAGCCAGCCCACACAAATTTTACTTTTCCGGAATCAGGAAAAACACCACTCGGAATGAAACCGCTTTCCAGATCTCCCAGTACTGAGCCCCAGACCTTCCTGCCCACAGTCACGGAGCAGTTGGACTCCTGCATCGGTTGCACAGCTGACAGAGCTCAGCAGAGCCGGTCAGCAGTGCAAAAGCATTGGTTAGATGTACCTAAAGATATCGCTACCATTTTCCCCCCATCAATTCCATCCTGCTGGCACAACAGCTAGCTAGATGGAAGGAAATTCATTCCTGGCATATCCTCACGGGAATCCGCAACTAACACCAGAGCTGAATTTGAATCTGTATTCCTAGACCTGTCTTTACCATCCTTCCTCGCGTCGCGCTGTTCTAATGAGCTGGGTCTGAGGTAGTTCAGCACCCCAGAAACCGCTGCCAAGGTGAACTACCCCCTTCTACACCCGCGAACGCCATAGCATGGTGAACTTGTCGCTGGAGACTATCGGGACTGTCTCTTCAACAGCATCACCGAATAATCTGGCAAACAGGTTTGTTAAGACTAAAGGAAAGCTCAGCAACGACAAGCATACCTTCAGATATTTTTATCTCCGGATAGTTTAGCCAATAACTGGGTGTTTCAGTTTATGATACGGTGTGCACAGTTACATATTTCTGTGCATATCGCACCATTCACACCTCAGAGGACCCTGCTTGCTTGTTTGCTCTGGAGTCTCTGCCTCAAAGACACAAAACACTCAAACTGGTTGATGTTGTCAGGTGAATCTCATGCTACAGCTTCTCTTAAAGGGATTAGTGCGTGGCGGCAACTCATCACCACCTCCGTTCTGCACAGAGTCAGACCAAAAGACTGCATTTTGGCACATTCAGCTTCAACCGCAGTCTTAAGTTGTCTCTCGCTCAATGGACAATCTTTATTACCATTGCCAGCGCTGCCATCTGAGCTTTTTGCCTATGCTTAAGTAATGCAACTGCTCAACAAGCAGGAGCAATCAGGGGTGACGGATTCTTAACGAGCTGCTTTGCAATGGTTTATCCAGTCTGCGTGACAACAGATCTGGAAGAGCCCTAAGAAAACCTCTTCCCAAAGTGGTGATGAGAAACTGTTTTCTTCTGTCTGGGATTATGCACTGTCCTCAGAACACACACAGCAATTTCTCATGTGTAAAGCAACACAAGGAAAATATTTATGGGTTTGTGATTCTTCAGCTGTCGCCGTGGCAAGAAGCATTCTCAGTTTTACTGACGGAGTCAGCTTCACCACCTCCTTTTGCTCCTCACTCCATCTGCTCCGCTCCTTCCCTCTGTGCACTCCTCTCCCCATCTTCCTCCCTTGCGGGTGCATTTCCCTGCGCTCGGTTCTGCTTTCCACGCTCTGCACCCCCCTGCCTCTCTCCTCCCTCTCCCTACACCAGCTCCTCTCTGGCTTCAGCCAGCCGCTCTCACCGCTGCTTTCGGTCTGCGGCTCCTCTTTGCTGCTTGAAGGCACACCGCCCACCCACTCCCAACCCACCAGCCTGCCTTTCTCCTCCCTGTCTTCAAGTTCTTTGAGTAATTTCCGACCTTGCTGGAACAAGAACAGAAATCAGGCAGCTTTCCAGGGGCAACCAGAAAGCTCCTCCTCAGATACAGCTCAAGAAACTTTGGATTATAGGAACCAAAATGAGTGGGGACAAAGCAAATAACATGATTACCCTGTCAGGTGTTGCTGTCCTCCTTTTCTTACACCATGGTTCAGAAGAGGATTCTCCAAAAACCTTCTGCAAAGCTACTTAGCGTAACAGAACAGGCTATAGATGTGCTCTCCTGGAGACTTTTATACATTTCAGCTCCGGGTTTCACAACCCCTCATTACATCATTTTGGAATGGGATGAAGAGAAAGTGAATTACAAGTGCCCTACATGATTTGCTTAAGCCTAAGAGGAAGTTAGGAGCAACGTCAGCACCGAACTCCCAGCCCCTCGCTCCCTGTTGTGCTTTGCCCACATAACCAGCCCCAGGTTCGGATTTGCCAAATGCAGCCGGTATCTGACTCTGCAAACTGTCTTGTTAAGAAAAAAAAACCACCCTAACCAACCAACCAAAAAATCCCAAACCTGGGACTAATGTCAAAATAAGCTTCTTCATGCAAAGATGTGTCAAAGTACCAGGCACTACAGGAATGTTTTCTATTAAACCTAGGAGCACTGACTACCTGGGAAGCTATTTTGTCCTTTAACGCTGCTTCAGCTGCTGTTTAGCAGGACTGAACTGCTCTGTCTGCCTGGGATCTCCAGCGTAAAGGGGATATAAAATGTCCTAGCCTTTGTTTTGTGCTGCTGGAAGAACCTGTCTCGGTTGCATTACTTGCTGCTGCGGTCGTGCAGCAATTCTGCTTCCACACGTGTGAGATTTTTAAAACAGGCAAAATAAAGGGGGTGCGCCATGGGCAGCTGAGAGCTCACAGGAATGATGAAAAAGTCCAAATTCCTTTTCCGTTTCCTTGTTTTGAACGGGAGGTCGAGCACCGTTTATGAGGTAAGATATGAAATCCGTGCTGGCTTCACCAGAGGCAGACAAGCCTGCGAGATATTGCCTGGGTACAAACCAGTCCTTCCCACCTCTGCCTGTAGCTGCAAGACAACCTGAGGAGCAAGGGCCATAATTTTTTATTAATACCGATTAGCACATTTCAGGAACTGCATAGGAAACAGTTGAGCTAATCCACTTAAATCAATCCACAGTGGCATGAGTTTGACTGATTCCTAGGAGGTTTCTCACATTTTTTTGAAAGAATGAAGCAACTACTGTGATGAAATTCCTCCGACACATCGAGTCATTATCTCACTCCCTGTCAGACACACATGGTGTCAAGGGAATGGACACTGACATTTTCTTCAGGAACAATTACGGTTTCGTTAGTTATGCATTTGTAACCTTTTGTCTGCAGAAATTTCCTTCATGCAAACTCCCAGACTCCATCTATCCCCGAGGGTGACCGTCAGGAGTCCTGAGCTGTAGCTTGCTCTCCAGAAACCGAAGTGCAAAAGCAGATATGAGACTACCCCTTAGGAGAGCTAAAACCTACCGTGTGCCATACAGATAACGACTTTTCACCTTTTTCGCCACCGTAATGGCGCTCGTGTCTGGAATGTATGGAATACAGAGGTTGCGTGTTTGTATGTCTATGCCTTTTAACTTGATTTTATGCTAAACTATGCTAGCATAAAGTAATTATTCCAAGAAAAATTTAATCAGACTGTCTAATGAGCTAATGAATAGAGAGCAATTTTTTAAGAACCAAAGGGAGAATTAAAACGGGGTGAAGGAGGATACGGTCTACTAGTATGTCGAATGATTAACGATTGGGTAACAACTGTTGATCAAAAAGATAGCTACTTAAAACTGATTTCCTGTTTAACATGTTTAGAAAATGCACCTTCAAAATACTGCATAAGGCTTCTATCAACTGGAAATACATCGTAGCAGAAAAAAAATAGAAACATGGTCCTTACACAAAACACTGAGCTGCAAAACACGGCGCTAATTTATCTTATTGGTCTAGGGTTAGCTTTGTATCTTAAACAATGTTATTTCTTCAAACAGAATTATACATTTTAGTTATTTCTTTCAAAATCCAGATGCCACATTGTTACCTAGAGTGATGATTTGATTCCTTAAATTTGGATTTTCACATATTCCAAGTAATCCATAGCAAGTTACTCCTTTTCTCCCTTCTAGTGGCCTGTTTCTCATGTCATGGTTTATTAGATGATTGTGATAAACCACACGTAACTGCACCTAGTTTGGGAATTGGATAGTCCCTGAGAAAAATAAGCATGCTGCTGCATTTGAAAGCCAAGAACGCTGAATTAAGATAATATTGACCCTGCTTGGGGAGAGAACTTACAGGTTTGTGAGTGTTTTTGCAGCCTTAATCCAGGCCCACCTTGCCCTCGCATCTGCCCCTGTGGGGCTTCTGTTGCTCAAGCTCTCCATATTAAATCTCACCCTGCACTTGTGTACATCCCAGTAGATCTTTTCCCTCTCTTGCACTGGTTACGTAGGTTAAATCAAATCAGACCGCAAAAGGACAGATTGCAGACTTCAATTCAAAATATTGCTCGGAGACCACAGCATTCATGGGCTGAAGAACCTTGTTCCTCAGCTCAACAAGAACCTTGTTTCTCAGCTCCAAGCCCACTGAAGACCACAGGAGCTCTCCACTAACTTAGTAGCCTTTGAGGTGGCTCCTATAATTTACACAGCTTTGTGCTGAAGTAACCACAAGCGCGCCACTGCATAGTCAACCTGCCGTCTGCCTGTTGCTTTGATTGAAACATCCAAATATTTGCAGTAAAACATAAGGTTACGTTATGAATGTTAATTAACAAGAATAGAGTGTTAAGGGTTAAAAAATCCCAGTGTGTTACAATTCTCTACTTTTATTCCCTGAAATGTAAAATGAAATCATTAGAAATATTTGTCACTACTACAATCATGAAAACATTGAAGGTAGCAATATTTTGGGGGGGAGAGTGGGAGGCACCTGCTAATATGAAGTATTACTTTGCATTGGTAGCCAGGCAGTGACAGCGCTGTAAAAACACAAGTATCGGAGAAGATATGATGGTCCTTAATCACTCCTGGACAGTAGGATGTTTTGTATCCCACAGCTGCATTGGTGGAAGAGATTTTTGTCTAAAATCATTCTACTATGGTGCAAATAGTCCCCAGGCTTCACATAGCAGTCTAATCCTCATTACTACTCTCTGTGCTACATCAAATTTACTAGACACACTTTGGATCCACGGAAATCAAAGATCTGCTAAAAGCAGGGATTTTCTTTTTCCTCATCCATTAAAAAAAAAAAAAGAAAGAAAAAAAAACCTTACTACTCTCTGTGCTACATCAAATTTACTAGAGACACTTTGGATCCACAGAAATCAAAAATCTGCTAAAAGCAGGGACTTTTTTTTCCTCATCCATTAAAAAACAAAACAAAACAAAACAAAACAAAACCATCGTTTCAAACTGTAAGCATAAGCTGCATGAAAACTTATCAGTATTTGCTGACTTGATCCCCTGCTTACACGCCCAGGCACTCCCCTCCCTCCTGCACACTCGCAGGAAAGCCTGGTCTCCTCCAAGTCCAACTGTCCCATTGAAAGATTCCAAGTGAGACAGAAGAGTATTCTCAGCACAGCCCCAGCCTCCCACTCACTAATTGGAGGCCATTCCCCATTTTGTGGAGCCTTGATGCTCCCCCATGGAGAACTCGGGACTGTGGGTTCCAGTCTTGGACTGTGGTGACAGCAGGAGAGTAAACAGAGCTGATAGAATTTGACAGGTCTATTCTTTTCTTAAAATCATTCAGTCTAAAAGATTTTCTTTTACATAATCCAAAGTGTTTTCTCATGAAGTAGGACAAATACTGCTCTGCATTTATGGTGCAGTTCAGATTTTATGCATTTTTATCAGAATTTGACACTATTAAATGAGGTCAAATAATTCATTTTAAAGCTGCATTAAAGAAATCACAAGTGGGTTAAAAACTTTAGAGAACTGGGATCTTTGAGTTCAGAATGCTCAACAGAGAATCCAAAGTAGTTTTAAAAAGCAGCTGACTTTTGAATAGAAGAGGAAACTCTTGCAATTCCTTTACTGGCAGTACAATAAATCCTATATTTCTCAAAAAAAAAAAAAAAAAGTGAGTGTTTTTCTGCAGCTATGAGTTAAAGAATAGTTCTCTCCACAAAAAGGGTCTTTGTTAAGGTGCTGTGTTCTTCAGGGCACTGAAGATACAGGCTTAAATCAAAGTACCCAGAAGTCTCTCTCGTACACACCCTTCATTAAATACTGAATAATTTCTTTACAAATATTTACATAACCAAGAAAGCTGCCTAGAGCCAGCAGTGCTTTAATAAACAGCAAAACAGGGTTCCGCAAACCTCTTTCCACAGTGCCTTCGGAGAGTATAACAAATCACTTGTTGAGCCGCAAGAGGCTGCAGCGCAGCGTTTGCATTTTGAATAGAGAGAGGCCGATAGAAGAGTACCTGCGGCTGACCACTTGCACCCATAGAAAGGGGTGAAGACACCCTCAGGCTGGGAGGAAGGCGATAGCCTCTCACTCCTCGTTTTAAAAACGAGAAAATAAAATTCATTTATTTTTTTTACTGTGAGAACCAGATCGTGTTCTGGTTTTCTGTATTTCTTGGAACTTTGCATCATGTGACAAGATGTAACCTAGCGTAACCCAGCGCACTGTAATTCACGCCAAACTATCCCGTGGCTTCTAACAACACTTGTAAGCGATAAATCGATGCGTAGCAATACAGGTAAATAATCAAAGGCTGTTGACAAATCCAGGTTTTTTCCCACTGATGCTAGAAGATCTTTGACAAAAGTCAGTGCTTTGGAGTAAGCACTCGTTTTAATAAAAAGCTCTTCTAGCATCTATTGCACTTGATTTATCCCTCCATGACCGCGCTTCATAACAATGCAAAGTGTGGTCTGAAAGGGAACTTTTACATCATTATTATTTAACAAGAGTATCCTTCTCTGGCAACGCTTATACAGTAGAGAGAGTTTGCTAGGAGGTCAGCGCAAGGCTTTGAAAGTGTATTTATCAAACATAGTTTAGTATCAAAATACTTTAAACAGGAATGCTTCTAACCAAGTAATGCATTGTAACCGGTCACCAGCTCAGAAATCTAATTTTGAGCAGAGAAATAACGCAGTTAACTTCTTTTTTTATTAAAAAAAAAAAGAGGATTTCTATACGCTAAGGGAATTTTTTAGGAAATAGTGAGAAAACAACATCAGTTAGCAGGCTGTGACAGTGCAGTGCATATATATATATATTTTTTTTTTTTTAAATCGATAAATGCCTCACCTGTACTCCTGTGAAGGGTGATGATTTTGCCCTGAATTCCTAATGATTCCTGACATTATGGACGGGATATCACTTTCTATCATCTCCTTAGCAAAAGACAAGAAAACAGAAAGAAGCCCTTCAGGCAGGAGTAGCTATCCAGCACTTCAGCAGCGGGCGGGCAGCAAAACCCAGCTGAAAGCCCAGGACCCGAGGGAAGCCGAGCCCAACTCGCATCGCCCTCACCTCCAGGTGTCATTGCACTGGCCAGGCAACGCAGCAAAATGTTTTACGGGGGGGGGGGAATTAAAAAAATAAAAAAAAAGACAAGCCCCGAA
>NW_009258275.1:76343-122987 GCF_000687185.1 Egretta garzetta | reverse complement strand
GGAGGAGGAAGCGTGTCCCGCTCCCCAGGGCGAGGGGACGGCTGGCCCCGTGGGCCTGCAGCCGGGGCAGCCGGAGGGGCCTCCCCTTCCCCCTTGTGGGGTGGGCAGAGGCTGAGGGGAAGCGCTCCTCTCCCTGGCAGGGCGGGAAGGCGCCCGCAGAGGGGCCTGAGGGTGATGGGGCCGGGGGGGCCCTGGGGGTGCTAGAGACCAGGCCGCAGGGTGCCTGGTAGGTGTGGGCGCTTTCATTTAGCTAAGTTAATACATAAAAAATAAGTAGGAAAAGGAAGAATTCATTCTGACAGGCGCGCTCTTACTTCTTCTTTCACCAAAGGCTTTTTAAGTGCAGTGCACCCAGCGGATAGTGAAGTCTGACAGTGAACGCGTGAGGTTAGGACAGCGTTACCTCCAGGTACCAGGGAGAAGGGAGCGAAATGGCTGAGCCAAGGCCAAACCCCGTGTCAGCGGAGGGACAGCCGCAGAAACTATTGGCCTGGACCTGCTGGGTCTTTTCTTGAGACCAGAGTTTTCTTCCTGGAAGCCCATCATCAAAACAGGTGCCAACCTTACTTGTCATGAAAGGTGGCCTTTATGTAGCAGCAGTTTGAAATACTTTAAATATACTTGCAGAATGAAAACCCAGAAGATCTCACAAGAAATTTATTTCCTTGTGCTTGACAGTTTACCACACTGTCAAGAGGGAGTGAAACGTGAAGACAGGGGTGATCTTTTCTTCTGCTCTTAATGAGAATCTGTTCACTTTGATGAGCATCAAATCTCTCTCTGTTAATTACTGTTAATAGAAATGGAGAGTAATCAATACTTCTCAGCATCAAAGCCAAGCACATCTAGAAAACGAAAAAGCAGAATAAAAGAGAAAGTCATGGTATTGCCAGAGCCTAAGGCATAGAGTTTGCACGGTTGCAAGTGTTCCCTTAATTTCAGTGATACGTTGTGCCGTTTTGTAGCTTACTACAAGGTCAACTTCCAGTCATTATATACTTACCTTGTAACTTAAAATCCACTTTTTTTTTTTTTTTTTTTTTTTTTTTTTTTTTTTTTTTTTTTAAAATGCTTTCCTGTAGCTTAGTATTTGCAGGAAGGGTAACGATAAAACACGCCATTTCTTTTAGGCTTTCTCGGAATCTGCTGGAGCCATTGTGTTGAACTTTTCGCTTGACTGGCTTCCTTGCAGCAAGACATTCAGTGCACAGATTCGCTTCCCTCATTCAGGTGATTTGCATGCCCCCTGCTCGGGAGGGCCAGGTTATCACAGGTAAGGAGTGCAAGGGTGGCTTGTACCCATCTTGCTCACTAGGGGAGCTTAAGCTGAAATGTGAAGGGGTGAAGAGCTTGGTTCTCCAAATGCTTAGAAGAGTACACAGCAAGCTGCAACAAGGAAGTTCTCGTTAAATATTATGAAGAGAGTTTTCACAACGAGGGTAGTCCAGCATTGCAGCGGGGCACAGAGGGATGGTAAACCTCTGCCCTTGGAGCTACTCAGAATTTGACTGGACAGAGCTCCGAGCAAATCCATCTGCTTTGGCCCTGCTTTGAGCAGAGGTTTGAAGCAGGGGCCTCTGGAGGTCCCTTCCAACCTGAATTACTCTGTGAATCCATAACGGTGGCATGCAGTACTCCTTGGGAAACTCGCACGTGGATGTTTGCAGGCTGGGGTTTTTGTGACTGTTAAGCAGAGCAGGTGGCAGAGTCTGCCAGTTACCAGCTAAAACAGTTAAAATTACCAAACGGATTTAGAAGCAGAGTTTCCTCTGCAAGCAGCTCACTTTAGAAGTTACCGTGGATGGGTTTGCTGTTACTTCCATATATATTTTCAGAAATTCTTTGAATGCTCTGTGTTATGTCATGTCAGCATGAAGTTTGGATGCAGGTAAACGACAAGTTGATGATCGGATTCAGAGAGATTGACTGTAGCCAATTTTTCCTTGTTTTAGGCATTTCCTCACCCAGTTAATGTTACACTGGAGACGTTACGCTGCCCAAGGGAACAGCGTGAAAAGGGATATTGGTGCATATTTTTTTCTTACATACCTTAGCTGGGTTCCTTTACATGTTTTAAAATGAGAGGATACCACATATGGACAATAGTTGTTTTAATTTATAGTCACGTCTAAGTTAAGGAATAGGGCAAGTTCACCTGACACAACCAAGGTTATTTTTACAGTGAGTATGAGCAAAGACATGTGTATCAGGTATTTCTATTCATTCAATTTTTATCTAATTTATTTTGGCAGCATGTAAAATCACGTGTAGCTTTTAAAATAATGCAATGTTCAGCAATTAAATTCTTCCTTTCTTCAGAGTACCTAGTTTGTAGCAAATAAATAATGCAGTAAAACCACAGAGGCAAAAGAAGGAATTGCTTTGTAAAGGCATTGGCTTCCTTATGTGTGAATTTCTCCTAAAATTAGCTCGAATTTCTATAGACTGTCATTTAAACTGTAGTAGCGTCCTTTGGACGTTGAACTGAATTCATTTTGCTACCAGCTGAGGTCATCATAAAACAACTTTGTTTTATTTTCCCCTCTCTCAAGGGTGCTTTAGGAGGTAAGTAAAAAAAAAAAAAAGTAAGGAAGCCTCAAACCCAGAGATTTATGAGAACTCTGTTAAGACTTTGATGACCTCTGCGTTCCATCTAGTCAGGCTGTAAAATCAAAATATTTCCCCCTCCTCAGACCAGTTCGGACTGGGACTCATGGTTTCTATCTTGAACCCTGCATGGCCAAAAAGCAGTTTTGTGTTTACTCATCATCTTTTTTGTCAAAGGACACGAGCATGTCCTGACCCTCGATCTCCTCGCCCCTCACTTGGCGTGTTTTCTGATAATAGTTTTCATCCTTCTTCAGCTGAGTATCTAAAATGTGTGGAGAAAATAATGATGTGAATTAGGATCAGTGCCCTCTATTTAGTGAAATGGGGCACTTCTAAAAGCGGTTAGTGCTTCTTAAAAAGGAATAATTTCCTTGCACACTTCAAGCCAGCTTTGTTTTATGTGAAAGAGTGGATTCTTTAGTTCCTCCTTTATTTACCCAGTGCCTTTACAATTCATCCCTCCATTCCCCTCAGTACAAAAGTGAAATATTCTATTTACATTTTAAACTGCAGCTTCATGCAAATTCTCAGTCCCTGAACAAGATGGGAAGTACGTTACACTTCATCCTCCTACCAGTGCACAGATTTTAAGTTTGTGGCTGCATTCTTTCCCTCAGAAATAAAAAGCAGCTATTTCAATTACCCAGAGGTTTTTTTTCCTGAGACGTGTGCATTCATATCTGAATGAAAGTAATGTGCAAGTGGATTCCATGCAACCCGTTTTAAACACAGGGAACTTTACAAGCTTCCTCCTTTTATTACAATGCAAAAGCACTGACCGTTTTTTTATCTTGGAATACTGTATCGTAACAAATGATACTTAAAAATCATTTAGTGTGAAATTGCAGATTAATCCCATAGGGATGGGGGTTTAGCGCTCGTCTAGCCACTTGGGAGCGTACAGATGGTGAATCTGAGTTGTACAAAAGGCACAATCACTGATTACATGCATGGATGTAACGGACAAAAAGGCCTTCCTCACGGCTAAGGTAAGGAGAATACACTGGAGGTCCTAGTGCCTGGCTTGTTCAGAAAAAGCTACGCTTTAAAATGCCTTTACTGTTGAAAAGTTTCATACTATGTATCACAGACAAAGGGAAACCTGCTTTCTACTCCCTTTAGGATCCCATTTTTACTTTCTAAGGCAATTAATACTTTTCTTATGCTTTTTTGTTGTTGTTTTGTTTTATTGCATCTTTAGGCAACAAACAAATGGTGATTCCTTTAGAAGGAGTTTGGCAGCTTCTAACTGTCGCTGTCCTTGTTAGTAAAACTAATACCTGCTGTCCTCTATTCGGCAGGGAGGAAGTTGTCTTGCTCTGTGTGAAGCGCTGGTTGTCTGGCCTGGAAGAAATTAATCACCATCCTCGTGAGGATGATATTGCTGCCCTGTATAAGTGTGAAGTTAAAACTGCCATCTGACCTACTCAGTGATGTTACTGTAAAATTCTTAATACTTAGGAACAAAAGCCATCATACTGTGTAATCCATCGCGGTGTGTCCAGGTTCGTTGGGGTAAGGTGTGTCATCAGAACGAAAAGCTTCTTTGCTGCTATCCCAACTTAATTTTTCTTTCGGTTAAGATGTAGTTTTTAGAATGCAGTGTTACCGAATAATTCTGAAGCTTCAGAAAACAATTAGTTGAAGATAGCTGCTCTGTTTACTTCACCTGTTCTCATTATACTTACGAATGCAGTGTTACCGAATAATTCTGAAGCTTCAAAAAACACTTAATTGAAGATTGTTTACTTCACCTGTTCTCATTATACTTATGTGTGTCTTAGAATTTCTCTAAAATACTCAACAAAACTATGCATTTGATGATAATTTCCTCTGAGGCTGAAGCCATCTTGCTACTGTACATTTGCAGAGTGCCTGGAAAAATGGGCCTGGGGCTCCTAAATGCCCCTGTAACAGAAATAATACAGAGCCTTTATTATACGTGTTTTAAGAGCCAGCAGAACTGCAAAGACAGACCCACTAGGACACACAAAGCCTGACAATCTGTTTATAATTTAGCCACTTAAACCTAAGCATAGCACAATTTTATCTTTGTGAGCGGACTACAAGAATATTCTGCCTTGATACGTGTCTATTTTGGGGCAAAACATAGTTTATAGATAGTGTAATTGTGCAGTGCAATGGTTATTATATACAGTATTATGAAGCAAGTGTTGTGACAAGGGAATTCTGGTTGGCTGGCATGTTATCCACCTCTTCAAACGGCCAACATAATTGCTCTTATCACAGGCTGTTAGCAGATTTTAACCCTCAAAATTTCATTAACGAGAAAGTGATCTCTGAGAAATGTAGTTGTCACGTATTTTTTACTGAGCCTCCAGCAAAATAGTTACTTTCAGAAGTACAGCGCCTAATACAAGATTGTACAAATGAGAAAAATTGGGACTGAAGCTAAAATTGTTTCCTTGAACCATTCTGTCTGTAGATATTGTACTGTGTATGACAGTTAGTATCAGCATGTGCAGAAGGTAATATCCCCTTCTTAAAACATGTGGGCGTTGAGAGGATAGAATAAAAACTTATTGTCACCCTGAATTTTTAATGTCCTAAATTTAGACAGTGAAGTTAGAACAAATCCTTGTACTATGTAAGCATAGTATTAATGCTTTTATTTTGCATTTTGGGGATAAAATGTATACTTTTAAAACTCTCTTTTTTCCAAATATAGAAGGAAGTCAATGTGCTGATGGATATCATTTACAATCCAGATTTGTCATGGAAAGAGACATAGCACACTGCAGACAAAATTGTCAGTTCTGGTCTCTATTGCTCTTTTGTAGACTATGGTTTATTTACTGCTGAAGAACACTGCAGAGAAACATGCGTAGGTCTCACCTATTTCTTCACCATAGTAATGAGCTTTTCCTAAAATAATATTTCTGATTGTTTTCAGTGAATCTCCGTGGATTGTGTTGGGCAGATAATGACAAGGGATGCTTTTATCTATGCCTACGCTCACATAAAGTTTTTCTTCTTTGTAGATGAAAAGTTAGGAAAGAAGATAAAAGGAAAATTTTACAGCTACGTGCTTTCAGCTTTGGGTAAATATACAGCTTTTTTGTGGCAGAAGCAATGGACGTTGGCTACATGAGTACTTTGGGAAATTTGTCTCTGAGGGGCTATTTGTTGCCTCAGTTGGAGGCAAATCTGAGTCTTCAGCCCTTGAAAGACTAAATCAGTTGCTTCACACAGTGGTGAAGACCTGGAGCATAACTGATTAGCATCAGAGAGAGCCCAGTCTGGTCCACCTTGCTCCCAGCAAGGCTGCTGTGTTGTCTACCTTGGCAGAGTGGAGTTAAGTTTCCCCAGTGTGTTACTCGCTGAGCTGCACAGGGAGACAGGCATCATCTGAAGAGCCCACTCTGGCCACATTTAAACTGATATTTCTTACACAGAAATGCAGTGACAAGACAACAGCTAGAGAAAGGCCAAATTTAAAATTTTGCAGAACTCAAGTCTTCTTGATCGCATGACTTTTATTAACCATGGCTAGAAATACTCAAGTTAAGTATTCTTTAAGGTTTCTGGAGAAAAATGTGAGTAACAAATATGTATTTTTTTCTTGGTTTCTATTTCTGCGATATTTTCGGCATATGCGCTGACACATTTTATCTCAAATAAAAAATAATACCCATGGGAAGTCAGGGTAGTGCTCTAAATGTGTAAAGCCCAAATACAGTATGATAAAGGACTTTCATAATCACTGACAGAATGATTGATTTCCATTTTCTTTGTAGCTTCTGTAAGTCTTAGGTGAATACGTAACTAGTTTCACGCATGTATCGTACCTCATAAAAGCAAATCTACTTTCCTGCCAGTCGTTCGAGAATGTTGAGCGTTTTCTGGGCTTCCTGGTTCTGAGTAGGCGTGTATTTGCATGACTATAACTCCAGAGGTGGAAGTATCCTGCAGAAACCAACACTACGGTGAGTCCTTTGAAGTCAGTGAGACTATCCGCATGAGCAAAGATAAGCATGTGCGTGGTTTTTCTAAGGATCTAGGACTGAAAATTTAAGATCTCTTCTCTTAATGAGGCCGTCATCAAATTAACATAATCAAGAAGTAGTCAGTTCTATTATGAACAGCTTCCTTAGCAGGTATCCTGCTACCTCAGCATCTCTGTTCTAAACAATGTCACGGTTTAGATGAGCGTTGTTTCGTGTTTACGTGACGCGGAAATCTAATTAAACCATTTCTGCACCTTCCCTGACCAAAATTCTTAATATCAGTAATTAGAAGACACCGCAGTACAGACGCGCCATTTCATCAGATTTTAGGCTACCAGACTTAAAACTAACATTTTCAAAAGCATTTCATGGTTTGAAAGAATGGTCAATTAACCTTCGGTTTCCTGTGGGGAACCCTGCAAAGAACTGTCAACAGTTCAGTTTGGAGAGATTTGTCCAGTGACCTACGAGGCCACTAAGTTCACGAATGCATGTAACAGTGTCATCATAGATTTGTTTCCTGGGTTACTATCGCAAGAGAATAAACCAATTGTTTGGCAGTTTCTGCTACAGTACATAGGTGACCAACTGAATGATGGGGAGTGCCCCCGTGCTACGATGCGCTCCAGTATAGCCTGTTCAAAAGTAGAACCACTCAACAGGAAAAAAGAAAATCTCCGGTATCTTCAAGATGAATGATGTGTCTCTTTCTCTTCCTTCCATAAGGTTCTTTCTTTTTTTTTTTTTTTTTTAAGATGGGGCCGGGGGGAATTCATCGACTGCCTGCTGAGCTTCTTTGTATTTCGAATTCTCTTCAAATGGCAGCGTAAGAGAAATGTCTGATTATTCTAGTGGTGACAGTCTTCAGATTTAAGTGATAGCAACATCTCACTTTTTTATTCCAAATTAAGGGCATTCTGTGGAGCGATAGAAATCGATTGTGGAGATGCACCTGCTGAAGAGAGGCAGGCGATCCTGCTCTGAGCCCTGTAAGAAAGATTACACCGTCAGGCTACACTGAGCTGATTTTTATTGTCAAATTGAAAAGAAAGGGTCTAGTCCTAGCCCTTGCAGTCAAAAGAATCTCTGGATTCACAAGGAGGGCAGAACGAGCTATAAATAAAATTATCTTCTACATAGGATTTGATACATGGAAATTGAAATCTCGCAGTTGGCATTTGGCTTTGCTTTTACTTCAGAGCTATTAACAGGATTGTAGCACTGCTTTGCAAGCTGCCCGGAGAAGTGAATTTTATTTTTTTTTTCTTTTTCTTTTACTCGGCATCAGAATGTTATGTCTGGCCAACCTGGCAAATGGAAGCTTGATGTATTTGGGCTCATCTTTACTGAATGCCAGTTGTGTGGGTTATTTCAGTGCTGTCCTACGCGTGACTTTGAATGCCACGTATCCTTCGGTGAAGCGAAGTATCTAATTAGAAATACCAGGCAATTCTAAATCATGGTGCTGTGCCGTCGGGTGAAATGGAAATAGTTCAGTGTCATGTGCATGTGGAGTTCTTCCATAAATCTGATTTTCCTGGCTTTTGTCATTTTGTCACAGCCTTAGCACTTTCACAAGTGTTGCCAGGGTTGTTGCTTTGTGATTGGAACTGTTGACATTACAGTTTAAAACACTTCAGTTGATCCCATGTGATGCTCCAAACTTAAAATTTTAAGATGTGAATGAATCAGGAAGGTTTGCTGGGGCATTGTTTGAACACACATCTGTATCTTTGGTTAAGAGTTCATTCATCACAGCGTGCGCTGTTGGCTGAATTGGTTCAGTTTATTGTGTAGGGCTCTGATGAGAATATATTTTGTCATAGTTTACCCATTAACGTAGGAATGTAGCAAAAAAATAGGACTTTTTTAAACTGAAAAATACCTACATTTTAGTGTTCCCTAAACCCAAGGAAATTTCACGATGTTTACAAAATGCCTTTCGGTGTGTAATGTTAGGGTTTCGTTACCTTCCATTCAGGTTATGATTTAAGAAGTGAAATCTAGTCCAAATGCCTTTTCTCATCATCTTTTTCATTTTTTCGTTGTGTTCCCTGAATATTGAGAACCGCTGCCAAAGGTTGTTCTTATTCCCCCCGAGTATGCATAGCAGAGGGTCATTTTTGCGCAGCTGAGGGAATCGGATCATTTGTACTTTCTCACTGTTTTTACGTTCTGTATGGGAAAAGCAATTCTGAAGAATTTGGACTAGGATCATGGCCTGGTCTCCGGGGTGCAGCAACTCAGGGGAGCAGGCTCCCCTCGGCCTGCCTTCGCTGCCCGCTCCGATCCTGCAACATCCTTTGTTGCTGGCTCTGGGCTCCTTGCACCCCTCCTGCTGCGAGGGGAGCACTGGGGGCAGCTGCTTAGGGGGCAAGGAAGTGAGCTGGTGAATAAAGAGCAAAAATACAGCTGGAAGCAAAAGTAAAATTCTTTTTAATCGATTGCAAGTAACGTAGCGAGGTGTATGGAATACCAGTCACGGGTCTAAACTGGTGGTCGGGAAATGATCTCTCTTTTCCTAGCACTATCATAGGCCATGTGTATGGTCTTGCATAGTACAGATTTCTACGTTTTCTGAAGTATTTACCGATGCTGGAGGTCTTTGCTAAGTGAGTAACTCATTTTTTCAGCATGTTGCAAGAACTGCTGAATGCCAAGCCCTGAACTGAGCTAGAGGTACAAATTGGAAATGCCAAAACTAGAAAAAAATGAATTTACTGCATGGTGTTGAAAATGTAAACTTCAGCTCCTCAAAAATCTGTTGTTTGGAATTAACCGCTGAAACGACTAATTAGGTGAGTTCTGCTAAACAGGTAGGGCCATAATCCAGTTATGCCTTGGTTAATTCTTCTGTAATATGGATAATGCCCCTTTCTATTACTATGCTAGGGCTTCGTTCATGAGTTTTTATAAAACTTCCAGATACTTTTGATGGAAGAGGCTGCAGAAATGCAAAAGTATCATCATAATTTGCTATTGCAATGAAGGAAAAACATTTAAATTTCCTCACAGAAAAAGATGTAATCATATGAATTCAACTCAGCCCAGTTCCGTAAATCCTGATGGTCGTAGTTCAGAAAATAGTCTCTGACTTTGAAAAGTTGCAGAAATGGAACTGTAAGGCGCCTCTTCCAGATCAGCTGCCTAGGAAATGCAGCATCTTTCTCCTATGAGTGCCTTGAACTCCCTTCCAAGTTGTGAATTTCATTCAACCGTGTTTTAAATCTCCATATCTCAGTATGCTAACCCACTTTAGATTTCTGCCATGGGGAAGTGGATTTCATTGTTCGGCTTTTTCATCATGCTTACATTTGTCTTTCAAAGATGCTGTATACCTATGAGACTCACAGGAAGAGATCAAGGCAGAGGGATGTGAAAATTTCACGGAATATACCTCTTGGCGTTGGCCAAAGTCATAGGGCTCAAGTGAGAATGAAGTTAGCAAAACATTTGATTCTTCCAGCTGAAGGGTGCAACCATTAATATATTCAGTAATGCTTTTGGGGGGGTTAAAATACACATATATGTGTGTATGTATTGGAGTACAAGGCCAGAGAGATCCCTCTGTAAGTTATCTTCTGCAGTTGACACTTTGTGTAAATACAGATATGTACAAATATCCTTGTAGCTGTACTCCTACACCTGAGCTCCCGCCAGCGACACACCGCTGTGCATCCTAAGAGCAGTTCTTGTGCTGAGCGCAGGTAACACCTGCTACAAAGAACAGAATTCACCAAAACCTCGGTGCTTCTGTTTTCCCAAGTGCTGCACGACATGAGCTGGATATACTTCAGACTAGAGGAAATACATACTTTTTTATATATTTTTTTTTTTTAAACTGTATAACTTTTAAAGATTGTAACTGAAATCCATGCCCTGTTTGGAGTGTTACACAGGTGTGGAGATAGTCATGGCTCAGGCTCCCAAAGACTTTCCTGCCTACGTTGATTCCCATCTGAGTATAGCCATTGGGTAGTGAACAGACGTACGGGTCAAGCCAAGTAGGCTGCCACCCGGAGCCCGGGGTGACTGCCTCTCAGTGCTTTCAACCAAGAGAAGACACTGGAGGAAGGGAATAACACGGGTCCCTTGTATTGCCAGTAATCCTGCGTTGTATTTGAGCAATGAAGTGTTTGTGTTGTTCTGATGTGGCCATAGAGAGTCCCCTCATGAGGTTCTTGGTGTGCAAGAAGGGAAGTGTGAAGAAAAATAACGGGCCAAATTAGAAATTTGCACATTCTTTCAGAATAAGTCACACTGGGGAGAAGCTCAAACGCTCAACTGTTCTTTCTTCCCTTAGAAGTCACAGAGAAAGGATTTAAAATGCAAAGCATGACTTTGCAGGCCTGTAGGGGGGAGGGGAGCGGAGGATAAAATGCCATTGGCGGCATGTTGCACGAGCATCGTTAGACATTGAGAAAGATATCATTAGATTAAAAAAGTGTCTTCACAGAGAAACAAAAGGCGAGGCAAGGCACGGCGCGTCAGGATTGCCCAACGCGGACTTCAGAGTCATTGCTGTTGACAATAGATGGAGCGGCAAGCTCTGCCTGGGAGAGGTTGCCCGTTCCAGGCAGGGTCCGAGCGGTGCTAACAGACCCTGACTGTCATTCCAGCCGAATAAACAGTCAACAGGGCTCCCCATCTCCCGCTCCGCTCAAGATTAATTACTCATCTAAAATGACAGCTACTGTCTAGTGCCTAAAAGTTGTCAGGCGCCGTATTGCCCATTCATGTTTCTTCAAGGACAAATGGTTTCATTTCTCTCGGGCGCGTTTCTGAACTTGCCTGGCTGTTCGATTACATCCTTGGAAGTGCAAAAACTGACAAATTTTTCCTGTTTTTATTGCTGAGGCTGAATAGGAAGCAATCTGTTCATCGTATGTTATGTCTATCAAGACAGCTAGCTTTCTTAATACCTTCAAATTATCTTCCCTGGATTTATTTTTTATAACACATGTAAAATAAAAGCACAGTGATTTTGCTACAATCTATGGGGTGTTACCTCAGAGAAATATCGATCCTGCTAAACTCCTGAAAATTGGCACTGGAATATGAAGTTGGGCACTTATTTTTCTAGTTTTCCTTTTGTCTTGTCAAATAGGTTTAACCTTTACGCGTTATATGTTTTGTTGGTTTAGAACGAGCAGTTTGATGGTTTAGATGAATTGCAGTATGCGGGTATGTAACAGAAGAAAGAATCTGTTGGGGTTATTCATGTGCTTTTGGATTTGATTTACTTCCTACTTCCTTATTTAATAACTGGGTTCCTTAAGACTCCTTAAGCTTGAATGACCCATGTTTTGTTGCCGGGTCTATTCCAATGACCCCTGCCAAGACCCCTGCCCCAGTTCGTCTATCAGACAAAAATGAATCTATTCCAGGAGCTATCAGTTCCCATTATCTCTAATTGAGCCTGACAGTTGGAGACAGGCCTCATTATTTTTAATTGGGCCCTATAGTTCTAGAGTTAAATTAAACACAATTTAATGCAGATAGCTCATATACATTGGTATGACAGAGTCAAATTGTATTTTAAGTTTAATGAAACAACAGGTTTTCTCTCCAGGCTTTGCTTTTACATAGCTTTCCTGCTTTGAGCTCTGTGTTATTTCAAACTTGCCTGTTGCGTGCTGACACGTACGTTAATTAGAATCTGACCTGATCGTGCACCTGTTGGACCTTTTCACTACACACGCTTTTATCCTGAAAATCATCACGTTGGTGTAAGGGGGTGATGCACAACTCTTCTATTCTCTAATAAACTCAGACTGTCCGCGATAGATTCATGTGCAATGGTTAAGATACAGTTTCAATCAGATTTGCAGCCACTAGTCATGCAAATGTAAGAAACTCCTGAAAGTTTTCCCAAAACTCTCAAGTGGAAGTTTTATTTAAAAATCAAGATACCTCTGTATGTAAAAATTAAAAATTAAGATATGTAAAATCATTCTCTGTCCTCTTTCTTTGCAGCATGTAGTGAGCCAGCAGTGGGCTGCAAGATAAGTCAACTTTTACTGGATCCTTAGCTTTGCCAGAGTTACTGAAGCAGGTAATCCATCAGCGATACACCTCTTTGGATGAAAGACCATGGAACCAAGTTTCTTAAATTACAGGAGGCTTTGATTAAATACTGGATTTTCAGGTGCAACTTTCCCTTTGCACAGGTGAGCTTAACAGATACTTCTTTCAAAGGACATTTCCTTTAATATTTTTGTGTAGCTCCCTCTGCAGCTTTGCTTGAAGGACAAATAAATAAGCTACACCAGTCCTCTAATGAGATGTGACACACGTAATCAAACTGGGCGTTTTTTCCACAAAATGTGTAAGTTTAGGAATCCAAGACAAGTAGCCTCCCATTTGGAATGGCAGGATCTCTAGCCTTCTTAAGAGGTCAAACAGCTTGTGTTTAA
Organism: Egretta garzetta; assembly: GCF_000687185.1. Taxonomy (NCBI): domain Eukaryota; kingdom Metazoa; phylum Chordata; class Aves; order Pelecaniformes; family Ardeidae; genus Egretta; species Egretta garzetta. The sequence goes on along the minus strand of NW_009258275.1, from coordinate 109,993 downwards.
TAATTATATATTGTGTGTTTAATTAACAAATACTCATGGAAATCGTATGTCATCAAGCCTGGAGAGAAAGAACAAGGCTTACGCGATGTTTCTGTGGTCACTCTACCTTTGTAACCGCTTTCCTCGGCCTGTATATAGGCATCCTCTCCAGACCAAACATCAGTCGTGCCTTCCCTCTCCTAGCTGCCTCTGGAGTTTCTTCTGAAGCATCTTACACCCGCAGCACAGAGCAACATCTGAGGCAGTACTGTGTTGTTTATTCTACTGGACTGAATCTCTCGCGTTTTCTCCTTGAGCTGCTTTTTTTTGAACAAAGGTGCCGTGGCAGATGAAAGGTCTGCTCCACCTCTGTTCCTCCAAATGGGGAGTGACCATCGCTTTCAGCCGGTAGGTACCATTTGGCATTTTAATTTGTTTTCAATTTATTGAATTCGCAGGTATGCACTTTATATTTTAGAGCAACAATAAGGAATATTTTCCGTCCTGAAAGTCTAACGGGAATCTCAGGTGATACTGGTGTGATGCATTGCATCACGCACTTCTCCCACCTGCAGCTCTCCAGGGAACGCTGCTCCGCTCCAGCGTCCCCAGGCCCCAGCATACAGCGTTTCCTAATGCCCATCACCCTCACACGCATTTCCAGCAGGTTTGGTTCCTCCTCTCCCAGGGCAGGGCAGGGCTTCTTTAACACGCGGCGTCCTCCTCCAGAGGCGCAGCCATATCACACAGAGCTCCTCAAGCCACCCCATCTTCCTCCCCCACAAATTTGGTGGGGTCGGGGATGGGAAGCTGGAGAGGGGGTAGCTCAGTCGGGTGGGAAACCAGTATGGGTGCGCAGGATGGAGGTTGGCAGGGAGAGAAACCAGTGCTGGAGAGAGGAAAGGAGGAGTCAGAGCAGAAGGTTGCAAGGGACGAGGCGGTGACAGCACTCAGGCTGCTGGGCAGAATTTCTTTTCCCCTGTTCTAGAGAGAAAATGGGGGGATGGGGTGTATAATTTCTTGCCCAAATATTTTTAATTGAAGTAAAAATAGTTACCAAAAATAGTATTTTTTTTTTTCAGTTCAACCAGTCACCTGAAGGTATATCCGATAGCACCTCCGGAATTAATTTTTCATGCCCACATTCAGTATGCACATGCTACTTTAGACATAGCTAAATGCATGAGCTTCTCGGCAATTCTACTCATTAGCTATTTTTGTTAGCTTTAGCTTGGCCAGCAGAAAACCCCCCTTTTCCTGGCACTGCAGGAGGTCCCTGCTGTGACAGGCTAAAATACCAAAAGATACAAGGGGTCTGTCATATGCTGTTGTCCTTTTGATTGAACTTGGAGAGAAAAGGCTTTTGTATAGTTTGTGGCCAGTTAGCCAGCACACTCCTAATATTATAGGCACAGATTTAGTGACCTGCGTGAGAAGTGAGATTGGAAAGGATTTATTACAGCTTTCCATGCCCCTGGAAACCATGTATCCATGTTTGGGATTTTTAACGGCTTTCTTGTACATTAGCATTTGGGCACTGCAGAATGATTCGTGTCTGGGTATTCACGGCATCCACGCAAGGCAGAGGAAGCATGGTCAGTCCTATTTTACAGGTGGGGAAGGGAAGCTTTGAGGGGGTATTTATGTGATAAAGTACAATGCTATGGGAGGATTGAGAGGAGGTAGACTTAAGTGGTTTGGATGCCAGAAAGCAGGCTAGTTTGTAGGGTTTTTAGACACGTGCTTGCTTTGTACAGGGTTATCCTGTGTGCAGTAGGTGTTTTCTTGGTAAATTCACACCGGAGGCTTGTGGCCCAGCACAGAGCTGCATCCAGGTGTCACAAATCCTGACCCACTGCGTCAGTCCTCTGGCTGTGCAGACAGCAGCTCCCTAGATGGGTAAATTACAGCTTCGTTTATTAAACCATAATTAATGGATTCATCATTCCCAGTTATTATCAGAACATATTTGAAAATCAAATCTTGCCGGTCTGTTTAAGCCACCTGGTTTTGTTTCTGTCATCACAAAACTGTGCCTGCCGAGCCCTTCTGCGGGTGCCCGGCGGGAGAGTTTGCACACAGCAGTTCATGCTGGAGCCGCTGGCTCCCGAGCTGGCAGAAAGCTTCCAGGGACGAGAAACACCTCCTCTGGGAGCATAATGACCCCTTTCAGCTACAGAGCTAAAAGCTTCTCCCGTCACCCCCGCTATGGTTAGCAGAAGAACAAAGTTAACAAAAATATTACTTCCATATTCGTTGTACTAATTAACTTCTGTGTGTTAACTTCCAGGACTCTAGTCAAGTCACAGCGTTGCTTGCTTGGTACATTTCTGTCTGAATGCTTCCTGCTTTAGGGTGAGACTTTAAATCCTTGTTCTAAGAAATTCCTCCCAGTTTCAAGTACAAACAGAAGGATATGTCCATTTAAAAGAAGTAAGTGAGAAGAGCAAGGGTTTATTGTATTGCATGGCACAATGAAAAAGGTATTGACAACATTTTGTCAGATGTGATTTTTTTCTGTTTTTTTTTTTTTTCCCCCAGACTGCCAAATCCCTGAGAGGACCATGAGACCCAGGCCATGGGAAGGTGGATTTTCCTGTTCCAAATACCATTCTGAGCGATGCCAGTAAAAACTCAGATGTAAAACAAGTCCCATTTTACAGGTAGGAAAACTGAGGCGTTCAGTGTCTTGTTCAGTAGGATGTATCGCATTTGCATGATTTCCCATTTGCCTTGCGACGATGAACTCTTTAATGGGATGCATTTAAAATTCTGTGGCTTGTGCCACACCACTTCGTTGCTACATGAGGTTCATGGATTGTCATGGCCGTGCTGGATTGATATTCAAGAACTGTAAGAAAAAAATGCTTCTGTTTGCACTGGTCTCTTTTTGGCAGGGTTTTAAAGCTTAAGGCTCTGTCGAGAGGTGGTGTTTAGAGAGGGCACATCTACTCAGCAGTGAAGTGCAATGTAAAAATGATGTATTCTAATCTTGCAATGACAGAAGAAGTCTTTGCATCTTGAAATATTTGATCTTGTGTCACTGTACGACTGCTGAAGTGCAGCAGGGTTTGGAGATCATCACAGACCAGGGCCAAATTATCTCCTGTTCCCTCTGGGGCTTTTGTCTGCTTTGTTTGTTTCCTCTCAACTGGCTCGAGAAAGAATGGGGGTTATAAACAAAAGACGTCAAGGATTTAATTTAGCTAGTCAAAAAATACCCTTTTCAAATGTTAAAACTGAGGCTGAAAGAAAGGTTGGAGCTGCTGATTTGAAAAGAGAGGACTTTTTCTCAGTGCTGTGATGGGAGAGAGATGGGTCCTAACCTGATGAATCTGCCCCGTGCCACCTTCTGGCACAGCACCGCTGTGGTACTTTGTCTGCTAGCCTGCTGCCGCCTTTAAAATTATTTTATTAAGCCCCATACAATTCACTGACTAGCCTGCAGTTACGTGGACAAAGATTAAAAAGGAAAACAAAAGTATTTGGGGATTTTTACCAGAGCAGTAGAGCTGTCCTATTTATTACTTGGGATGTTTGGAATTAATGAGCTCAGGGGTGAATAATTGATAACCTTTTTAACACAAGCAGACTGCAAACAATCCTTTCGGATCTGGTCACTGAAGACAACTGGCAATGAAATGGGTGTGTGAAAGAGGAGGAAACCAGATATTATGTTACTTAAAAGTCATTCATCATGTCACAGGAAGGCAGGAATCTGAACTCCTGAAATAAATAATCGCTAAAGGTGATCTCTCTACACAAAGGCGCTGTGGCATGGAGCCACTTCCAACTGCTAAAATACCCCTTCTGTAGTTAGGCCAGGTACCCAGGTGCTGTGCTTGCAGGCTGTCCGGGGAAGAGCAGGACACATGAAAATGATTTCCTGGGTGAGACATCTCCATGAACTGTCTGGAGAAATGAACTTACTACTCTGTTCTGCAGATGGGAATGTGAGGCAGCACACTCAGCTCTTTCTTTGCCAAGGTGGATGCTGAAATAAAGTGGGATTCTGGGTTAAGTTCTCAAGCCTGAGTTGCAGAGCCCCGTTCCTATCTGTCCATCATAGCACCTTGACCCCAAGTACAAAATTAATTGCAATTCTATATTGCTCAGCAAAGAATATGATTTTCTTCTGCCTTTTAATTCCATGTCTGTTTTTTCCTACTCTCTGCAAAACGATTCCTCAGCGTTCCCTGCTGAGAATGGATGGCATGAAAAGATCCGGTCGATATTTTATCTGGTGGCATCTTCAGAGTTGTAAATGTCTGACAGAGTAACAGTGCTTTTCTTGGTGGGCAGGATAACAGCACCATAGCGCATCAAACAGTCCAGGCCAGTTCACTGAAAATGTACTACGTGAAAAGTGTAAAAAGACGGTGACTTTGGGATGAGGATGGGCACAAAAGCTTCTGTCAGCAAAAGAAGTGATTGTGAGGGATCAATCTTACCTCCAAGAGTTTGAGTGGGCATGAGCATGCTTTGTTTTTCCATCCCTTACAGCACTCAATGATACACTCAACTCCACTTCCATGCCTAGCCCTACACAAACTATGAGTTTTCTTCAGCGCTTCTGCACTGAAGTCAATAATACACGTTCATATGCTTGTCACCTCTGTATTCCACTCTGTCATATTATATTTATTTTTTTGTGTTCCCCTCCCTTTCCTGGAAGGTGCCTCAAGATCTGACCCGAGTGCTTTTCCAGGGTTTATCAGCGTTTCCTATGATGTGAGCATGCACAGAAGCTACAGAAGTTAGCCTGAGCCTTCGCTGCTGCCCGGCGTTCTGATGGAAGCACCCATCGTTCTGCATAGCTACACACTCTGCTGCTTTGCTGCGGTTCGCAGACACCTATGTAAGCATGCATGTGCGCTTTGGATGCACCACACCGTGTGTAATGGGGAATGAATTGCTTGCTAAACCAGCAGAAACTTAATAAATGTTCTCTCTGTCTTTATTTAAGCAGCTGTAGAAATCACGTGAAGCTTGAGGTCTAGTTTTTCATCGGCTCATGCATGTGGGACTGAGCGTGAGGACGGTGCAGCGCGGGTGCCAGCAGAGGTGGGGCTGCCTCTCCTTAGATCTGGTTACAACACGTCAGGACGCTGGAGGAGAAAAAGGGAGAATGCAACATGTGAGTGTGAGAAATGAGCCCTCACTTGTTGTAACACTGGTTTGAGTCTTTCTTTAGGGGAATTCTGCATCCACAGCTGTGGATCACATCACCACCAGTGGCACATTGCGTAGCTGGGTGGTGAGATCGTGGGGGTCGCAGCGACGCAGGGAAGTTAGTAAAGTTTAGTCCGCGAGTTGGAATCGCATTAAAGATTAATGTGGAGTCTTAGCATCCGTACCTCCTTTGTAGGATATCTGCACTTTTAATTTTTAAGTATGCCTTAGCCTCAGCCTGGGAAGAGAGATAGTATAACCAGGAGAATATACATTATTAAACTTAAAGCTTACAGCTCGAGTCAGCTCCTACAGCCTCTACCATTCGGTTTCCAAACGAGCAGATGAGCACCCACCACCCCGTCTGCAGCACTGGCGTGGTCCGGGGTTGGGCTGACTCCAGGGGCAGTTTTAAAACAGCAGATGGATGCACTCACTTAATTCGGTCACTCGTAGTTAACATGCAATGCTTATACCAACTCATCAAAGATCACTGGTGCCTGCAACGTAATCGCAAGGAAGATACAGTTTCTAGTGCTTATCTTGGAAAAGCGGCCACTAAGTGTATGCAAGCACCATAGGACAAAGTCCCGGACTCAGCACGGTAAATTATTTATGGTACTGTATTCGGGTGAGAACATAGCCTCCTAGTGAGCCGCACAGTGTTACGAAGGACCTTAAACAAGTCCAAAGCACCTTTTGAATGGTTTAGCTGGAATAATTGTTAACAGCATTCAAGATGGATACCCAGGTAACTTTAATTATTAGTGGCTCTAGTGATAGATGGCTAGAGGTGTAGTTCCGTATGACATTAACTGCATTAGTAAATATTTGAATAATGCATTTCCATAGGCTGGATGATGTGATAATAATGATTTTGAAATAATATTTTTATTAAGCACACAACTGATATACTTCATTCATAAATACCTAGACTCATTTCAAAACCTTCCTTGGTGCAAAAGCGTGTGTTGCATTTAGCTTGGCCGGTTCGCCTTCAGCGGTAAGGACGACTTTTATTCTTGATATTGTGTATTCATGAATGTTCACTTTCCGTCTCTGCTGGCTAATTTAATTTAGTGGACTTTGACAAAGAAATTTCTTGGAAGCTGTGACTGGGGTGACATCTCACTTGCATGCTAATGAAGTCTTGACAGAGGAGATGACAGATGGAACTCCAGGATCAAACCAGCTACTTTTTTTCCAACAAGATACTAAAATTCAAAGGTTTACAACAGCTCTTGCAATGAAGGTGTAGGTTTCACGGTGTCTGCTGGTGAATTTCTCTTGCCATAGACTGCGGCAAAACTTCCAGGGAAAATTCTGTCAGACCCCTGTAGCAGTACGGCGCCACTAACACAGGCTGTTTTCTAAAATAGTCCCGTTGGGTCTCTCTAAATGCTCAGGATGTTCTGAAGCTGGCCTGTTTGGACAGTGGTCATGGTCTTGGCGTGGCACTCTGCCTCCAGCAATCTCTCTCAAATCTCATCACAAAACCCAGTGATAGTTTTTGTAGGACAGGCATCTGGGTAACCTCGGCCTTCTTGGTCCAGAGCTGACTCGTAGGCAAATGAATGGCATGGTGAAATTTTGTGATCTACTCGGCAAACGTTCCCCTTGCTGCAAAATAACTTGGTTAATCCTGCATTTATTTATTGAGCATCAGTGTGTTGAGACCTGCTCAAGGGAGCAGTGGTTCCTTTGCACCTCCTCTTCTCTTCTTCCCCACGGAAAATTGTCATCTGCGTTTGGCAGGGACTCTTGATGCATTTCATGAAGGTCGTTTGTGCAGCGGAGGTGGTGTCCTCAGAGGAACCACGGCTGAACAGCTTCGTGGAGAGCTGCTCCATCAAGCGATTGGGCTGGAGGGAGCCAGCTCGGCACATGAGGAGAGGTTGGCCCTCGCTGGCTGGGGGGGTTGGAGTCAGGAGGGACGCTGGGTCGCTGGGGAGAGGCGCTGAAGCCAAGGTGCTCCCCTGGGAGCGGTGGCTTGGAGCAGAGAGAGCAGCACTGGGAGCCGGGCCGGAGCTCTGCTGCTGGCACCGTGGAGACCAAATGACAGAGCTCGATGCCGAAGCCGAGGAGAAGTAAGCAAACTATTCCCAAATAAAAGGTGCCAGAGGCAGTACGTAACAGCCTTTGAGCTGCGTATTCTGATTCGGAGAGATAAATACAGTGACCAAAGGCAAGGCAGAGGATTTAATTTTTAATTAGCCATAATTAATTCCTTCCACATCTTCTGTCTGGTGAGAAGGCAGAGCGAAAGGGAGTATCAGTGGGTTTGCTTCCATGTGTCACAGTACCAGAGAGGGAGATAGAGGGGCGCGTTTTGGAGAGTTGAAGTCCTGACTGCTGATGTGGAGGGGATGCGGTGTCGGGCTGTGCAGCGATCCTGATAAATCCACGGGGGTTTTGCTTGTTGCGATGCTGAAGGGTTTTTTACTCTGCATGCAGTTCTCAGTGTCGCTACTCGAGAGTGTGTGGTCTTGCTGAATCCGAGACAGCGGAGCCCGCAGTTTGGCGATCCAAACTTAGGCACAGATGTAAGCACAGTCCATAGGATGTGACGGGTGCCTTGCCTCCGAGACTTTAAACTGATAATAGGAATGAGGGAATTTCTTTGTAATAATAGTTGCAGAAGGCTTGAAAAGAATTCCTCCTCAGGAAAAGAACTATTTTATTTTAGCCAATCAAAAAATAATCTTATCTTTCCCTTTTAATGTAGATCTGTACATATCCAGACTTGCTGACAGCTTTTAGTAGCTGAGGGCTTTTGCAACTTTGCTGTGAAAGTTTTTCCTCCCACTGTTATACTGTGTGACAGAGGTTTGAAATAAATTACAGTTATCAGGCAAAAAAACCCCTAAATGCTCAAAGGAGAACTCCTTTGCTCTTGTCAGATAACCCCGAGCAGCTGCTTTGGCCCTACTGACATTAAACCTGCTCCTTCGTTATTCATCCTCCCAGGAAAAACTGGCTGGCACCTGCGTTTCTCATTTCAAAAGACCCAAAGCAGCATTATTACCCTGCTCCTTCTCCTCACGTTGTCCTTTTGAAGGTCGGCTTTAAATGCCATAGAATCAGCATGGTAATCCTAATGGGATCCGTGAGTAATTCCACAGGCAACAGCCTCTGGGTACCCACAGCCCCATGTTTTGCCAACTCTGGAGTTCAAATGTTGTGAGAGTGCTTGGGCGTCCCCAAGCCACCAGCTCCTGGCTGCCGGGACAGTTTATTAACTGGCCATAACCCGCTGGGGAGCAGCACCCTCCTATTTGCTAAGCATTGAATTCTGGATTTGCAGGAGAGCTGCAAGGCACAGAGGAATTCCTCCTATTTAAAATCAAGCTTTCTGCCGGGTACCACCGGGCGCTGGGCTCGCCACTGTGGCTGGGCACGGGCAACGCGGGGCTGAGCGGGGAGGGGGGGATGTGGCCACCTGCCACGGAAATGGAGATTTTACAAACATAATGAAAGGCAAAACAAAGAAAACATTATCTACAATGTGAGCTGCTGAGAAGCAAACAGCAGCTTACATATGGTTGGGGTTTGGCTGGGCCTTTCTTTTTACCCTCAGACAGGACTCCCTAGCTGGTTATTTACTGTATTAATGACACGAGGCGGAATTACAGCGAACGGGCCGAGCACGTTCATTACTGAGATAATTGTCGCTGTTTCCGCCGTGGCGGGGGCAGCCGAGCGCCCTGACGGTGACCAGACCAACGGCTGCAGGCGGAACACAGGAGAGGCTCCGGGCTTCTCCTCCCTCCCTGCCTACACTGCTTTTCTTCCATGCCCTCTCTTTGCTCGGCACCCAGCAGGAAGGAAATAGTCAGTTTGATTGCTGGGATAATTTTCATCCACTGTCAGTAGTCCTCTGTGAGAAGAGGAGGTCCTAAAGGAGACACAGGTTCAGAAGGCGACACATTCTTCTCCCCCAACCTCCCCCCCCCCCCTTTTATTTTTTTATATGTAAAGCATTTACTTCTAAATCACTGCAGGTATTTCTACTTCCTCGAATAACACCCAGCTCTAGGTATAAACCCCAAGATAGTCAATGTGTAAAGCTACTGATGCCCTCCTTAAAAGAAAGTTGTTAGTTTTGCATAGCCTTAGTGTTCAAGGCGAGGAATATGCACGTTAATGGTAACACCTTCTGATTCAAACACCCACCTAAATCCAAGCATTTCGTGTCATCGCCAAACTTGCAATATAGTAAAAAGCATCTGCTGATACATGGGTCTTGTATTTGTTAGCCTGCAGTTGTGTTACCGTCTGCCTTCTGACAGCAGTTGCCTCTACTGTGTGGTGAAGGTTTATTTAAAAAAAAAAAAAAAAAATCAAGCGTTATACACAAAAATGTGCTTGTAGCAGAATAATCCTTTCTTCTTTTATCCTGGCTAAGCACAAATAAAATAACTTCATATAGAAAACATCATCTTTATTCTTAAATACTGCTAGCACATTAAACCCAATCTCCTTTCCCATGAGAGGAAGGAGAAAGAGGCTTTGCAGCAGCTGCCCCGCCGTGCTCGGGTTGGGAAGGGTTAGAGCCGAGGAGGGATTCACGTCGTGTCGCTCCTTTAAAATGGGCCCCTTCACTTACCTGTTTTCCCTATTTTCACAGATTTTCCCTGTTTCAGATGATTGGGTTTCCCCTCTGTCAGCCATTCCATAGCTTTTTAACCATAAGAGCAAACAGCTGGGTCACCTCTGCTCCCAGCCCAGCCCTTGTATGCTTGGAGGAGGCAGTTTTGGTTTTTTGGAAGGGGTGTGTGTGTGGGAGGTTTCCTTTTTTCTCTTTCCTGCTCGGCTTGCATTAGGCGACCTTCTTGGAGCAGCGTGGAAGAAGCAGGTATAAGTTCTGGAGCTTTTTGTAAGGTTTTTATCTCTTTAAAATGAGAATTTCTGGCTAAATGAGGGGGGGTAACTGTCTTGGCAAACCAGGGTCTGCCTTGCAGACTGTGGCCAGCAATGATTTCCCCCCTTCTCAAAGAAGGGTTTCTGGGATGTTTTGGAGAGACTGGCACGACCGAGGGAGGAGGGAAGGAGCTGACTTTCACCTGCTTGGAGAAGGGAGGGGTGGTTTTTGGATCAGTGGGGAAGGGGGCTTGCAACACGTGCACCGCAGTGCCTGGGCGCTCGAGTATGCTGGAGGAGCCTTGGTTGTTATCTAAAACCCAAATCCAGGATAACTGCCCTTTGGTGACCCCAAGCGGGGGGGGATCCTGCTGCATGCAGAATGTTGGAGCACCCCTGCTCCCCTTTTGTACTTGCTATGGGGTAAAAATACCTTGGATGCTCTAAGGGCATCACTGTGCTGCTTCCTTTTACTTCTTCTCCATCCCCATCTCTGTAACAAGTCAGCGCTCACCTTTTCTCTTGGTTTCAGAGCCGCAGGCAGCCATGGCAGTTCCTCACCTGACCAGACCCTTCCTATCCTCAAAAATAACTTTCGTGCACTGTGAAGTGTTGTGAGGGGTAGTAAAAGTCTTCTGAAGGTGACACCCGGTCTTTCCTTTACGTGCATTTCTCCTGGATTAAGCCCCACCACGCTGCTCACTGCTTAACGCCGTGGGTGGCTGTAACAAATCTGGGCTGGTAGCCCCCGCCAGGCTGGCTGGCTGGTGGGGTGTGAGAGGTTCTCCTGGGGCTTCAGCTGGTGCCTTCCAGAAGGAAGTGTTTATCTGCCCTGTTGATAATGTCGTCGTCGTGCTTGACTTCTGAATTTAAATGCTTGTTAGCAAAGTGCTTTGTGTGCAAGGGGGTCCGGGAAAGCTAAAACAATGAGGAAGCTCTGATAAAGACGTTTGCTGCATCGATTTGATGGAGGTTTGCTATTTATTCCCAAGAACATGCCCTGCTTCCATTGTAGCCGCCTCTCCAGGCTCTGTTGAAATATTACACTTGCTGGTAAATCTGCTGCTGGATAATGAGTCTGTGCTCGCAGCACCCTCCAAGTTCCTCCTGCCCGCCCGCAAAACTGCGCTCTCGGCATCTGATGCTTCTTCAAGCCTGACAAACCAGGCCTGGAGCAAGCGCACGCTCCAAGTGACCGCGAGCGTGTGGGTGACCTTCGCTGTAATTCATGTGAACTCGACCTTGCGTTGCAGCCTCTGCAAGTTACTGTTCCGTGGTTGTTATCAAAGCAGCCCTTGATTTTTTTTTTTTTTTTTTTTTTGGGGGGGGGGGCATGACTCTGGTGCAGAGATAAAGGCTTTTGCTATGGGAACTTGAGTTGTAATCTTGTTTTAGACAGCAATTTGTTGTCCCAGGCATCGTTCATCTTGCCTGCTTTCAGTTTCGACGCTGACTTGTCGCCTCCCTCCAGAGCGGTGATTGCCCAGGCCGGCTTCTCTGTGCTTTCTGATGCCCGAAGGGTTTTATCGTCAGGGGTTCTGTTGGAACGCTCCTATGGGAGATGTGATACCAGCACTTATTTTATCCATGGCCTTCTCCCTGTGTCCTGAAGCGCATGTTTGGGTGCAGTTTTCCTCTGGTTCTCTCTTCTGACTGTCTTGAAGACTTTCCCCTGTAACGTTGTGCCTGCTTTGCAAATGCCATGATGGCGTGCTCACTCATCTTCCAGTAAAACTTAGCGTGGGTTGAGGACCAGCTTTTGCTGGTTTTATTTTTTTTTTTTTTCTCTCTGGAATTTTAGCTTAAGAATTAAGGTTTGTGATTGTGAAAACCAGAGCGTTCAAACAGTGAAAGGGGGACAAGGTACCTTCTGGTTTTCTGTGTTTCTGCATGGCTGGGGTAGATGTGGAGCCCGGCCGGTGGGTTGGACCCCCTGCCTGCAGCATGGAGCAGTTGCTCTGCCTCCCTGCCTTATGCCAAGTGGGAATAACGATGTGCTTGCTGTGCGCAGCCTGAGTCCGGGTTGAGACTAGACAAGCAATGATTGTAAATACAGAAAATACAGAGGGACTGCAACCTAATCCAGGCAGAGGAAATACCTGTGTCATCTCTCCTGTAGCTTGGGGAGGGGGGGGGGGGGTTGGAGGAAGTGGCCCTGTCCTGCTGTGCGTTCTCTGCAGTTATGGGAGCAAAATCAAGGTCAACACAGAGGGCATCTTAGCAAGGTCTCTCTTTCTGTTCATCTGCAAGACTTGAGAATGCATGAACTTACTGTTGTTTAATGCTGTTCTCCCCGTAATGTATGGACTGTCAGATATCTGAGGGCTGTCCTTCTCCTTCCTACAAGCTGAATGAAACTACTCCCCCTTATTTCCAGAAGCTTTAACTCTGAGTGTTACCTTTCCAGCTGGAAACCCTGTGCTCTGTTAGCTAGGGAATGCATTTTATGGGGCTTATCAGTAGTTCGTGCTTTCTAATAAGATGTCCTGTTCTGCAATGAATAAAAGATTCAGGATTCGGTAAGGAGCTGCCTCGTGTCCAGCAGCTGTAAATCCAAGCACGTCGGTGCTGAAGGAGAACTCTGGCATTTATATCTAAAAAGCAATGACTGAGAGCAAGAGCATGCAGGTAGCGTCTCTGTTCCGGCTTGGCAGGATTTGTAGCTTGTTTTTTGTTTTTATAGGCTGAAATTTCCCAAGTGCAGTGCGATTGCTGTTGCTTTCCTCGCGGAGCAAGCTAGCGAGGCTGGGGTGCAGGGGCAAACGGGGAGTCTCAGGCAGCACCTCCACTGCGTGCAGAACAAGCTGCTAAAGCAAAAGGATCTTGCCCAGCAGTTGTTACAGGTTTGGCAATTTAAAAAGGTATAAAGAAGCATTTTACGCTATAGATCAGGTGCCTGACAGTGCTGTGACCTGGGAGCACTGGGGCAAACTGGAATCCCAGAGGTGAACTGGGAATTTTGGGGCAGGAAGGGCAGTTTTTCCTAACCTGGTCCAGAAGAGCAGGCTTACTGGCACCAACCCAAAATTGGAGCTGCTCATATTAACCTGACAGGCGATTGTTTTATTGAAGCTGACGTGCTGAATGGGACTCTCTTTAATGATATTCTTTACCTGTCTCATTGTGTTAAAGTGGGGAAAGGGGAAGGGGGGGGGCGGGGAAGAGGAGCGAGCAGGGTGAGTGATGGCAGGTGGAACCAAACATCAGCACCGGTTTCATGCCTTGAACCGCCCGGCGCAGCCGATGTAGACCCCGCGTAACAAGAAAGAGTTGCTAAGAACAAATCTCTATTGTTCCCCGTCATCTTTAAATGAGTGTCAAAGTAGGCAGGGGGGCTTTGACCGTTAACCGCACAATTTAGCCTGCCCGTTGTGTCCGGCAGCCCCCACCGCCTTGGAGTTTCTCGGATGAGAAAAGGCGGCCTCAGCCCCTTATAAATGGGCCAACTCTTCTCCTTTGTGTGCAGACTGCCCAGTGTGAAATCTGCAGTGACGTTAAATGTTTTCTAATGAATAATTACTGAAAGGAAATGGAGGAATATATGTGTAATGGATTGTAGCGCATTAAAATGTTTTATTTTGGGCACAAAAATGTTGTCCTTCACCAGCGCCGCGATTGTTTCAGGAAGCCTTTTGTGGGGGTTTGATTCTCAATGGATTATCTGTGAGCACTCGCATTTCAAATAGAAATCAAAAGGGTCCTTTGGCAAACGAATGTTTTTCAAAATGGCAGCCATGAAGCCCATTTAGTATTTAAAGTTTGGGTTTTAAAGAAATGTTTGAACTCTGGAGATTTTCTCACTTTTTTTCTTTCTTTTGATTTATGAAAGTGAAGTGGTTCACCTCGACCTCTCCTCTATTGAGAAAGACAGACAGTCACCCTTTAACAAGTCTATAGCAGACTATGCCCTGGAGACAGACAAGAGGCCTTAGGAACTGTTGGCGTTTCCCTAGGCTGTTGATTAACCTTAAACCCCTCTTATTCTGTATTCTTTTGAAAAGAAATTAGGTTACAATGTGTAAATTTTTCCGCAGTATAATTGTATTTATGAATTCTCTTGCCTTGAAAAGTGCGTACAGTAGTGCAAGACGGTGCAAGCTCCTCATTACAGACCCAAGACGTGGCTTTTCCACGGTGCTGCTGCTGCGTTTCCAAGTGCAGTCGACGTACAGCATTTCAGTTTCATTATAAATGTAAAAGAAGTTTCCAGAGATAGAGGGGCCAGTCTCACTGAAACGGCTAAAAATCGTTTCGTCTTTTTGGTGGCATTGCCTGCAATGGGATGACCATACCTTGGTCGCTTGGTGGAGATCTGGTCTGCTTTAATCTGTTTTATGTGTGGTTGTTGTTTATCTGAAAATCAACAGATTAATACAAGCCACACCGAAGTTTCCACAGTGGGAGGAAAGCATTTCTCTGTCGCCCTGGGCTTGCCGTTATTCTTGGGCGGTGACATGTTGCTCCAAGTCCTATGGCCAAGCACACAGCAGTACCAGCTCTCTGATGGTCACTGAGCCCGAGTTCTCTTTGAGGATGGAGGAATTGGGGTCCTGGCTCCTCCTGGAGCAGATACTGTGCAGGCAGCTGCTTGTAGTCCCTTCCAGCAGCCCTACAGCATTCTGCAATCTTGACCTTGAGGTCGTTGCCAGAGGTGAAGGAAGAGACGTGATTGCTGGGACCTGTCGGTGCTCTCCCGCTGACCTTGCTGAGCAGGCTCTTGCAGAATGTCGTTCTTTACCACTTTTGACGGTCAAGCGTTGTCACTGCCCTTTCGGGCAACTTCTCTTTGCCTTAGGTGGAGCAGAGCCCAAGGGGTTTCCCTGTTGTAATCCTTGCGGTGCCGCCATCCGGTTTTCAGGACTCTTAATGAGCAAATTCCTGTTGCGCATGAGGGGTGCAGGACTGGGTCAAGGAGCGCTGCCTCTTGCAGTAAATGAGTATTTCCAAAACAGAGCTCTGACGTCTCTAAAGAAATCTGTATTAGCAGCGTTGCTCCAAGTTCATCTGTCCTGAGCAGGCCTGGGACTCTTGTGTCTATTTTAAATCAGATGGCTCCAGAGATCCAGAAATCTGCTTACTGCACCACGTTCCTGTGGCACAAGTTTTATTTGCTTACATCTAGGGGGTGTAACAACAGAAGATCAGGCAAAAAGATTGTAAATGTTTGGCATTTTTTTGGCATTTAGCAGATTTCCTAGGATGGCAATGGGACACGGCGCTGAACAAATAGATGGAACTATTTGAGGATCTAATTGCGGAACTGGTTGAGGAACAAATAGATGGAACTGCTTTAGGATCGCCGTGTCCAGAATTGGATAAGGCTCTGAGTTCTGGAGGGGGTGGGAGCAGGAAGCTTTTTACGGAGATCGTAACCCAAGTGTGCTCTTGTCAGTAGGAATTGTCTTATCCGTTACTGAAAAATAATTCTGTTGGGAAACGGATGGTTCTATATAAACTGTCTGTTAAACAGGTGTTTCCTTCTGCTTCTCCATGGAAATATAAACCATTGGTGGTGGGGTTTTATGTCGTGAATATTGTTGTTCATCATCAGTGTTCATTAGCTGAAGATAAGTCAGAAATGCCACTCAGCTCCCCGGATCATACTGGGTGCCTGTTTTCCTCAATGACTGAGCCACGGGGTATGAAATCAAATTTTTAAGTGTTCCTGTGAGACCAAGCAAAGGTATTTTGGGCTGCGGGAAAGGTTCTTCCACTTCTGTAGACCCTGATCTCACTACGAGTCCCTTTAGAAGGACATCTTTGGTATTCAGTGAGGTTGGACTTGGGTGTGTTGCTTCTGAAATGTGGAGCTCTTTATAGGGTTGAAAGCATCACCGGGACGGATGGTTGAACAGAACTGAGAGGTTGCTTGCTGCTGCTCATGGATCGCTGGCTACCCGAACGGAGGGGGTTTGTTCTGTTGATGATTTGCTTATGCAGAGAAGCAATCACAGGAAAATATTTGTCATTGTTGTCTTTGACAGATGGGTGGAGGGGGAGAAAGAGCTGGCATCGTGTGGGAGGTGGCGGCAATCAGAGTCCAACCTGAGAAGTAATTTTGGGGGGAGAAACTGTCTGTTGCATATGAAAAAAGGGGATAATCCGTGGAAACGTCAACCTGCAAATTGAAATGGGTTTTGCAGTGACCTCTAGTGGGGAGCCAAGCCGGGAGATGCGGGACGGGAGTGAGGAGCCTGTTCAGGGGTGATGTATTTTGTACCTGGATTTGCTCAAATTACCCATCGGAAAGGTTGGAGTTCATCGCTTCGTTTTCAGACTCAGCCTTCACTCTTCTAGCAAGATTTTTAAATCTCACCAAGCAGTGCTGTCGGCATGAACCTCGTCACAGCATGAGCGCTGACAGCGTGTTTGATAATTCATTAAAGACGGAGGACGTTAGCATCTCTGCCCAAGGAGGGAGGCGAGCAAACAGCCTGACACATGATATTGGGTGTCAGTGGGCCTTAACTTCAGCCCTGTTAACTCTTTATGGAAGAAGAGCGGGTTGGAGGAGGAGTTGTCGGGAGATGGCACGCCACGGCTGGGGGGCCGGGTGAAGGAGGCACGCGTGAAATAAAAACACTTCTGACTCCTGAAACTAGGGTGGTGGTAAGGAAATCCAGCATCTCTGGCAGGTTGGGATGGTTTGGGGGTGCGTGGAGGATCCCTGAGAAGACTTTTCTGGGTTTTGTGGTGGGAATTGGTGGCCTTATGGGTGACCCCAATAAACCTGGAGTCTGGTGGCTTGCATGGCACTTTGCTACAGAGAAGGGTGCCCGCCTGACCAGGTGGGTAAGAGGCTACTTGAGATACGCTGGGTGAGATGGTGCCCGCCTGAGGTTGCTGCCTCACGTTTGTGTTTGCTCGGGTAGCATGGTTGGGTTGGGTTTTTCTAGCACTTCCAAAATAGCAGTGGCATCGTAACTGATCCTCCTCTTCCCCTATACCTTGATCTTGTCTGTCTATGGTGTTAGACCAAAGAAACAGCAACCGTTGTCTTTGGAGCCTGTTGAAAAATGAAGTTCTGAGCCCCTGGCAAAGATAAGTAATAATTTTGCAAAGTTTCTTTTTTTTTTTTTTTTTTTTTTTTTTTCAAGTTGTTTTTCGAACTGTTCCTTGCCAAGCCCTGTGTGTTTGTTACAAACTGGTACCAATATCAAAGAAACTCATCTGTGGCTTCTGACCTTAATTTAGGCCTTTTTCAAGAGCTGTGCATCTCATGCATTTGTGTTGTGATCCATTGCAGTTCCTTGTGGTTTCGATGTTGATAGACAAATCCCTGTGGGAAAAGAGAAAGCCCTCACTGTAGCGAGGGAGGGATTTTCTGATAGAGCTTGCATCTCAGTGGGTAAGAAAGAAAAATCTCCTGGCTCTTAAGTGATGAGGAAAGGAAAATAATCCCTTAGAAAGAGAGGTGTCTTACTGGGGTGACGTGCGCTGGGGAGTCCTGGAGGGGTATCTCTTACTGACGGTGATACTGGGTGAGCACAAAACTTCCCGTAAAATTCCAGGAATGGGGTGGGGGACAGGGTGGTAAACGGTACCGTGCTAATAAAATTGCCTGACCTCAGCCTCAGCAAAATACTGAGAAAATCTGAGCACAAAGTAGCCCAGAAAAGAGTTGGGGATTTTTGTCTAACAGGGAGCAGTGTCGCTTACCAATTAACATATGAGTGAGAGAACTGGGTTAAGGAAACCTGATCAGGTCGATGGCCACTGTGGTTTCAGGCTTATCCTTTCATGCTTCCCAGCTTGGAGCGAAGGTAAAAGTCTCTTGTCTAGCTTGTCCCGAGTGCGTTCTCAGAAGGGCAAATCCACCTTCAGTTGTTTATAGTCCATCTTTCTAGTAAACCAACAAACTCCAACCTTGTTGGGCAGCCACTCTGCTATGGCCAAGCTGGAGTGGGGGGGAAAGAGCATCCACTGTTTGGGGGGAAAATAAGGGGAAATAGTTCAGACTGTGATATGGCTTGTGTTCTGTACTGGGTTCAGTCTATCAATTTAAAGTTTTCAGCTGAAATTCTTTGTTTGGCCTAGTCCAGGGTATCTATAGAGCAAGGTGGGTTTCAGGCCATCATTATTTTGGTTATATTGGTGTATATTTGGTGTATATTTTGAAAGCAGAGCTGTTCACCTCTTCTCTTTGCTTGTAGTAATTCTGCCCAAAAATCCTACTTTACCCCGTGAGAAAAATCAGGTGATTTTTGTACTCAGACTGTCAAAAATAACCCAAAATAACTGACAGCTGAAAGAAAACAACGGTTGAGAAAGACGAGAGGCTTCAAATGCCATAAGCGCCAAAAGAGGTGGTACAGGACGCTCCATGCCCCTCCTGGGGGGTCCGTGAGCGTGTGGCACTTGGATGCCACAGGTGTGAGATACGGCAGAAATGTCCGGATAGGCCTAACTCAGGGTGTGGTAGCTTTGGTGTGGTGATGGTGGGCTGGCAGAGGAGGCGGCTGGCCCTGAGCGTTGGCCACGTGTGCCGGGGTGGGCGCCTTGGTGACTGGCTAAGGACAGGCACTGACCGCGCATGGAGCAGATGTTCCTGCAGCCGGGCCAAAGCCTCTGCTTTAAAAATGAATTTGCAATTAAATTCAAAGCCCTCTCTTACCTGGTAAGACTTAGATCAGTTTGAGAACTCATCCAACAGCCCTGGCTTCGTCGGTTGGATTGCTTTTAATTCTCTGTCACTGGATACTGATTTATTACAGCCTGAACGTGCTTGATTGGAGAGATGCGCGTCTTTACTGGTCTGGGGTGATGGTAAATGCCTTCTGTTCTCGACCCGGAGCTAACAAACAGCTGCTCTGCTCACTCTGATGGACACTGGTCCAGCTTGGTCAGGTCTGAAGAAGGTCGTGTGCCCTCCCAGCCCAGCTTGGCCCCGGTGATAGGGGCTGGGCTCCAGGCTCAGCTGCCCTTGTAGCAAGAGCAAGAAAGTCAAAGATGATTAAGACAAAAGTTTCCCCGCTAAATAGTGAAGAGAGTATTGGGGAAAAAGAAATAACAAATATCTGTCTCTAAACTCTAGCATTTCGTTTACGAAATGTGCACTCATGTTTGTTAGATAAAAATATCAACCTTGCAGCGACTTACGTGGAGCAAATAAAGTGTTTTTAGGGGGGGAAAAAACCCCACCGAGCTTTTGGTGACAAAATAATCTGTAGATTGCACTGCCAGATAGTACTGAATGCTACTCGGATGGGATAGACACCTAACAAAAGCGATCGCTCTGGTGATCTGCGCTATAGCTGCCTCTTCGTCTCATTTGCAATACAGCGAAGTTACAAGATTGCTGAAACGGTTTGCAGAATAGATTTTTGATTTGGGTGTTGCCATGGCAACTGTGCTCAGTGCAAAACCAGCCAGGACTGAGTGCTGTCATCCCCGTTAGTCCACAACAGCGGGACTGAAATGATTACTATTATCCCACTTACTACCACGCTCGGAAAAGCTGTTCCGTCAAGTCTTCCAATTATTTTTGCAAAGCAATAATAAACTTTTTGGGGGGATGTCACATCTACTGGGGTGACTGGTGGTGTGGGAACACCAGCACCAGCAAGTAGTGAGCTGGAGACTCGATTTAGAGGCAAGCGTTCAGGATGAAAGTGGTAATGACTGTGACTAACGGCTCGAATGTCTGTTAGGTTCTCAAAGTTTGTAGACTCTAATTAAATGTTTAATAGGAAAATGAATAGAGATTTCTTTTTTTTTTTTAATTCTTCCTTCCCCATGTTCCTCCTGACATAGGCAGTGGGGTCTGTAGAGGTCTGGGTTTGAGCAGTTAAGTCATCCTTTATAACGTCTTCCAAACCCATGGGACCTGAGCTAAGAACGAGCACAACAGATGGATAAGAGGGGGGAAAGGGGTGATTAATATCAAAAGGAAAAATTGTAGGTGTCTTTCTGGCAGGAGAAAGAAGTGGTCACCGTCACGTTGTGCCACGGCTCGGGAGAAGGGAGGAATGCTACAGCCTGGGGCTGGTACTGGTCAGCTGGATGTAAACGGCAAAAAAGTAATTCCTTGTACATGAAGCTAGTGCGGGTGTGATGGATTTATTTTTAAACTGTGATAGGATTTAAACTGTGTGCTTCCAGGATAACTTTCTCTCTGGAGTATTGCGGTAGTGTTACTGCTGGGTAGAAATCTCAAAGCTCAGATCACGCTCTCGGGGCGATAAACAGATGAATGTAAAGAACAGGCTGTACTAAAAATGAGATGAACATCAAAGTTCCTCTTTAAGAGCTGACTCTTCTGAGCTTCCCTCGGCCATAAAGAATATTGTGCGCTTGGGTCCTTTGCTCTTCCTTTTAGTGAAACCCTGCTTCTAAATCCGCCAAGCCCCGTGTCCAAAGTGCTGTTTTCTACCAGTGCTATGCAGGCTCGTCCCAAAAGCCCACCTCCAGAGCCAGGGTCTGCCAAAGCTTAGCAAAAACACTTTAGGCTGTGCCTATTTACAACCTGTACAGCTTCTGCTTTAAAAAAAAAGGGGGGGTGAGGGGGTAGGAATGTGATGTGGCACTGCATAAACAGGCCATCACTGTCCTCTTAACGCTTGTCCAAAATCTTACGCGTAATCTTCTTGAGCGGTGGAGCAGCAAAATGTAAAAAGCCAATGTCACGAAGGGTGCTTGGAGAACAGCAAAGGTGCTGGGCTTGCGTGCGCATCCCTGAGCCCGGGGAGCTGCCACGCGCCTTCCGCTGGCGGCTGCTCGCCCGGCGTCTCGCCCCTAACTTGCAAAGCCCGGGAACCTGGAAAGGTAAGCTGCTTCAAATGGATTAACTTCATTTTTGTCATAAGGGGAGCATTTTATGCGTCAGGGTAGGAATTTTTCTCTCCACTGTGTAATCCTGGTGTCTTTAACAAAAAAGAAAGAAACCCTGAAAGCACCGCTATGGCCCAGTTATTACTGTAGACAAATGGGATATTCTGTATTCTATTAGCTAGCATGAAATTATCAGCTTGATTTAATTAAATAAAAAGCGTATAATTTATTCTTATAGCCTGGGAAACAAGAGCTTGGTCCTCAGCAGTGAGTATTTTCAGTGTAAGGTCAACTTCCACAACCAAGAATGGGAAACTGTGTGCAAAAGAATTGGGTTTTGTCAGGGACGTCCTTTTTGCCTCTTTCAGCCTCTTCAGAACGGGGCGGTGTGTGCGAGAGTAAAGGTTTAGCTGTTTCTCAAAATCGCTGTTTGAGTTTTATCAGCTCAGTGGCCTGGCCGCTCCCTACCTGGGTCTTTCGCTGGCCTGTGGAGACATCTGCTGCCCAGCCCCGAGAGCTGACTTTGGTCTGCTCGCGGAAGGCACTAGGAGTAACGAAGCAATCTTGTGCAGAGTAGTACTGTAGAATTAAATTTTTTTTTTTCCCCAAAGGTCAAGTCAAATGCAGCCTTTTCTGGGGATTCTCCGTTTCTGCAGTTGTAGCTGGATAAAGTAGCTGCAGGTGGTGGTAGAAACTTGTAGGTTGTCTGGTAACTTCCACAGTTAACTTTGTGCTTGCAACTGCTTTGTCTCCACTGAGTTAATGGGGAGTCCCAGGCCGTCAGTGCACGCTCGGAGCTAGGTTTGTCTCCACCAACTGCTGTGTTAGTGAGGGCTGCCTGGAAACCTTGGTCTTCCTCTCAGATCACAGGAATGAGTCTCAACATCCTGACTGTAAAGAAATCGGAGTGCAAACTCTCGTGGTATGAAATTGCCGTCTTTGGGGAAGGTGTTAATAACAGCTTGGATAATAATCTTTTGGCATTACCTGTGCAAGGGTGATTTGGCCCTGGGGTACGAGGAGGGACTTAGCCAACCCTTAGGGTCCCTATCTGCTCTCTCCTAAATCTGTTTCATACAACCTTTGTGTTGCAGAAAGAAGAAGTGGAAGATAACGCTGACGCCAACATGGAAGGGGCTCTGATAGCCCGGGACAGAGTTGGGGTGCAGGACTTTGTGCTTCTGGACTCCCACACCAGTGAGACTGCTTTCCTGAACAACCTTCGCAAGCGATACCAGGAGAACCTCATCTATGTAAGTGCTGGTGGTGTGGATTCACATAGCCTAGAGCAGGTGAAATGTCTCCACGTGTGGCACATACATATGTGTGTATATATATGTGTATATATAAATTGTTGCCCATCTAGATGGGATGCAGACTAAAACTGCAGGGGCAGCAGGTGCCATCGATACAGAGAATACTCTCCCAGCTTTGGTTTCACTGTGCTCTGAGACACATTGCTAGGTGTTTGTAGTACCCAGCAGAGCGATCGCCCGGTAGCAGTCGGTCTACTTTAGCTAATGAAAATAATAGTCCCAGTCTGCTCTGAGTTGCCTTGCAAAGATCCAAACAATATGCAGTAGATAGCGTTTCACTTTCCGATTCCCTTGCTCACTTTGAAGGCAAGGCAGCGCCGAGTGTGGTATCGTCTGACTTGTACGAGAAGTGCTGGGTACTTCACAGTGCAAATTAAGATGACTTCAGCTCTGTCCGTTTTCTCAGCTGCCCCAAGGTTATACATGGCCTGACAGCAGTGGCAAAGAGTGTCTAAATATGCCCTTTGTCAAATGGGGGCTGATATTCATATAGCACTGATGGAAAGAATTGCAAAGAAGGTAGAACAGGGCATTTTGATCTGCTGAAAATGTACACAAATAAGGGAAAATGTGTCCTGAAATGTGTTATCTGATGGCCTTTCATGGTCAAGCAGGGATTTGCTCTGTTGAACAGCTATCCGTGGGGTAGACATCCCGCTTGGCTTTCCTTCACAGCATTAATTATTGGTCATTTTGCAGAGATCTTTTGTGAAACAGAACTGGGAAGGTAAATGAATTATTATGTTAACTTTAAGTAGGAAAAAAAGATCCCATAAGCATCATGAGATATCAAGACCTTGTATATGAAAATGAAGGTTCAAAGCTTGCTGTCGCTGTTCAACTCCAAAAACCTACCCAGTTAAGAGTGAAGAAGTTGGTATTGGTTTGAAATAGTCATGCCTGTGGATGGGGGGGGTGTGGGGGGGTGTTGTGGGTTTTTTCTTCTCTCATAACAATCTCTGTACCATCTCTCCCAGTTGTTCTTGTATAATGTCCTGATGTACTTGACTCCTTCTTTGGGAGCTGCCATTGCGGTGGTGGAACAGGGTTTCCCACCTGTGTGCATCCTTTCCTCCCTGCAGACATACATTGGTACTCTTCTTGTATCTGTCAACCCTTACAAAGAGCTGGATATCTACACTGTGACACAGATGCAGCTTTATCGAGGGGTGAACTTTTTTGAACTGCCACCACATCTGTAAGTAGAACCCTTAGGATTGATGTTTATAAGTTGGGTTTGCTCTGTAACGCTGCGTACTAGCAACAAGGATGTGTACCCACAGTTGCTAGGTCTGGGGAATGCAGACGTTCTTATCTTCCTGTAGGCAAGAATGGATTTGGTTCAGTCTTCTAGCGGACTGTGAGAATAAAAGGGGAACAAAAGGATTGCAGAGTGATGTTGGGGAAACTGAAGAGTTATCTTAAAGGCCACTGTCCAGGCTAGTTCTCGGTGCGTCCTCCTTGCTACGCATGGTCTAGTCACACTGCTGCCTGATGGCGTCCATGTGCAAGTCAACATCTGTTCCCTCAGTTGTCCAAGATGCTCTGGTCATCTTGTCTTCTCCTCTGAGGCCCTGTGCCAGTGCAGGTGACCACAGGACTAGCACGGTGCTGATGCACAGGCTCTGCCTGGACTTCCCAAGAGGGGAAGAAACCTGAACTTCCAAACTCTGAGCTGGAATTTTTTTGGTGGTCGGAAGTTGTTGGGTGGCTTGCCAAGTTGGTTTTTCTTCTTTCTTTTCCTTCCTTAAGTGGCATGTCGGTGAAGGCTCCACTGCTGGTCATCTCTGTATCTGTCTCTATCAGCAGAAGTGGAGATCTTCCCATTACTGGAATCAGAACTGGCTCCTTTGCTTTGGAAGAGGAGGTCCTTGCTGTGTATAAACTCTATTCCCCAGGAATATATGCACCCTGTATAAGTCCAACAGCAACAGTGGGAAAAAGAATAAGCTCTGTCTGTCCCTCCAATACAGACAAGGTTTCTACTATGAGACCTCGCGTCACTCGCGTTTTGAGCTGTGCTTTCCCACCATGTACAATACTTGTAATGTTAGACAAGGAGTTAGTACTTCTGAAAAACCTTTGATCCTCTGCCTCCTGTTGCCATTACTAATGGATGCTTCTCCTCTGAATGCTTCTTGTGATCCCTGTTCAGATATGCCATAGCTGACAACGCCTACCGAGTGATGTGCAGCGAGTACAACAACCATTTCATCCTCATCTCTGGGGAGAGTGGAGCTGGGAAGACCGAAGCATCCAAGAAGATCTTGCAATATTACGCAGTAACCTGTCCGACTACGGAGCAGCTGCAGATCGTCCGTGACCGTCTGCTGCTTTCCAATCCAGTTCTGGAGGTAAAAACTAAATAACGGTACAAAATGCAGAAGAGTTGGTGTTGATGGCCTTGCTCCACAAGACTTTGATGCGAGTCTACACACCTGCACCCAGGAATGGCCTCCTGGTTTATGTGATTTTTGCGCCTGCATACGCTAACGTGAATAATAACGTACATTTGGCCCCTCAGCAGCACAACCTCTGAAAGAAAGCTTGGGACTTAATATCACTTAATGTTTAGAAACTTAAACCTGGGTTTTATAGTGGAGGACAGCTGAAACCTGGAAGTACCAGGAAACTGTACAGCATACAACAGCTCTTTGTGGCTTCAGTTATAGATTGTACAAGAGCGAGCGAAAATTTGTTGAACAGAATTCCACATTAAAGCTAGGGAATTATATCCATTTAAAATCATAGAATTGTTTAGGTTGGAAAAGACCTTTAAGAGTATTGAGTCCAGCTATAAACCTAACACTGCCAAGTCCACTGAGTTTGTATTTCTTTAATCCCCCTAAATTCAGCAGTAGGACTCGGCTGATGCAGCAAGTCTTCATTTCTGGAGCTTTGTCCTACCCTGGATGTCAGATTCTCGGGGAGATGGGAAGTGACTCAATCTATCTGTTTATCCATAGGCATTTGGAAACGCGAAAACTCTGCGTAATGACAACTCGAGTAGATTTGGGAAATACATGGATATTCAATTTGATTTTAAGGTGAGAACAAACTTAATGGACCGCTATTAAAACAAGCTGTATCAGTGAACCTCTTGGGGACACTTCCCAGGCAGCACAGGATTTATTAAGACTTACGCTGCAGATGTCTGACCCTATTTTTACAGGCATTGCATTTTGCAAGTAAAGTGACTAATTATAAGTCCTGCAAGCTTCCTACGTTACTGGCAATGCTGCCAGCGCTCAGTAGAAACCCAATATAAATTGTTGTAAAGCACAAGGAGTTACGCTAAAAGGGCAGCAGGCTCGTTAGATACAGCTTGTGCTGTGGTGGGATACTAACTCTTAAACACAAGATGGCAGATAAGTAACAGCAGAAACCGGCTTCTCCTGACACTGCCGCTTACTCCTGGGTGTGGGGGAACAGCCATTGTGATGCTGTTGTTTATACCTGTTGGTGTTGACCTGACTGCTTTGTTCTGCCAGGGAGCTCCAGTGGGAGGGCACATCCTCAGTTACCTAATTGAGAAATCCCGAGTTGTCCATCAAAACCACGGAGAAAGGAATTTCCATATTTTCTACCAGTTATTGGAGGGCGGAGACAAGGATCTTCTCTGCTGGCTTGGGCTGGAGCGCAACCCCCAAAAGTACACGTATCTCATCCAGGTCGGTGAGAGCTCGTCCCTCTCTCTGTATCTTACATCTGGAATTGTAGGGATTGCAAATGCAGCTTCCCCTGGTTATGAAGGGCGCTGCTGAGAGCCGTGTGTCGCGTTACAGCGAAACTCGCAGGCAGGTTGGTTGCAAACGTATTTGTTCTGGGGTTGTCAGGCACCATTCTACCCTGGGTGCTTTTGTAGCAGGAATTTTTCCAGCTGTTATGGCCTAAGGATGCACATGATAAGTGGCTTATAAGGGATAATATCTCTCATCAGATCAGCTGGTAGAGTTGGGGGACAGAAACAAGCTTTTGGGCAACACGTCCCAGTTGACAGCAAGGCCATCGGAATCTTAAAAAGTCACTTTCACCAGGTCTCTTATAACTATGTATTGCCCCTGTTCTGGGTGTGCGAATGGCGTACTGCTGCTATCCCGTCCGTACTGCTGCTGTGAGAATGTAAACGCCCTTAGCAAATGTCACCAAACCCTCCGATGACCCTGGGCCCTCTGGTATGGTCAAGACGCTTCTGGATTCATTGAGAAGAGTGGCGTGAGCAACGGAACAGTAGAGTCTGCGAGTTATACTTTGTGTAAAGGCATCTCTTCTAACGCCCCTGTGTCAGGACCTGGTGTAAAATGAGTTTTGCGGGGTTTGCGGACTTCATATGATAGAGATCCATAGGTATGGTCATGCAGTACGCAGCTCGCATCGTGGTAGCGCGCTGTTTCCTTTCTTCCCTGGTAGTGAAGAATGCTCGGGCAGAAGGTATTGGCTATGACCATAAGAACAGAAGGTGGCTCTAAGCTCAAGCTCTTCACAAGACTCAGCCATTTTTTGGTAACTGCTACCCAAGCTCAATGCTTTAAATTATCTGAAGCTTTAAGTAGAAGCTGAAAGATTTGCTCCAACGAGCCCCTTTCAGGATTGGCAGGAGTGAAATAAGCTTGCCAGCTAATTGTAGACGGCATCGATACAGGCCGAGGGAACTGGAAATGAAAGCAGTATGCCCAGTCATATGCTGTGTTTGTTGCTGATAATACCATTGCTCTGCCGATAAGTTGTACTAATTCATCTTTCTTTTACCATATAGGGTCGATGTGCCAAAGTGTTTTCTATTAATGACAAGAATGACTGGAAAATAGTCCGCAAAGCTTTTTCTATCATTGACTTTACTGAAAAAGACATAGAGGTATGAGTGTTAAAAGGGACTGAGCCTACCAAAGGGAATTTAAGTAAGGAGTGCGCTGCTCTCTTTCCTTGAAAGCGATGGGAGCAGTTTGGCTTGGGAGAGGTGCTACGGATGGGGTAGGACATCATTTGAGGGGGATCGAGGGGGGCAGAGAGCTCTATCACTTGGTAGAGCGTGATGGCTACTGGAGGTAGCAGATCTCTGAAGCAGGTTTTCGGACTCGCCTCCTTCAGCCTAGCCAATATTCCGCTTAGTAGCGTGTGTGGCAAAGGTTAGTACCACCCCCTGGAGCTGTGGGAACCCCTTTTCCGATGGTATCTCTCTTGTTCTTAGCACCTCCTTGGAATCATTGCTAGTGTGCTGCACCTCGGGAACATTCAGTTTGAAGAAGATAGCAATGGACATGCCATCATTCGCGATGGTACGCAGATCAAATGGATTTCAAAGGTACTTCTTCTGAGATGGTGTCAGTGTTGCAAGTGCTATGAAGAAAGCCTTAACCTTGCTGTGTTTTCCCCTTAAGGTTGAAAACATCTGTTCCCAAAAGCCAAGGGATTGCTATATAAACACCCAGCTCTTTGTTATCAACTGTCTTGAGTTGTAGGGCCCCATTTCTCTGTAGCACATCTCAAACGTCCTTACTTACCGTTGCTCAGAGACGAGTACGCCCCAGATCTACCAAGGCTGGCATCCCCCTGGAATGAATGGGAATGGGCTGCGGGGTTGGGCCCTACAGATCACACCATGCTGCTTATTTAAGAAGCCTCCTGCTGGCCGTACTCTGAGCACAAACTATTTATTTTTGCGCAGCTCCTGGGCGTGCACTTGTCCATTCTGCAGGAAGCTCTTACCCATCGGAAGATTGAAGCCAGATCCGAAGAGGTACGGGTTAGTCCTATGAGAGCCCCCCCAACTGGCGGTGGTGACAGACAAGCTCTGTTCTGAGCAGCATTACAGTAAAACCACATCAGTCTGGCTGCCTCTCTCCTTTCTTCCAGCCTGAGACGTTAAACTAAACCTTATTCCCACTATTGTAGTTCTACTGCTGAATGAGGTGGGAACGGTTAAAAAGCCAGGACCAGGGGCTTTCAGGCAGCCCTGTGTCTGAGGGCAATAATTTCCTTTTATTCCATCCCTGGAGTGCTTCCTGGGAAACTGGGCCGCATAAACAAAGAAAAGCACTGGGAAAAACTGTTCTTTGAGCATCTTGTACCAAGTTTAATAGAATAAAACTAAAAGGAAGTCAGAAAACTTCTCCCCACTTACCTAAATCAGTGCTCTCCAAAGTGTAGTATCGCCGTCCCGCTGGTGTGTGGCTGTACACCGGACTGAAACGATGCTGACGATAGATAAATCTGTAGCCAGCCACGGTTCAGATAGGCTGAGCCCTGCGCGACATGGCTGGTTCCCCACGCCACAAATGTGAACTAACTGGCTTTGCAGAAGTTTGCTCTGATCGTCTGTGGCGGTGATCATCTCCGGCATATCTTTCTTTATTTTTAGGTCCTAAGCCCCTTGAACGTGGATCTGGCGTTCTATGCCCGGGATGCAATGGCGAAGGCGATTTACGGACGAACTTTCACTTGGCTAGTCAACAAAATTAATGGCTCCCTAGCCAACAAGGTTGGTTTCTTGGCTGGTGTCCTCCTAGGCACTGAGAGCTCCTAACACACTGAACAGAGTTTCTCCAGTGAGACCCTACAGCGCTCATCTCCAAATATCTTGGGTGCTTGGGAATTGATGTAGGGGCATTCCATAGCACTGAGCTGGAAAGCTGTGTGGAAGGAAGTCTGTTAAATAGATTTAGCAGTTCGTTACCAGCTTTAAAGTGGCTACTCCTTTGGCATGTGCCAGACTCTTCTCAGTGGTGCCCAGCACCAGGACAAGGGGCAATGGGCACAAACTGAAGCATAAGAGGTTTCAATTGAACATGCAGAAGAACTTCTTTACTTTGAGGGTGACCGAGCCCTGGCCCAGGCTGCCCAAGGGTGTGGTGTCTCCTTCTCTGGAGGTATTCAAAGCCCACCTGGACGATGTCCTGTGCAACCTGTTCTGGGTGACCCTGCTTGAGCAGGGGAGTTGGACTGGGTGAGCTCCAGAGGGCCCTTCCAACCCCTGCCATTCTGGGATTCTGGTATACAAAGCTCTCAAAGAGAAAGTTTAAAATTTAGGTGGAGAAACCAACATGAAACAGGCAGGGAAGAAGCATCAGCTGCAG
Source organism: Egretta garzetta (assembly GCF_000687185.1). NCBI lineage: Eukaryota > Metazoa > Chordata > Aves > Pelecaniformes > Ardeidae > Egretta > Egretta garzetta. The sequence continues at coordinate 80,823 of NW_009258275.1, read as the reverse complement.
CAGCAATCACAGAGCAGTGGTGTCTTTAACAGGACTCAACTCGGAAAACAGTTATTGGCCTGCTGGATATCTATGGTTTCGAAGTGCTGGACACAAACAGGTAACAGCAGCTCCTGAGGAGGCACGGGGCAATGCCTTCTGCTGGTGGGGCATGCGCTGAAGTCCTACATGGCTTCTTGTGTGGACGCTTATCCCAACGAGGCAAGCTACAGGGGACTGCAAAACCTGAGCGTGCTGGGTTGGCCAAACCCCCTGGTAAAAGCTTTGGCTTGGGCTGCTTGCCTGGATCTGAGCCATTGGACCAACGGTGTGGGAGGAATGTATGGGTTTGATTGGTACAGAAGTGGGCTGTCTAGCTGGAAAACTGGAGGTAGTGGTGGGAGAAGTAAAACTGTTCATGCCATAAATAAAAACTAATGCTCATTTAACTACTCCGAAGCTTTGAGCAGTTCTGCATTAATTACTGCAACGAGAAGCTCCAGCAGCTGTTGATTGAGATGACCTTGAAAGCGGAGCAGGAGGAATATGAACTGGAAGGAATTGAGGTAACTTATTATTTTTCCCCCCTCCCTTTTTTCTTTGAACTGCCATTACACTGAATGCTTTTGATCACTAGTGAAGAAATCTGCTTTTTTCTTTTTTTTTTTTTTTTTTGGTTTTTTTGTTTGCACTGTTCATGTGGGAAGGATAAGATAGTCATGGGTCTCATTCTGTAACCCTCTTTGCAGAGCAGTTTAGCCTAGACCGAATTTGCACCATCTAAGAAAGGAGCAGGACATTCCCCCAAACTCAAAAGGTCAGCAATGACAATGTCCCTGTAGAAATGAGAACCTCCAGCAGTGTAGGACACCAGATGGAGTGCGTTAACACAGAGGACAAGAGGATGGTCTGGGCTGCAGAAAGCAGGAGGACTGGAGGGTGGGGTGATGGCTCAATGTGCTGTCAGCGTTTCTCCAGCAGCTCGGTTGGTCCAAATTTACAGCTCTGATCTTTACTGGGATCGAAGCCTGGTTACAAAGAACTTTGAAACTGCAAGGAAAAGACCTGCCTCTAAAACTTCTCTTCCCTTCCCCCTCCTTTCTTTCCAGTGGGAACCAATTCCGTATTTTAACAACAAGATCATCTGTGACCTGGTTGAGCAGAAGCACAAAGGAATAATCTCCATTCTGGTAAGCACAGAGTTTGTACTACTTCAATTAAAATGCATGCCTGTGCCCTATTGCAATGGTCCCTAATCATATTTTTTCCTCTAATTATGCGACGGGTCTGCGTTACTCAGAATGTAAACAAATAGACCTTGTAAACAAAGGCCCAGAGGATCTGCTCACTAGGGAGCTGTGTGTTTTAAAGGCGGTCCACTGCTTCCACAGCAACTCTGAGTACTTGAGAAGGCAGACCCACGCCATTCTTCCCATGCTTGGCTGGAGACACTGAGACCTAGAAGGACGCTACCTGCAGCAACCTGGCTGGCTGTAGCCAGGAACAGGGATGGGACCCAGGCTCCTTCCGAGTACCCTTAGGGAGACTGCAGAACACCAGGAATGCTTCTCCGTAGCCACCTAAGGCAGACATCCAGGCTCTCATAACGATGAAAGAGGACAATTTGTCCTGTCTGCCTGCTTACATGACTTGCTAGCCTTGATGTCTGATGCTTCAGAAGGGCTCAGCTAGGAGAGAAACCAGAGAGCTGCCTACCTCCTCCTGAGCTGTAGGTCTTCCTCTTGTTTCCTTGCCCTTGAGTTGTTACTGCTCCTAAAATACTGATCTGAGAAGATCCCCTTTGTGCCTTCCTAGGGATGGCAGGAGAAATGGGAGAGGCTGAAGGCAGCTCCCTCCAGAGCCTTTAGCAAGGAGCTTGTTCAGAGCACACAAGCTAACTCCCGTGACGATACTTTCTTGAATGCAAACCCTAATTAGTAAGAAATTGTCTAACACTCCTGTAAGAGACTTGTAGCCAAACTTGAAGTTGAGCTGTCCCTTGCTGCCATCGCTGACACGTCCACAAAGCTGAGAATTTTTATCACCTCGGTACAGGAGGCAGAGGATTAGTACATTGTAATTCAGAGAAGGTGCTGCTGAAGCTCAGCAGGAGCTTCACATTGCAACGGATTGCCCTTTCAAGTAGGGCTTTTCTACCCGTACAGCTGGGGGAGCAGGAGGAGTTGTGTTTCTTGGGTTAGAAAAAAGTATTCTGTAAGCTTGTCCTCCCCCTCCAACTCTGATTCATCCAGACCAAGAGTCCTTCAGGTCCTCCTGGATTTTGGTGTCTAGTGATGCCATCTTTCTCACTGTTTTTGTTTAAATGAACTACAAGTAATAAAGGATGAGGCAGGGCATTGCCAAATTTGGAAGAAAAAGCCAGATTTGAGTTAACTTGATTTATCTTGACAGTTCTACCGAAAACAGAACAATGAAGCTCTAAATTTGAAGTGTGTAACTGCTTGTATAAAATAGAGCTCAAGTTGTAACCAAGCTCTTTGGTTTTGCATAACAAAGTTGTACCCAATGTTAGCGAGGAGGCAGTAGCCTGTCCAGAGCAGCGTTTAATCTGGTATCTGCTGTCCCAGGATGAAGAATGCTTGCGACCCGGTGAAGCGACTGATTTGAGCTTCTTGGAAAAGCTGGAAGAGAAAGTAGGAGATCATGCCCACTTCGTGACGTATGCATTTACGCTCTGTATCCTATCGCAGAGGAAACTCTTCCCATCTCTTACCCATAACAGAGTATTGGGAAGGGAACAGTTTTTGCTTTGTACCAAAGAAAATCAAGCAGCCCATCCACTATCTAACATTGTCATGTGCTACGCTGGTAGAGTATGAACTGGGGTACTGGGAAGGTGGTGGTGGGGATTCCTGTCTCTTCATGAGCGTGATGCTGATCTTTGAGTACGGTTTCATTCTGCGCTAAAATTAGGGACTAAAGATTAGAAGGCTTTGGCCCATGTTTTAGCCCATGAAGGTTGGATGGCTTTGGCCATAGATGGCTTTGTCCCCCCATTGACTCCAGGGGAAGCTGAAGATGTTGCGGAGAGGAGCCTAATGCCCTAGGCTGTGGGGGGTGCATAAGTATTTAAGTCCACCTTGATACGCATGAGCTTTGAGGACGAAGAGGAAAGAAACGTGGTCCTGCTTTTTTTTTTCCTGCTGAAATCTCCCCGATGAGTGGCATTTTGGTTAATAATTTGTAGTATTTTCGGTTTTGGTGGCAGATGAATGCGTTGGCACTGGGCTGTTCTGGCAGTTCCCAGCAGAAGCCTTCCCCTACCGAAAGCCTGTGACAAGTCATCAATTCAGAGCCGTGCTGCTGAATTGTCACCGTTTCTACATCTCTGAAGTTCATCGCAGCCAAGTGGAAAATTTGTAGCCAACTTCCTTGTCACCACAATGTGCCTTAATACTGTTCTGCCTGATTAAAGGCTTTAAATAGAAGTGCTAGGGCTGCTTAAACGGGCTCTGTACTTGGCGATACTCTTGGAAGGGAACTTTGATGTACTAATGTGCTGTTGTGACACACAACTCTGCTCTTAGTGACTGCTTACAAAGCTGAAAATTAAACTGTTAAGTTGCTCTTTTTTTTCCTTTCCCACCCAGGAGCCCTTGCTTTCTAAAATTTCCCTGCTATTCTTGAACATTTGGATTCCTCCTTTGTATTTGGGTTCTTGCTCGAGGGCAAAATATCTTAAACAATTCGTTCCCCAGCCCCAGTTTTACTTTGACGTTGAGGAAGCTGGTGATCTTTTCCTCACGTAGGCAATGAGAATGTAATTTAAATTAACATTATGGGAAGAAATCTTGATACGTCTGGAAAGAGTAATCGTTGCCAAATGGCGACGGGTAGGTCGCAGCTCTCCTGAGGAGTTTGTGGTAGGTGGCTCCCGCTCTCTGCTGCTGGCTGTTCAGAATGGGCAGATAGACCCAAAATATTCTATGATTCTATGATAATTTGATTACGGGCCATACCTGTATACTCAGAGCCACGTCGATAAGGACAAACTTTAGATTTCCAGCTGTCTTACGCTGCTTTTTGCAGAGGTGACTCTACAAGCTGAGGAAATCTGTTTGCTGCTTTTTCTCTTGTTGGGTTTTTTTTTTCTTTCCCCTGCAGTCGCAAGCTCGCAGACCAGAAAACACGGAAATCCATCGACTGGGTGGACTTCCGCCTCCTTCACTACGCAGGAGAAGTCACCTACTGTGCCGTTGGTGAGTGTGAGCAAAGCGCCCGTCTAGAAGTTACCTGGGCTTTTAAGCCAACGTGGTAGGTGATGACAGGAAGATGAATTCCAAAATATCTGCCCTTGGAAGGTACCCTTACTTGGAAGTCTTAAGTGTGGATGCAGTGAGAATTTTGAGGATATAAATGTCCAGATTTTTTGCTTATGATGTGTAGCCTCCAAAAGAATTAAACCTTTTTTTTTTCCTTCAGGATTTCTGGAGAAGAATAACGATCTACTGTACAGAAACCTGAAAGAGGTAAGAACAAA
>NW_009258275.1:62721-76326 GCF_000687185.1 Egretta garzetta | reverse complement strand
CAGAAGCAAACCAGACCATGTATTTTTTTTCCTTAGCAACGTTCTTTAGGCCTACATGTCCGTAAGGCTGCGCTGCTCAAGGTTGGAAGCATCCCAGTGGGAATAGCGTGGCTGCTAAACAAGGCAGCTTTTCACTCCTCTCGTTTCAGGTGCTGTGCAACTCTAAAAATGGTATCGTTCGAGACTGTTTTCTACTATCAGAACTAGACAACAGGAGGAGACCAGAGACTGTGAGTCTCCTCTTTAGTCTTTGAAGATAAATTCAACTTCCCAAGTCTTGATTGAACCGCTGGTCCTGTCCTTAGTCCTGAATTCAGTGGAATTCTTTGCTGGTGTTGCGCCCCTGCTAGCTTGCTGGTAGAGGAACAGGGATGTTGCTGAGGCAGCAGCTGTAGCGAAGTGACAGACCTTAATGTCGTTATTAACGCGCCCTTCTAAAATGAGCCCCGCACTTAGCATGCGACAGCAGTTCGTTTCTGAAGGGCTGCCTTGCGTGTCCGGCCGCGTGGCAGGGGTTCAAGTGTTCCAGTGAAGCACCAGGGAGCTTCTGACTGACTGCTCTTGGAAAGGTTTGTGGTGCTAATGCCTACGTCAGCCGTTCGCTTTTGGTTTGAAGACGGGTGTGGGGAATGAGTTGTTGTCCACTACTGCAGTGATGAGTTCCAAAGCTAAGCAAGTTCTTTTGATGTCATCTATAGGTCGCAACTCAGTTCAAAAATAGTCTGACGAGTCTTATAGAAATCCTGATGTCCAAGGAGCCTTCTTATATTCGATGCATTAAACCAAATGAGAACAAGGAGCCTGGTAAGGCATTGGGCTGAAGATGCAGTTGAGATGAAGGGATGAAGTGAGGGAGACTTTAGCTTGTAGCTAGGTGCAACATATGGATATATAAATGCTTTGCATGTTTGAATATATATATTATTATATATACATTTAAAAAAAAAAATCCTGGTTAAGCTAGCAGCAAAGTCATCACCTTGGGTAACTGTGGATTTGATTCCTTATGTGTCCCAATACATGGACAAGGGAGCGAGCTTTCCCAGGCAGCATTTACTGGTGAATACGTGTGTTCTTCCCGCAGGGAAGTTTGATGATTACCTGATCCGACATCAGGTGAAGTACCTGGGCCTGATGGAGCACTTGCGGGTGAGGCGAGCTGGCTTCGCCTATCGACGGAAGTATGAACTCTTCTTGCAAAGGCAAGTGGGGCTGTTTTGCCTTCAAGCCAGGTAAATCTGCCCTCCCACGAGGGCTCCAGAGTGAGGTTTGTTCAAATGTCAAGTCCCAGCGATAGGAGATGTGGAGGTGTCAGCAGACGTTCTTCTGCATCGAAGATAACCTCCGTATGTGTCTCTTGTCCATAGCCAGTTTGATCTGCTTGGGCATCTTCTGCCTGGAATAACACAGTAGGAATTGGCGGGGGGCAGAGTTTCAGGAAGGGGTTCCTCAAACATAAAGTCATTTCTGTTGACATCTTGCTGATCTTTCAGGTATAAATCCCTCTGTCCAGCTACCTGGCCACATTGGCATGGGCCAGCAGCTGAGGGTGTGGAGAGGCTCATCAAGCATATTGGTTACAAGCCTGAGGAATACAAATTGGGAAGGTAAATTTCCTTTCTCTGGCTGTGATCTCTGTGGCTCAGCTGCGTGGTACTTGCTGTCTTTGATCCTCTGCCCTGGCTGACTCAAGCCACGATGTAGCCCTTCCCGAAGAGCCACAGGTTGTGGTGGTGTGAACAGATCCCTTTAGCTTGGCTCTCGCTTGACCATGAGAACTGGGTGGACCTGCCTGGGTCCCCAAACCTGATGGCTTCTGATAGGTGACTTCTTTAAAAGAGGCCAAAGTAAGCTCACCTCAAAGGCATACAATGCACAGAGCAAGGGGATAAATAAAAAGCCCAGGTGCATAAATGTCCCCTTTATTTTTACCTTCCTATTTCTATGGAAGCTTGAATGCAGCTGAGCTTCTTCCGCTTCTGGGTTAGGGGAGACAGGCTTCCTTGCTTCAGCTCGAGTCCCCCTGCTTGCTTGGGCAACCTGAGGCACTTTGCCTGTCTCAGGCTTGGGTTCTTTCTTAACTGCCTTTTGCAACCCCTCCTGAACCACAACTTGTCCTCCCTGCTAACGACCAGGGCATGGGCAAGGCAGGGCTCTCTAATGTCACCTTCAACCTATAGCTATCAGAATCCATGAGTTAATGGCCAGGATGTTAGCTAAGACGAGGAAGCCTGTTTTCACGGGGTTTCAGCTGCTTATCCTGAGCTCCACAGCTCCTGGGAATCTTGCAGGGATCCCAGCGTTGAGAATTGCAAAGTCACATGAAGGCAGAGGTCTCTACAACCTGTGACCTTGTGCAGTAACTGGTGTTTTCCTCCCTTCCTGCTCCCTGCCACCCTTTGCCAAGTCCTTTGCACCCTTTGGTGCACCAGGATGTGCCAGCCAGACAACCGAAGAGTGGTTATGGAAGGAGGTGTAACTCATCAGCGTTACAGCCAGCTGGAGGGCGCTGAGCCTGGTTAGGGCAGCTGAAATGATGGCTCACTGGGAATAAGCTGTTCATGGTCTCTTTTTCAGAACCAAAATATTCATTCGCTTCCCAAAGACTCTGTTTGCTACTGAAGATGCATTTGAATTCAGAAAGCACCTGTTAGGTATGGTTCCAGTTCCCTTTGCCTATGTGTGTGTGTGTGTATATATATATATATAGGCTAAGCAGCAGAGCCCATGTGGACTGCATTTCTGGGCTCCAGGTTCATGCAGCAGGTATGCCATGGTGAGAGCCGAGACCCCTGGTCTGCATAGCTCTGGAGAGCCCACGGAAAACTCCTTCCAGGGTGGGGAGAAATCACCAGCTGCATGGCTTGAGTTCTCAATACAGCCCTCCCTTAGACTCCTCGTCCCTCCCAGTAACTGTCGGTCCATGCATAGGTGCACAAAGTACCTTTCCCCTGGGACTGGGATTCCACCGGTCTCATCCCAGCATTACCTGTTTGCACCTGCTTGAAATGCATAAATGCATGGGGCTGCCTAAAGGCGCGTTTACCTACGCAGGCTCCTGTTGGTCCTGTTGGCGTTTTGGCACCTTGGTTCCTTGGTGACCGTGCAGACCCTCCTGTGCCTTGACATGTGGTGTCCGACTGCTGGGAGCACGGCTCTGGAAGGCTGTGGTCCTGTAGATACGAGCAATGTCTCTGCTTTTTTTTGCCAGTTTCAAGACTACAGGCCAAATACAAGGGATGCCTTGGAAAGAGAGAGTACAAGAAGAAGAGAGAAGCAGGTACAGGCTCTGGAATTGAGGACTCTTCTTAAGGCTATGCTTTCCAGTTGGAGTTGTAGCTTTGGGAGGTGATAAATCCGTGCTGCTGCAGACAGCACTTGCAGCTTCCCTGCAGGGTGGCTGGGGTCGGATGCGGGTGACGGCTGCTGTTCTGTTTTTAGCTTCTTGCACCATGAGCTGCTCTTGGCCTCGTGCAGGCATTGGTGTGCAGCAGCTCTGCGCGGCAGCAGCACCCTCTGCCGTGCGTGCGGGGGTTCTGGGGTACCGAGGGAGTCGCTCGTTAACGGCCGGGGAAGCAAACTCCCTTATTGCAGTGGGCAGGCTGATCAATAATGCTGCGGGCTCAGAGGCCGGCTCTCCCGGAGGAGCTGCTGCCTTGATGCTGAGCTCTGCAGTGCAGGTAGTGCCGGATCAGTTCTCACGGAGAAGTTGTTCTAAACTTCTTACTCTAAACATCAGCCAATGGGAAGAGCTGCAAAAGAGCCAGTTATAGCTTCTGCTATGTGAATTTAAAGGGTAGCGTGGCACAGGAACTCCGATGCTAATACAAGGACCTGATTAATTCTTGCAGCTATCAAGCTGGAGGCTTGTTGGCGAGGAGCGCTGGCACGGAAGGAGGCCAAGAAGAGGATGTGGGCAGTTCAGATAATCAGAAAGTAACTATCATGTGGGGAGGGCTGCGGGTCACAGCCTGGTGGTGGCCCCTGGGCAAAGAGTCCAGAGTACTGACAGCAGAGCCAGCCAAAACCATCTCCCTCACACCCATTCCTAGGCTGTCCTGGTAGCTCAGAGGACAGTCACCAGATGGGGTCGATCAGAAATGCCTGTTGCCTCTTCAGGAATTCTCCGATGTGCACAAATTTCTGTTGCTCTGCCATTTTCTATTGGCACAGAGGATCTCTAAACCAGCCCTTTCTTTTATTTATGGCCCTCCTTCCCTGCTCCCTTAAACCCAGCTCCTGAACGCTGTGTCAGAAGTAGAGCTGACCTCCCTTTCTAACTCCAAAGCACTGTCTTTTGGGCAACAGAACTTGGAAAAAAAATTACGTTTGGAATATTATAAAGCTTAAGGTTTCCATTGCTGTAACACAGGTGCCAGCATACCTGAGTTAACGTCGCTGATCTGTTAGCCTGGTGTGTGCCCGCTGTGACTTGCCTTCCGCTCCCATTGATTCCTGAAGCAACGTGTTCTGGTTTGGATATTTTCTGCAGATTCATAAATGGCTTCATCAATCGGAAGAAAGCCCTTTGCCCAGAGAACGTTGAATTTGTGAGGCTTGTGCAGTATAACTACTTGATGAAGCTCAGAGACCACGTTCCAAAAAACGTCTTGGACAAGAGCTGGCTCCAACCTCCTTCCATCCTGGAAGAGGTGAGGGTTGCTGCGGGCCCCGGGAGAGGTGAAGATGGTTTCTGTTCTGTGGTGTGTGCATGCTTCATGTAGGAAAGGAGGAGCGGTCTCCTGCTGGCTTGTCCTCTGGTCAGGCATGATGGCAGAGCCTTTGGAAGCCCCTGAGATCCTCCGTATTTGGGGGAGGACAGGAGTGGGAGGAATGGTGCTGCTGTTTAAGTTTCCAAGGGAAAGGAGGGAGCTTGGTGCTTATGTTTTAAGGAATAGAAAGAAAGATGCTCTGACAGAAAAGTGAACTCATGAACCCTATTAAAGACAAAATTAATCCCACAATGTTTTAAGCTTGCAGCGCCGATAGACTTGCAGCACTTCATCAAATTGGGCTTTGGAGGGACAGGTAGCCTCAGCGCAGGAATGGGACAGACTAATTGCTTCCAGCAGAACTCTCATTTAGAGCCAGCCCCTTTGATCCTGCCCGTGGCCTGGCTCGGGGCCAGGGCAGATTGCTGCCGTGGCCGCTCAGTGGGTGAGGTGGGCCCAGTAAATTCAGAAGCTCAGATGGAAGGCAAGGTGAAGAGCGATGCTAAGGGCGCACTACGCGTGTGGTGCCGCAGCCTCGTCCGGGGGTGACAGATGGGGTTTGCTGCTTTTAGTGACTCTAATAATGACTCAGCCACTGGGTGTTCTGCGTCCTTCAGCTGCTGCTGGGCATTAGCCCTTCTCTGGCAGCACAGCTCTGTGGAAGGTGGGGCTCTGGGCTGGGGGGAGCTCAAACGAGTCGTGACTAGATGGTAAAACCAGCTTGCACCGGGCAAGCATTTGTTAGGTCTGAAGCAGGAGTTGTGTGCGCAACTTTGCACAACTTCACTACTTTTTCTTTTCTTTTTTTTTTTTTTTAATGTAGACATCTGAGATGCTACAGAAAATCTGCATTAGGAACCTAGTGAGGAAATACTGCCGAGGCGTTACGGCTGAGAGGAAAGTGCAGGTAACTAACGTGTGGAATGTGAATGCCTGAGTTAAAACACGCTGTGCGCACGTGGTATCTGCTCTCAGGACTGTCCGAAGCCCAGGCTGCACCTTCCAACACCACCGCTCCTCTCGCCAGGGAAACATCCAGAGCCTGGAGTCAGGTGTTTGTTTCGGTGGCCCTTGTGGTGTACGGTGCAGTTCTCCTATGGAGACACGGGTCTTAATCGTATGGCATTAAAACTGCATTTCATATAATTAGAAAAGATGTGAAAATAAAGATAGATCCGTAGGACTCTTCAGCCCATACTACCCCCTTGTTTGGCATAATACAGGAATAACCTAGAGGTGTTGGGGGAAATGCAGCATGAGTCGGGTAGGTGGGGAGTAAAGGGGTGATGGTGGTGTGTAGTAACGTTGCCTACCTTAGAACTGCTGATGTTGCTGATGGAGAAGCTCTAAGAGGATAAAGACTGTTCCTTCTCAAAACAGTTACAGCAAAAAGTGGTAGCAAGTGCTGTTTTCAGAGGGAAGAAGGAGGGCTACCCGCAGAGCGTAACCCAGCCTTTCGCGGACACCCGACTGAGTGAGTACACAACAAGCCCGCAGAGGACGTGGCCACACATGGTCCTTGCTCGGGAAAATTCTGTTTGACAAAACAGGTTCAGTTTCTAAGAGAAATTCCTGTCTGACAGAGGCAGCATCACCTGGGATTTGAATTCCCTTGCCCTGTCATGGCTAGCGACACTGAACATGGCGATCGATTTGCCAAGCTCCACTCTCAAACTGGGGGTACCTGGCATCCCTCTTGGGACAGGGAGCCATAAACCCCCACAAAACCCCCTACGGGCTGGGAAGGATCGGAGCCCACCCTCGCTGGGCTGGGCGGAGCGGGGAGGCTGAGCGGGGATGTTGCAGCACAGCATCGCCAGGGGTGGGGATCCAGCCCCAAGGACTGGGGCTGCTGGGAAGGAGAGATGTGAACCTTGGGGATCCACGTAGTCAGTGTTAAGCAAATAAAAGGCACGTGAAGAAAGCCCCAGTAGTGCACTGGTAGGGCGAGGGGCCCGGGGGACTGGGGAGGGTGTGGTAGCAGCGGTGTGGGGGTGAGATACTGGGGGTCGTTGCTGGAAGCTCCCCGAGAGCTTCAGCTGGAGCACTCTGCAGAGGGACAAATGCTCTGGGTGGTTCTTGGTACAAGTCCTTCCACGCTGGGCCCTGAACCAAGAACAGACCCACAAACAGCCAGTAACTCCCAGTGTGAATTACTGGTCGGGTGTAACTCCCAGTGTGAATTACTGGTCGGGTGTAACTCCCAGCGTGAATTACCGGTCAGGCAGGAGGAATCACTGAAGGGGGTTTAGGAGGAGCTGGCAGTGATCACCCTCTGTTTAGAAGGGATTGTACCAAGGGACAAGGACTAGTGGGATGAAGACAATTAAAGCAGCGCTCTGGTGTTTTGCTGGTGGGACTCGTTGCCTACATTCAGTTTTATCTTTCTGGTTTGCTCCCCAGAAGAGAATGAGATAAACCCCAAAGTACTGCAGCTCATCCACGGTGAGAAGATCAAGGTAAGGAAAGGATGGCTGGAGCTCAGCAGCCCTCGAACCAGCTGCGTTGGGGTCCTGGCGCTGGCCGGTCATGCAGACCAGGCGATCCACGATGCCTGAGCCTGTCTTGCAGCCATGCCTATGTGGCAGGGCTGGCTGCCGAAAAGCAGCGCAGCGAGTGTTTCCTTGCTTTTAAATTGGAGACGGGTCTCAAAATGCACCTAGACAAAAATTATTTAAGATTTCTTTTAATAAAAGCATTAACCCTATTTGGGCTGTAACAGGCAGCGCGCTGCACCTCCCGTGGTTATGGCACAGAGGGCCCAGGGAAACCATCTTTCTCAAAGCATGATTCCGCTATCTGAATTTCCAAGTCTAAAGAAACCCAGACGGTTCTGAGCAGAGGTTGGCAGTGGCCAAAGTGAGCTGGGATCCGCAGCTCCACGGTGCAGTGCTGCTCCTTGCTGAATTGCTTCCAGCGCAGGACCCTGCCGTAGTGAGAAGTGCTGATACCAACTCGTTGTTTTCAGTATGTGACCCCCGTGATAAAATATGACAGGAACGGGTTCAAAGCGCGAGACCGGCTACTGGTTCTGACCCAGTCCTCGGCGTATGTGGTGGAAATGGCGAAGATCAAGCAGAAAATAGACTACGCCACTCTGAAAGGTAACGGTGGAGGTCAGCACGGGGCTCCCCTTGCTGCCAGCGACCCGGGGGGTGGAGAGATGAAGTTCTGAATCTTGGTCTTTCAAAGAGATCTGAAGCAATGATCTACCTGAGAGCGCTTTTTCCCGGGGGATGGGTGAAGGGTCTGTGTGTCAGCACGCAGTTCCTTGAAGTATAAATTATGAGTAAAAGGACGCAGTTCTTTGAAGTACTTAAATGCAGGAGGACATCACTTTCTGCTGAGAGGGGAGGGGAAAAAAGAAAACCGTTCCTGCCCCATTTTGTAGGTATTTTTTAATCCTGCCAATGTCTGAACCACGGTCCAGGGGTGGAATATATACTTTGTCCCTTCTCCCTTACCCAAACAAAAGTAGCATGGAGAGGTACGGAACAACTAATGCACCATGTTTAAATAACCACTGTTGGAAACGAGTTATGGACAAGCGGATGACAGAGAAAGGGACCTTCAGGAGGTATTTTGAAAACTGGGAAGATGATGATGGTGTTGTGGAACTGTCTTTTTCCTCTAATTCTTGGATTTCTTTTGAAGGTATTTCCACCAGTAACCTGAACGATGGGATTGTAGTCATTCACGTTCCTGAGGACAACAAACAGAAGGTAGAAAACTGAAATGTAGCCACCGTGAGCTTCTGGTTAGAAGTAAGGTTTGGAAGGGGCTGCCCAGGGAAGGGGTCGAGTCCCCATCCCTGGGGGGATTTAAAAGCTGGGCAGACGTGGTGCTGAGGGCCAGGGTTTGGGGGTGGGATGGCAGGGGTAGGGGAATGGTTGGGCTGAGGGAGCTTAAAGGGCTTTTCCAACCTAAATGATTCTATGATCCTGTTCTAAGGTCTGCTAGCTGACAATTCTCATATTTTCCTATGAAATACTGGGATTACACAATTCCTGATGTTCACTAACTCTGTAGTCTGCTAGACTTTTGCATTCTTGCTGTCTCACCGTGAAAGTTTTCCCTTTCCTTTTTTTTTTTTTTTTTTTTTTTTTTTTTAATAGAGCCAAAGTCACTCTAAGTCCTAAGTAGTCCCTGGAAGGGATGTTTACCTGCCCAAACGTACACGACTCCTTGAATTGCTGTGTAGTTATCGGTCCCATCTGCACAGCAGTCGCTGCTCTGGCACTAGGAAGGAGTTTCTCTGAATGCACAACTGCTACGTGGCTTACACACCGGGGCCGTGCCAGATGACTCCAGGTCTTCTCTCCTTTTTTTTGTTTCCAGGGAGATGTGATACTTCAGTGTGAGCACGTCTTTGAGACCATCACTAAGCTCTGCATGCTGGCCAATAAGCAAAACCTTGTTAAAGTTGTGCAGGGAAGGTAAGGAAGGGGGTGGAATGGGTGGTGTTGTGCTGGTGGTATTTTATGGAAGAACCTGCTTCAAAAACTTTTAGGCCTGGACTACTTAAGTCAAAACTATTAACATCACCCCGGCAGACAGTGCCCTAAACTGATTTGAGGTCTGTTGTGCGGTAGCACCATTGTTTTCATGGCTTCCTTTCACAGGCACAGGGGAAACGAGACGGGATGCACAAGGACAATAAAATGTATTAAAAATCATTACGACCCCTTTCCAGCACTAAGGAGGCTTTGCTTCCATGTGGTCGTGCCTCGCTAGGTGCGCTGCTCTGCTCTCCAGCCTGCCCACGATCCGTCTGCTTAAAACCTAAACTTGTTTATAGGTGACTGTGCTTGAAAACCACTTTTTTTTTCAGGCTTCTGCTGGTGTGACCTGGGCATGAGGTCGTGGGCTTAGTGGTTTCACGGGGGATCTCATTAGCAGCAGCTCTGAGGAAAGCCTGCTGGGCTGAGCCTGCGGGTCGCTTCAGGACAAATGCTCCCCTCCCTAAAAGACCGAGGCGGCCCTGAGATGCGATGGCTGAGCAGCTCCTTGGTCACACCACCGAGCTAACGGCAGGTGGATGCAGTCTGTCTCTCAAATCTCTCCATGAATTGGAGCTGGCACACGAAACCTGTACTTCTGCTCCAGCTTTTCTCCTTGGCCTTTGCATTTCAATTGTAATTAGATTCCCTGTGTTCAGTGGTTTTCTCCAGGTCAGATCTGCTTATCTTCTAGTGCTTAATTGCACCAGGAAAATTCAAATGCCTGGCCCAGGCAGGCAGGCTCGATTCATCAAACCCTTCTGGGCCGTGTGGTATAATGCAATTGTTTAGGAAATTTAGCTAAGCTGGAGGGCTCGGATCTGGTCATCTAACGAGATTTGCCAAGGGAACAGAAATAAAGGGGGCTTAGAGTAAAGCCTCTTGCGAGGAAAGCATCTAACGAGTAATTCTGTGTTTGCAGCCTTCAGTTTCGCATTGGCTCTGGGAAGGAAGGGACCATGGTGTTTGCCGTTGGGCAGGAGCCTCAGGTCTTTAAAGCCAAAAACGGACAGCTAACGGTGGTAAGGCCTCACCTAAGCGCTGGGGATATGACCGGCGCTTCCCCCTTCAGTGCTCAACCCCTGTAGAGAGCTCAGCTCAGTTCCAGCAAGGGCCCTTTGCACGAGTTCAGGGCTTGATCCCCGTTAGAGCGCAGAGGGGTGCGTGACGTAGCCCCCCAGTTGGCACCTGCCCACGTAAGGTCACGCGCAATGACGGTCACTGCTGTGCCGGGACTTGCAGCTACGCCCCTCGCACGTGAACTGTCGCTGCTGCTCGCCCTCTCGAGCCAGCATGGGGAGGAGGGGTGAGGCGCTCTCCTGCCTTGGGCACTTAGAGAATTTAGTCCGAGCCCAAATTCAAAATGAGGACTCAGGTGACGTTTGCCACCTCTTGTTGGCTCCCTCAGCCAAGCTGCCTCTGAAATCAGTTGGGGGGGCGGAGGAAAAGCGTTTCTTGTCACGCAAGCAGGTTGTCTGAGATGGAAGGATCTGTCTGACCCCGTGGCAGTCTTGGCAGAACTGCCACAAGCGGGGAGAATGAATTCTGACTCCGTACGGGGCTGTGGAAAACGGGGGAGCTTTGCTTTTCTCTCCCTGCTGGTGGTCGGGCAGGGAGGTGTGCTGAACCCGCCTCCACCGCCTCGCAGCCTGGCAGTAAGTGGCAAGCATGGCCGGAGGACCAAGGGAAGGTGTCGGGCTCTGCTGCTTCACCTGTGAGCTTAGCGTGTTTGGGACTGCCAGCCGACAGCTCTGAGGAACAACTACGTGCTGGGGTGTGCAGTACCCTCGGGCTCTGGTCCTTGCACTCTGGCAATGAAGGGCGTTGTCTTGGTGCACCGATTGTTAACCAGAAACACAGCCTCGCTTCCCACAGACAGGACACATCAAGGACGTAACATCTGCACTTAACTCGATGACTCCTTCCTTCTCCCGTCCCAGGTGTCAACCCAGGCAAAGTCCTGATGAGCACCAGTTCCTGCTCCCGGCCACTGTCCTGGCTAGGAAGAGAAAGGAGCCTGCAGGATGAGACCAGCACTCGCATCTCCTCTGGAATCTTTGATGCCATAAGGGCTGCTGTGATTTGAGAGTTTGCTTGCACCTTTTAGGCTCTCTTTTATAGCGTAAAACTATTCAACTCTAGCTGAATAAATTCCATTATGTTGCTGTAACATTCCAGTGAGCAGAGATGCTCGTTACACGCTGTCACAGGGAAAGGTTTAAAGCAAAAGCTGCAGTTCCACACCTAAAATGCCCGTCTCTCTGCACTCAGTAAGAGCCGAGAGCTCTGACCAGTCAGGAAGGATTAAGACAGAAGCAAAAAGGCTTCTCAAAAAGGCCAGGAGAATTGTATCAAGCGCAGATCAATGAAGTTAACTCTGGTCTGAAAGCACCTTTTCTCTCGGGCAGACTGGCAAAGCCTTTAAAGCCAGCAGCTCACCCAGCGGCACGCGCAGAGATGGCTGCAGGTAGCAGTAGGGCTGGCGCTGATGTTTTTGAGGTGGTGCTTCAGCGTACGAAGCTGCTCATCTGGCAATCGCAGTAAGCTGCTTTCTTGTCTGCTCCAACGTGGGGGGGGGGATCTTTGTTTTTAGAGTAGCGCTGGCCTGGTTCTCCCTGCGCAGCAGCTATGCGTGGCGCGGAGGAAGCAAAACCCTAGAAGATGACCAAAATGCCCCCTCTTAAAGAGGGGCGTGCTGGCTCGGTGCAATCCGGATCAGAAGAAACCAGCCTCCTGCTGCTGGGGAAGCTTCAGCTCTACCTATGGAGCTGGACTCCACTCGCTGAGGAGTGGGGTAGGCCCTGCTGTTCCCTTGAGGTGTTCCAGGGGCAGGCACAGCGGGAGAAGGTGGAAGGCAGGAATTCCCCCGGCTCCCTCCTCCTGCCTGGAAGCTGCGGCTGTGCTGCCACTCGCCGTGTCGGTGGCGCTTGCTCTGCTGCCTCACGTTGAGGCAAACTCGCGTAGCTCCTGCTCCAGCTTGCTTCGGCGAGGCTGAAACTGCAGCCTGAAGATCCTTGACCCCCTGCCTTTAAATCCTGGGGTCTGCAGAGTCCCGAGAGCCCGATCGCTGGTGCCTCCGCCATGAGCCGTGCCAGGAGGTAAAATGGACAACCGGGGGGAGGATGATGCCGCCTGGTATTTCTTCCTGAAAGCTCCTTCCAGCTCCGTGGACCATGAGGACAGCATGCTTCAAACAATAAAGCAACTCGCATGTAAATATGAAATATCTTCTAATTTATTGTGTTATATTAAAAAAAAAAAGTACATATTGCAAACATCAACCATACACTGAAATCCAGCTTAAGCTTTTTTTTTTTTGTGCATAAGTATAAAGTGGGAGGGAATGATTGTACAGAACCGATGAACACGCTGCTGTCGTCCAGGAAACGGAACAACTCCAGTAAGACGGAAAGGTTCTGCCTGCCCTTTGCTCTAAGGTAAGACTGGAGCTCGGAGCCTTCTCCAAGGGCTCTGACCAGGCGATGTCCTGCACATGGAGCTCAGGGTGGGATCCAAAATCTGCCTTACGGGAATATGGGAGCGGCTGCTTTGGTGCTACAGGTAAACACCCTCTCCTGGGGAGCTTTAAGTCGGTGGCCGGCGGTCACCCTGGCCCCTGCCGTGCAGCCCAAACTCTGTTACAAGCTGCAGTCTGTTGTCCAGCTTTTTTCCATTATGCTGATGGACAAAATCGCTTCCACGAGTAAGATCTTAGCTCCACTCTGCTGTACTGTCACGATTAGTCTCTGTTGTGGGGTGGCTGGGAGAATCAAAGCTGACAGGTCTGCACTCCCTGTTAGTACAAGCCAGTCCTAGATAATCTCGAGAGCTGCTTGTGAGCAGGCCAGCTGCCCCGTACCCCATCTTCACCCGAAAGCTGCAAAACCATTTACAGTAAAAAGGCTCACGAGCTGAGAGCATTTGTGCAATGGCATTAACTGCGTCCCTCTCCGCAGACCAAGGACGAGCGGCCGGTAGGTACCAGGCGCGCTAACACGACGGCCGTACATCCTCACTACACAACTCCAGCACGCAGAGGGTTAAGCCAGGAGTGTGTTAAGGCAGAGTCTGCCCATAAATGCAGTAACAAAACTGAAACTTAAACTCCTGGAGTGACTTACTAAACCAATAGCTCTACAAACCGCTGTACAAAGATTAAAAATAATCATCCCCTGGTGGGTTTTTTTTTTAAGAACTTAAGTTTGCAAAACCTGAAAGAGGAAATCCTGAAGCCAGTTAAGAATCTATGTACAGAGAAGTTAATCACATAGATGTGATCTGTCAGGTGCTTAGCGCTGGTGTCAATGCGTGTCCCCCTCCCGGAGCTGAACCTGCCCTTGCACCCCAGGGCGCGGCTGGGGCGGGTTTGGCTAGCTCTCACTGGCAGGGGAGCG
>NW_009258275.1:50293-62263 GCF_000687185.1 Egretta garzetta | reverse complement strand
TAAAAAAAATCATCCCCTGGTGGGTTTTTTTTTTAAGAACTTAAGTTTGCAAAACCTGAAAGAGGAAATCCTGAAGCCAGTTAAGAATCTATGTACAGAGAAGTTAATCACGTAGATGTGATCTGTCAGGTGCTTAGCGCTGGTGTCAACGCGTGTCCCCCTCCCGGAGCTGAACCTGCCCTTGCACCCCAGGGCACGGCTGGGGTTGGTTTGAGCAGCCAGCACTGGGTTGCTGGAGTCTCCCCTGCGCTCGGGGAGGGGGGGAAAGCCGAGGATGATGATGGCCTCTCCCTCCTGCCTCGCAGGAGAGAGCCAGCTCTCTGGTGTTAATGAAGCAAGCAGGGTTTGCAGCGTGTTCTGCAGCACTGGGCTGGTGTAGCACGGGGGGACTGAAGGGCTTTATGTGGCGCAGCTCTAGACCCCTTCAAGGGCAGCAGGTCTGTTACAGATGCTCAGAAAGCCATGGACAGCCCAGGGATGTGCAGTAAGTGCCAAAGTACAGGGTGCTGGAGAAACAGCACGGTTCAGAGGACTTCCTGTCCACCCTCCCCAGCTTATCACACAAGGAAGGGAGAGGCACTGGGTCCTTCACGGCAACAACCTGCACTATGGACTGCTAGGAACCCGAAGCGTGTTGCAAGCACACGTAAGTACAGCTTAACCTAGAAGCCCGTAACTGCCAGGACACAGCTGAAGCTGCCGAACTCCAGTACAACTGGACAGGGCTGCTCACGGTTGAGCTCTTTCTTCTTCAGCTACTGATTTTACAAGTAAGAGGAGAGGAGACAGGTACAACACGTTACCGACGCCAGTTGTCTGTAACTTGGAAGAGTCTTTGGTTACTAGAGAGGTGACCTCAGCCTAACTCTGAACTCGTTTTAGCTTTACTTGATGATCCAAAATAGTACCACTGAGCAAACACTTAATGCTTTACTTTAGCCTCTACAGCCAAGCCACACGGAGTTTGGGCTGTAGCTGCTATCTAAAACAGAAGCAGGGGAGTAGCGCAGCTGGTGATGCTGACAACACCTTTGGTTTTTAAAATGCTAACGTGCCACTAACAGCCCTGAGCCAGGAGTAGGCAACCTTGAAGCAGGAAGT
Organism: Egretta garzetta; assembly: GCF_000687185.1. Classification (NCBI taxonomy): domain Eukaryota; kingdom Metazoa; phylum Chordata; class Aves; order Pelecaniformes; family Ardeidae; genus Egretta; species Egretta garzetta. The sequence continues at coordinate 61,162 of NW_009258275.1, read as the reverse complement.
TGAGCAAAAACAAACCCCCACCTCCCTAAGGAACAGGACCAGGGAGCTGCTGCTCTGTTTGAGATGCCTGCCTGTTGAGGCCAGCGCCAGCTAGCCCAGATGAAGGGTCAAAAAACTCTAGAATAGGCCAAAGTACTCGGGTGTCTGCCAAGGTGCCAGCCTGCTCGCAAGTTTAAGAGTTCCTATGTCGGGTTTCTCTCCCTCCCGGGGTCCGTTACCTTAACCATTACAGCTGTGGCTCTGCTCATTGGCCTTTAGCATCCAGGCCTATTGAATAACACACGATCTTCCACTGCCATTGTTACTCGACTCCGCAAGAGGCAACAAGAGCCGAGGAGGTAGATAACACATTCATCTATAATAGAAAAGTACTCTTCGAAGACCGCTGTAGCCTGGTTTTCTCTGCACAACATTCTAGCTCTGCCCTTTCACACGCAGCTGCCATTTCTGAAAAGACTTGGAATATGCTCAGGATGAAGTCAAACAAGGAATAACTGCCTCTGGGCCACTGCTGCCGCCTCCTCCTCCCCATGGTACTCGTGTTGCCCTCGCTCGAGCAGGACAGACAATGCTCCTGTATCAATTACAAACTGAACTACGGCTGCTGGCCTCCTACCGACGCTAGGCTGGCATGGAGCGCTTGAACCTGGGATGCCTACTGCTTTCCCTGTAGTAAAGAGAGCACAGCTGACTGACCTGCGATCCGATGGAAATAAACTCCCCTGAGAGCTGAGACCTGGGGCCAGGCAGAAGCTCTAAGTGCTAACCGGTACCAACACCACCCTAAGGAAAGCAATCACGTACGCTTTGCTACTGATCTTCCTGTTGGAGGAATTTTAACATCTTCCACCCTTGAACTGCACAGATAAACTGAGGATGGGTCCACGGTTCAGTGCTAGTCCCCCTGCGCCCTCCCACCACTCTGAGAGGGCTCCCTCTGCCCCCCAGCACTGCAGGAATTGTGTCATTTGTCCTTCTGGGAGTTACGCCGAGGCACCCCTGAGCTACCAACCCTATCACCTGCAGGCCTGGGAGAAAGGGAGCTCTGCAGCAGCATTTCTCCCACACCTGAACCCCCCTAGGAGGAGACAGGGTCAGTGAGTGCCTGGAGGGAAGGTAGATGGCTGGCTGACCTTTTGTTTCTTGTTTTTGTTTTGTTTTGTTTTTAAAGTGCAGGATAATTACTAAAGCCAAAGGAAGCCAGCCCTCTTCCTCTCTAGCCACAAAATAGCAAAGACGAGCGCTGAAAATTCAGGGCATTTGTCCAGACGCTCAATAGGTCCTTACCGTATCTATCGTATGCCCAGTAACCTTATTTATTCTTGTCCTAGAACTACTGCATTTAAATACCCCAAATAATCTAGTTTGTTACACAATGTAATTTACAGACTTTGCCGAACAGAAGTTAAACCACCTGGTCCCCTGCTGCAGATAATCGATCAGACAAAGGGCAGCGCCTCCCAGGCAGAGCTGCGCAGTCTGCGGCTGTCGCTGGCCTCACTGATGCAGATGGGCCCTGTCATCCGGACGTTTAATATGAATTCTTCGCACGCGTTCAATGCGCTCTCGCTCCTCATCTTCATCTAAGTGATGGGAGCGGCCAGCTGCCCCTCCTGTGGCTTCCAAGAGCGCGTTGTCAGGTCCCCTCCCGTCCTGGGACTCGTACAGCAGAATGTTCAGTGTCTCCTCGTAAATGCGGGCTTCTGGGAACTCCACCTGCCCACCCAAGAGAAACAAGGTCACTCTCACCTATTGCCAGTCACTGCAGGTACCAGGTTACCTCATTTTTAATTCCCGATACCTTTCCGTGTTTAAAATTTTCTTAAGTGCACTCTAGCCACAGAAATCCTTCCTAGCACAATCGTTTCTGTTCTATTATTCGCTTTCAGCTTTTGAAACACAGCAACCAGTTTTCTTTTCAGAACTGGCCTGCCCGCAGGGCAGACTCGGCCAGGTGTCTCCTGGGAAAGGTAAGGCAGCACAGGGAAGGCATGCGATTGCTCACCAGGACCTCTCTTTACGCAGGGATGTAAACCAAACTTGGTTAAAAGTGCAAGTTTGTCTAAAGAGAAAGAACCAGACTGAACTTGCACTACAGACTATCCCAACTGCCCTGTGTGAAGTGCCACAGCCAAGCAGTCCCCGCCCTAACGAACCCACAGGATGAGCTCCACTGTGCTGCTCCCACTTTGAATGGCATTGGTTATTCTATAGAGAGGCTAAACAATAAAAGGAGTGTTCAAAATGGAACAGATGTCAGGATGCCAGTCTGACAGCAGCTCAGCCCGTTGCTGGAAGCATTCAGGGCTTTACTCGTACCTTTGTCTGTTTTTTCTCAGTAGCATAAACAATGGAAGTGCAACAGACTTCGGCAATCTTCCGTCCCTGCCCGTAAAAAGACCAGCAGCAGATCTCATCTCCAATCACGTCTTTTATAAAGAGCACTCTCCCGTTAAACCTCAAGGACAGCTTATCGAAGAGCTCAATGTTCTTCAGCATGTTGTCGTCGGAGTTGCTGTGAGAGACGAAGGCAGGCAGCAGTCACGTCAGGGTAATGAGGACAGCACAAAGAACAGAAGGGGGGTTCGGGCAGTGAGCGTTTACAGGCCCAGATGCCCGGTTTCCTTTGACTTACTGTGTCTCTACCAAGGTAGCGTTTACAGTTGGGATCCAGGACTGCAGTGGATAACTCATTTGACTAGTACAAGCAGGAAAACCTGCTGCTGAAGAAGCAGTAATCAACAGTACTGTGAATAATACTGTCCAAGGCCATTTGTGTACAAAATTCTACCACCCAAATGAAACCATTTCCTAAGCTCAAGCTCAGCACCGGCGGGATGGAAACAGCGCTATGTCATGTAACACACACAGACGTAAGGAAAGGGGGACAAGGTTCCAGACTTGATGATTTTGTCACTTATTGAGAGTGCTGCACCGTGGAAGGCTTCCTGTATTCAGCTAATGTGCTGTAGCCCACGGGGAATGCAGGCCAGCAGTTGGCAGGAGTCTCTGCCAGCTGCACCTAAGTACTGGAGGAACCCCTCTGGCACAGGAATAGCACTCGCTTAGCCTTCCATTGATGACAGTAGGCTCCCTTCTGACTAAAGTTTGACATTAACTGGGAAAAAATTGAATGCATGCCAGCACCAATCTGTCACTGGTTCTCAGTGAAGAAAAAGAAATGTTTATCATGGATTTTGGTCTACGAAAAACTTCGAAGATGTCCAACTGAAGTCATTTACCTGGTGTAGGAGTATTTGTTGTTGCTTCTGTTATATAGCAACTTCACTGCTGGCTGTAAAAACAAACCACAGATCAGTTACAGGAAGTGCAGTAAGAGCTGGAATCTCAGCTCAGTCCAAGACCCCACAGCAGAGAAGCTGCAATACAATACGACACCATCAGGCCCAAGCCCTGTGGGATTTTGTTGTTGTTATTACTGTTGTTGCTGCAAAACTGTCATGGGCTGCAACCCCTTCTGACCCCTTCTGTGACTAGATCAGAATCTATTCTTACCCACTCTCTGCCTTTTGGCCAAGGCTAATTGTTATCACCAGCATCCTCCCCTCTGCCTGCCACAGCGAGCAGGCTTCCAGAAACAGGAGACGTTGATTCACTTTAGCTAAAGAGAGTGTTGCTAATAACCAGAGCAGACAAATAAATGGAAGATCAAGAGCCCTGAGGATCTGCTTGATCAGCCTGCTACTGCCTACGCCCTCGTGGAGAAATACATGGCCAGGCTCAGCCAAACATTTGACTTTTAATTCATAAGACATGTTTAGTCCGCTGTAGACTTTCAGTGCTTTGCAACTCGGTTTTTTTGTTTTTGTTTTTTTTTTGGTTGAAGTGCATGTATTTTAGAGTAAGCCCACTGTTGAAAACTAAAGACCAATTCCTAAAGAATAGTTGGTGAAGGTCCCGTGCAAGCCCGGGGCAGCAGGCCAGCACCCTCCCAAGCCATGGCACAGCCTGGCCTCTCTTACCTTGTTAGAAGTGGCTATGAGTTTTTGCTCTTCTTTGGAAGATGTGATGACTGGTACCTTGCAGAATGGTTCGTATGCATCTTTGTTCTGCTGAAACAAGAATCAAACAGCAGCTGAATGTAAACAGGCCTTAGGGCACGCTCACATTAACTGGGAAGGCCCTGCATATTCCCTGCTGAGGAGTTCAGTGGGCAATCTGTCCCCACACTGCACTGAGTGGCCATTTCTGGTCCATGCTCTGAACCAGGCTGGCACTCCAGCTACTGCACAGCATTCCTCTGGGACCACCTGAGATGTTCATTTCTGCTCTCTACCACTCTGCAAACACAGGGAGTGAATGTTATGTACCTACTTAAACGGCAAGGGTCTGAAATGTGGCTTCACTCAAAGAGGACGCCAGTAACAGCAGCCTCAAACCTAAGATGAGCACCTCAGAGGAAATCAGAACAAGGCACTCCAGCTACTGCACAGCATTCCTCTGGGACCACCTGAGATGTTCATTTCTGCTCTCTACCACTCTGCAAACACAGGGAGTGAATGTTATGTACCTACTTAAACGGCAAGGGTCTGAAATGTGGCTTCACTCAAAGAGGACGCCAGTAACAGCAGCCTCAAACCTAAGATGAGCACCTCAGAGGAAATCAGAACAAAAGGGGACTCCCAGCAGCCTGTGGCTACTGTGGCTACAAGAAGCTGCTCTGCCCAGATGCTGCTTCCCACCCAGAGCAGCCTCCTCTTCTTGACCCTCACTGCAGCCAGAGTAACCTGCCTCCTCCTTAGCTCTGCAGCCTACCTGCAAGGCTGCTTGGCACTCGTCCACCAGCCCCTGGACCAGGTAGTACTTTGCTTCAGCCAGCAGCTCTTCTATCTCCCTGCGGCTCTCAGGGAGCGGCACAGCCCCGTCGCGCAGGTAGTTCAGTATTGTCCCAAAGTGTTTTCCACAGCGGTCGATCAGGATCCAGCCTAGGGACAGAAGAAGACCACAGTACAGCAGAAGCAGAGGCAAACATGGCAAAAGGCCTTGACACAGGCCTGGGGCTGCTGTAGCAAGCAGGCTCTTGTCAAGAGAGTTTGAGCTTGTTTGAACTGGCGAGCAGAGGAGCAAAAAGCACAGGGAATTCATCGTCTCCTTCTGCGTTTCAAGTGCAGAGTATGTGAGGGAGTAAGGTAGGGAGCTCACTTGTTTCTCGTAGTTCCCCAGTTGTTGACAAATGATTAACTGGCACAGAGGAATGAATACTTCTCATTCTCAAACTAACCAGCTCTGTTCTTCCTTTACTCTTGAAGCCCTGACACTTTTATTATTTTCTTGCCTTCTGTCTTAGGGCCCTGTTACATATACGTGTGGCTGTTTCTTACAGACAGCTTGCTAGAGCCAACCAGCCGTCACTACCTAAAGGCTGTTGCACCTCAACACAACACGGGGACCTACCCTGATCCACCACCTCCAGTGGATGTGCAAGAAGGTCAGCAAGAGAAAGGCAGCACAGACTTCGGCAGTGTCATGGGAAACACTGTTTCGGTCTCTATATTCCCAAAGTGCTTTAATTTGATAGAAAAAGTGGTTCTTAGCACGTCTAAAATTGCTGCAAGTCATGACACGACAGCATGGGTAAGCAGAATGTCACATACAGCCCCTGCCCTGGAGCTCACCAGCGCTGCTATGTCCTGACAACAGTGTGAAGAAAAGAAAACAGAGCTACAACTGAAACGTTTTCCAGTTAACTGGCGATCGAGGGATCCGTGCTTCGCCCCTGGTTGCCAGTCTGGTGCCTGCATCAGGCCGGACGCTGAGAATTGTTAGGCAATGCGGAGGCTCGAGTTTCCATAAACGAACAGATGGCCACTCTTACAGGCTGCAGCTCAGGAATGCAGCGAGGAAACACTTGTGGGGAAGGAGTCATATTTTGGACAAATAAGGAAAGTAGGTTAAAGCAGACCCTTATATGTTCTGCATGAATGGAATTGCTAGTAAAGTCTGAACATTTGGTTCAAGCTGGAAAATGAACACAGCCCTTTCATGCTGTTCTGCAGAAAACTGAGATGCTCTCCAGCAGTTTACTCCAGGCTTTCCACCTCCCTCGTTACCCTGCTGTCTCCATAAAATACAACGTGTGCTCGCAATTGTAACTTTGCAGACTGTAATAACCAACTAGAAAGCTGGAGGCAGAACTAGAGACAGAGAAATCAAAGAACAGAAGACTGATCGAGGCTAATGAATACGCTATGAATACGCTATACCTAACCAAGCAGAGCAGAAGAAAGCCCATTTGTCAATGCAGAGGTACGTAAAGCAAGATCTCCTATTTGAAAGAGGAGAGGGAGCACAAGCCATGGTAATAAACAAGGACATCCATATTCCACAAATGCAGCCGTTGACAGAGTTTACTAGCATACACCAACATGTGGGGAGGAAAAGGGCAGGCTGAGAGCAGGCCTGTGATCCCTCAAATTCTTTTGTTATCATCTCTGCTGTGATTCCCTCTGTAGGCTGTAAAAATCTACTGCAACCTTGTGTTTACAGATGGCGAAACCAAAGCAGAATTGCTCACTTTCATGGGGGGGGGGATGAGAAGATATTTCAAGCAGCATTGCAAAATACAAGTGACTGCTGAAACAGCTTTCAAAAAACCTTCTGTTTTAACCAAAGAGCCAAGCGTAAAGCCAAAGTGAGATGACTCACAGGAAAGCAACCCTGCTGCCACTCAGTCACGGCTCTGCAGAGCCCAGCAAGCGGGTTTCAGCTATCGTCATTTAAAGCCATTTTTCATGTGTTCCAAAAACGTCCTGTGATCCATTTGCTGAGGTAGGAATACCTAATCCATGAACTGTATGTGCACGCATTAGACTTCTAGGAAATTCATCTTTTGTTTTACAAGAAGCCTCAGAGACAGCATCCAAACACTCAAACTAAACCAGATGACACTTTCTGACCAAGCCTTGACAGATGAAATAGTAGCCTGACGCTCAACAGTCTTACTAGCAGCCGAATGGAAAACATGCGCCTGGATGAACTGGTTAACAGCAGTGGGGAGTGAGGAAAAAAAATCACACTACAGAAAACTGGAAACAGATGGATGCACCTGGAAAACTCACATCCTTCTGTCTGCTCATTACCGTAAAAATAAAATTTTCAAAATATGCCCATTTGCTACGGTTCACAAACAATTTCTAAGCTGAAAATAATCATCTGCCACCCACCACCAGAGAACTCCAGTCCTTCTCCTACGGCCCAACTAGCAGCATGCTGTAATTGTTAAGCTCTGAGGAAGAGCTGGGGAGCTGGTGCTGGGGTCAGAAGAATGCATCTAAACAAAGGGGAGGACTCCGTGTGAGACACTCCGCAGGCTGTTTAAAAACTTTACTCCTTCCAGTTTCTCTGCAAGTCTGGCTTCTTTTGCTATGAAACGCTTTGTTTTGTGCCAGACTTTGGGTGTGACCAATTAGAAGTATTTTGAAGAATTTCAGATAAAAAGAGTTTCCTTTAACAGCTATGATGCTATTGTCCCAGTTCCCAGCATTTCGCCAGGCGAGGGGAGATAAAGCAAGAACTCTTGCAATGGGAGTGTCTCGGTTACAACATACAGGAAGTATCAAATTCCTATTAAAACACAAACTTGCTTGATGGAACAATCACATACACACCCCGTAGGATTCACAGCAAAATGAACTTGTGATTTGATGTCTCAAGCACGATATTTTAGCAGGTTAAACTCCAGTTACCCTCATATCAGCAGTAATATCGTCAGCTGCTCTCCAGCAAGAAGTACCCGCACGTACACGGACTCCGAGCCTTGGGACTGCCACACCCCAGCCCTGCGCGGTACCTGCCCAGCACGCCCGGAGGAAGCGCTGAGTCCACGCTGGAGCGGGCTTCCAAAATTAAGTTGGAATTTCTGATCCGCTTCCAAACTGAAGGACTTGGAAAGTCTCGAATTACCAAATTTTATGAAACACAGAGCAGCTTTCGGGACGGACGGGAGGATACTTTTGGAGTTGCCCGAAGCTTAGCAGCAAGGGGAGAAATCTTAATGAACTGGTTTGCAACCCTTCCACTAGAACACCCCTCCAGTCTTCCCAGTAAGAGCGCCGATTCCCATTTGACAGGGTTTTTTTTTTACAATTTGACCCACAGGCTGGCTTTTTATGCAACCTGCACAGACCCACGAGAGGCAGCCCAGAGACCCTTTGATCTGGAGCCCACAAACCACAGCGCCAACGTGGTTTACTTTTTTTTTTTTTAACAGCAGCTGAAACTGAAAGGCATGGTGTAACACCCAGAACAACGCAGCTTTTTCCCCCAGCTTAAATATAAGGACTTCTAGCTAAAACAGGAATATTCAGATAATTAGGTTGTATTTTTTACATTTTCCTCCAAATCCACTTCTTCCTCTCTCAAGAAAGCTTATCACAAGAGCCCTACGAAATCCATCGCTTGTTCCACATGACCTCTGAATACAGACTAAAGCACTCAGAACTAAGTCCGATTCATCTAACCACGCACTACATTTTCGATGCTTTCAGCGAGTTCAAACAAAATTTTCAAATAATTAACCAGTCACAAGAAAGGTGTTTTGAACCTTTAGGCTCAGCGCTGCACTAGCTATGGTTAAAGACAAGGCATCCAAGTCCAGAAACATAAGTTATGGGCAAAACATCAGCGTATAAATAGAAAGCTGTGCGTCCAGTTGAACTCTGTGACGCTCCCACAATACAAGAATGCTGATATAAAACTACGCTACCCATTGCAGTTATCACAAACACAGTTTAGCTATATTATTAATTTAAGCATAAATGTTCTAAAGAATTTCAGCAGAAGATAAACTCAACGTATCTGCACTTATCCTGGTAAGGAAGTGAAGTATTTGAGCGCTGCTCCTTTAGAAGACTGTAGTTTGGCATACTGCACATTCCTTCTTTCCAGACACATTTAACACGGAGAGACCCGTTTGCTAGCTTTCTCCTTTCACTGTCACTAATACTACAGCAAATTTTCTGAAAATTTCGCAACCGGTTTTGTTTTGGTGAAGCCAACAATCAATGCTCTCACAAGAAAATAGCTTCATTTAAAAAAATCAGCTTTTAGCTCATAACCCCCCCCCAATCTTCAGAGTAAAGTTTATACTTGTCTTTGAGGTAAGGAAACGAGATGAGGAAACTGCCTTCTGAGATTCAAAGTACATAAGCAAGTCCTGACTCATAGTTTCTCAATCATTATCCCCACCATTTTCCATATGCTTAAGAGCTTTAGCGTTACTATTTCAAAAGAAAAAGGTAGCCTGTGCCACCTGGGCCTGACGGGAGCCCTGGGACTCCTCAGTGCCCTTTTGTTGCTTAGACAACTGTTCGAGTCATACGTGTCTTTTGTTCCACACCTTTTCTTGGTTGTATAGCTACAAGTTTTAACACTAATAAAATGTAGAAATATCTGGGCCTGTGATTAGAAGTCCTTCTCTGTCCTCTTAATATTCTTCTCCAACCCCTGAAGAGGAAGGAAGCCGGTGCGAGGGACGCGGGGAGCGGCCCCTTACCTTCGCTGTCCGTGAGGACTTCCATTCGGCCACTGAACATGGCCTTGAGCATGGTGTCCTGCTTGGTCAGGGTCTGCATGGTGGTGTAGTAGAGGGCACCGCCGATGTTCAGCTTGACGTATTTGGAGCTCGGACTAGTCCCTTTGAAGGAGGTAGTGCGAGTCGCAGCCGCCGGCACTGCTGTGCTCACCACACTTTCTCCCGACATCTCTTCCTGCAAGCAAGGAGTTACCAGTTAGACCTGCGGTTCCACTGCACGACACCCAACCTTGCGTTACCGCCGGTTATTTTACACACAAGTAGTCATAGATGTGCTGGGCACTATCAGCCTTGGTGCCTCTCTGCCTCTTTGCAAAGTTCTCAAATGTTTTAGACGTTTAACGTTGTCACTTTTCTGACAGTGACATAAACCAGCAAAAGAACGTAACTCAGCCAGTGAAGAACGCTGTGAAAGCTGAGCAGCATTTTACACTGTGAAAGCCAGTGCTTTCCCACAAAACCCATGTTCATTTCTTTCACAACTTCTAAAGCTTAAGTTCTTACTTCGTGAATAATCTGGTATGTAACTGGGCAATTCCCAATATGCGGAGCCTCAGCAGATGATTCCTGCGTGTTAAAACATAAGACTATCCACAGATTTTCTTGAGGCTTTTTTCCCTTAAAGCATACATGGCTCTACAGGGAGCACGCACAAGCTTCCCACTCTCTTCCCTGCACATTTCTCAGAACCTGATGTCCATCATTCCCCGCCGCTTCTGCCCGCACTCCCCACACAACATGGACCCCAGTCGGCTAACGAGGTCACATGCTGTAACAGGAACACGTTAGCTTAGCACTGCAAATGCTCCGAGAGCTGCCAGCGATAAATCCTTAATCAAGCTGCGTCCCTGTGGCTGTTTTGCCTCACAACATGACAGGATGGGAAAATTAACGCCCTGCCATCTCCGACAGACTCGGGGTCCTACCACTTTGAGAGCATGCTGGCTGACCACTGTACCCAACGATTTTTGCTCTGCTGTCATGAGAAGCAGAACTATCGGATGGCAAATCCAAACGGTAGCTCAGAAATGTAGTTACAGGTCTAGGTTGCCTTTCACAAGGTGAGGAAGCAGGATGGCTGGAGATGGCCGCAGGGGACCATTCCCCCTGCCACAGAGCCTGCCCAGGGCTCTCAGGACTGCAAAGGCACCAGCCTCAGCCCCATGCTCAGGCTCCCGCCAGCAGCCGATCACCCCACCGCTCGGCCAGGAACCGTGCCCGGGGTCCCCAAGAAGGACCCTGTGCTGCAGGGTGACCCAGCGCCCCAGGCCGCAGCCCGGCACCCCAACACCCGCAGGGCCGGGGGGCTGCACCCC
>NW_009258275.1:32575-49277 GCF_000687185.1 Egretta garzetta | reverse complement strand
CACCTCTGGTGAGGTGGGCAGCAGACACTGTGGGGCGGCTGCTGCTCGGGCCTCGCCGATGCCCAGGGCTTTGGCACTCGAGGCTGGCCTTTGCTTTTGTCACGCATCGGTTTGTTTTTTCCCCACGCCGAAGTGCCAGGAGCTACGTGTGCCAGCGGTCACAGCTAAGCGGTGGTGCTGCTTGTCCTCTCCTGAAGCTTTTCTGACTTCACATTTTCTTGAGGGTGTAGTGAGAGGTAAGTCCGGTCAAAAGGACTTAGAATTGCAAAGGTAAAGAGTACATCCCCACATCACCTGCAGGTAACGTGCTTGTCTGTGCAGGAGCTGCCCGAAGCCAGTGGATGAGGATCATGTTTGTGTGTCAGTGATTATCGCACAGCTATTTGAAGAAGTAAGCCCTCAGGTGAGTTCATTGTTAAGTATTTATAAAGTTGTTGTTGACTCTGTGCATTTTGTATTGTTGAGTGGCAGTAAATTAGCTTCCAAGTGTCTCTTGTGCCCCTTCTCTTGTATCCGTGGCTATAGAATTGTTCTTATATGTTATCTGTAAACAAGAAAATGAAAACAACTAAGGTTGGGAAGGGGAGTTGGAGTGCAGGGAGTGGAACACAATGACAACACACTGATTTCCCCCCCCCCCCTTTAAAATCTCCTTGCCCACATTAGGTTGCAGGCTTTGCTGGAATAGTTTGATATCAATGTATTTTCTTATTGCAGTCCCATTGACAAGTAACTTTCGCTTTGCCTAGGCTGTGTTTTACACGTGCTTCTTTCTGTGCTGTTGGGTACTCTCCTTCCCCTATTAAAATGTTGGGTGCAGGTAGTCAGTTCAGAAGTAATGTAAAGAATTAACCTTGCCTGTGTGTTTTGTCCACTCTGCTCCTAGTTTTCCAGGTGTTTGCTGATATGATTCTTTGTTTCCTTAAATTTATGTTTTGGTAGGTTATAAAAATGTTCAGTGCGAGCCAGTCCTCCAAAGCCCAGTTCCTCGACAAAGCGCGCCAGGCTCGGGAGGAGCGGAGGGAGCTGAAGGAGAGGGAGCGTGCAGCCATCCAGATCCAGGCTTTGATCAGGAGATTTCTCTGCCGATGCCGCCTGCAGAGGGAGATAAGGTGTGTGAGACCCTACCTTGCACGCTTTGCTCTTATCTGGAGAGGTGTGCTTGATTTTTAACTACCAGTGCTCGTTTTTCTTTCTTTCCTAGGAGAGAAGTGGAGGATTTCTTTGGGGCAAATGAATCTGGTTCAAGTAAAAGAAGTGCTCTTTCTATCTTCCGAATTGCTAGGAAACTGCTGTTTGTGTTTAATCATAAAGAGGACAAAGAGGTAAAGGTTGCAACTCTGACATGCTTTTCTTCTTTTGAGTACATATTTTAACAAGTTAAATATGTTTAATTAGTTATGTAGTGGTCCTGTAGGTTCCTGCAATATATTTTGGCTTCAGAAACATGATCTGTGTCTCCTGGTCCTTCTTGGAGAGATCTGCCTGTAGGAATGAAATAGAAGAACCCTTGAATTTTTTAGCAGCAGTTCTGTATTCAGGGCAGGTTTAACAAATATTTTTCCTGATGACCGTGCCAGCCTCGGTAATTGAGCAGTGCCTCATGATTTTGTCAGCTGCATCAGTTCCCCAGGTGCATTGTGGCAAGCTCACAAATTGCTGTCCTGGCAGTGCAGTGTGCAGGCTGTTTGTATTGCAGCTGCTTTTCTGACCGTGCCCTGAGTTGTGGTTTCAGTGTGAAGCCCTCTGCTGTAGTGTCTATGAAAGGATGGTATTTGCCCCAGGAAACTGTGAGGGCTAATTATATGAAAACAATTGGAAAATGAAAGGCAGTATTTAAATTGCAGCAGCAGTAGGTGACTTTTTTTAATCTCTGTTCCATCAAACTCTTCTGTTGATGATGGTACAAATGCAGTTTTCTGTATTTAAGGCATCAAAAAAAAAAATGTATATTGCGTAGAAATCTTTTAAGTGCCTGGCATCCATTTGAAGTTCTGCATTACAGTAATGGGTGCATTGCTGAAATATGTTCTGCTTTCTCTTCTCTTTCCCCTTCCCGCAGCAAATCAGTCCCTTGCTGGGCCGAGGACTTAGGCTGTACTTGTTTTCACACTATTTCTGGACACCGCTCTCAGTTAGGATAACCACAGCAGCCAATTCTGTAGCTCAGAATGGCTTTATCACTTGCAAGCATGTGAGAAATACAGCTGGACTGAAATAATAATTAAGGAGTTCTGGATGTAATCACCAAGTTCTGCTGAGAGCCATGATGAGTGGTAGTTCAGAACACACTGCTGCGCTCCTTGACATTAAGCTCTTCTGGCTGAACCCCAGCAGGAAGATGCTTTTCCTGGCTTCGGCCTGTGCTGGTGAGGGAGGCAGTTTAGCAGGGAAGGATGAGCAATTCCTCCTGTCGATGAGCACTATGTTCAAGGAGGAAACTCTTCTGCATTGCTGTAGTTCAATGTGTAGATGCGCCCTCGGGGAAGGAGCCATTGGCGCTGTCTGTTGGGAATATGTTTGGAACGTTTGTTGTTTTGTTACGGAGGTTTCTTGATCTCTCTGCTGAACTGTTCCTAGTGCTTTTCCAGAACAGTCCTACCTGTACCTAGAACTAATGCCCCCTTTGGGTTTTTTTATTTCCCCCCAGAGATTTGAAAAGCTGTGCCGGTGTATTCTTAATAGTATGGATGTTGAGAACGAGCCCAAGGTCAGGAGGATATTTAATTATTTTGGGGGTGGGTGGGTTGTTTGGGGTTTTTTAATGGTATGTGTGGGGATTTAGGTTGGTGATAACTGCATTTTTAGTTCTCAAAAGCCCCTGGACACTGCTGAGATCCATGGTGAAAGTTTGGACAAGTTCTTTAGTATTCCTCTGATGTTTTTACTCTGTATACGGCTGTAGGAGTTAAAGGGCAGTTTCTTTCTGCAGTGGGTGGTATGCTTTGACCAGTGAATTCTGGGGAGAGAAATAACTTGGTTCCGCTGCTGGGTTGAGTTAGGGCACAGAGGAGATTGTTTTGTTCCAAAGCTTCTTGGTAACGTATTCTGCCCATCAGTAGCAGAAATGCTAATGACTGCTCCCGTCTGTATCCTGCCTTTGTCAGGTGTGGTATGTGTCACTGGCGCTCTCCAAGGATCTTACGCTCTTATGGATCAAGCAGATCAAAGATGTTTTGTGGTTTTGCTGTGAATTTCTCAAGCAGCTTAAAGTAAGAAACATTCTCTTTGTGTTCTGTCTCCTTGCATTTAACAGTTCTGTAGTTTGGCACAAAGCTAATTTGATTTATTACCATTGGTGTTTGTTATCACAGCCTGACATCTTGCAAGACTCCAGACTGGTCAATTTGCACCTCACAATGCTTGTCACCTTCACAGACACTTCTACATGGAAGATCCTTCGGGGAAAAGGTTGGTGCATCCAATTCAATAGTTTAAGCCACCGATCCAGGATTTGCTATTAAAATCTACTGAATGCTGTTTCTGCACCTTGTCTTCTCCCCATGCTTACCACCAAGATTCGTTATGCTTCTGGGCTTGCAGCAAGGGGAGCAAGGATTCCCTTGAGATTAGACAGGCTATTTCCCTTGGAACAGCAACAGTTCCAACATTTTTATAATGCTCCAAAATCTCTCACACAAGAATTGTTCAGGGGACAATAGAATGTGGTTTTAGCTCCCGGTTTTTGTAGGAAATAGATATAGAAAAGGTAGACAAGTATCGTGAGGAAATATGACTCTTACACCTTAAACAAGACTTGAAGTGAAATGCTGCGAAAATGGTGGGTTTGCACACCAGAGAGTTTATGCAAGAAGGGCTAATGGACAAACTGGTTTATAGTTTGTAAGGAGTGGGGCTGTGATGCTGGTTTAGTAACATCAGTGTTTTAACCCGGAAGGTGAAACCCTGAGGCCTGCCATGAACCACATCTGTGCAAACATCATGGGACATCTAAATCAGAAGGGATTTTATTCTGTGCTGCAGGTCAGTCTCGGGCTGATACAGCTACGTCTTCTCTTTCTTTGAAACAAGCCCCGGTCCTACGCTGTGGTCCTTGTTCGGAGGAAGCTGTTGTGATCTCTGAGGTGGTGTGTCAGGGAGAAGCTGGTTGTGGAGCCCTGGTGATTTGTGTGTGGTCATATTTTTCTTCAAAGCACTTGAGACCAAATGCACTGCCTCCTTTTTGTCGCTATTGCTTCATTGTCTCATGATGAGATGGACAGAAAGCACTCTTGAATATTTTTCCAAAGCGCTGCTGCCATTTTGTGTGCATTTGATTTGTTTACTGTTCTGTATGAGAAAGGAACTGATGTAATTTTTCATAATCTTTTAAATGAGAGTAATATTACCAGGCAGCTATGAGCCTTGCCTGTTAATTTTTAAAAGGCCTGGGAACCCTGAGTACAGGTCCTAGAGAAATTTAAGCACTGTAGAGTGTCTGATTTGATTGCAGTGTCTCTGTTATGCCATTATTAACCTGAAGCTCTTCTAGTTCTGCCACATGGCTTGTAGTAACTGGTTTTTAGGTTGCTTTGGTGGTGTTCTTTTTCTCTGCTCTGAAAATAAACAGTGTCTTTCAGGAGTAATCATAATCTTTTTCTGAGTACTGCAGGGGGTTTTGGTTTTTTAATTTTTTTTTTTTTTTTTTTTTTTTTATTCCAGATTTTGCTAACTAATGGCTTGGCAAGATCCAGACCTTCCTTGTCCAAAGGCTCTTTAACTGCCGTCTTCTCTCTTGCATTGCGGTAAGGCAGCCAGAGCTGCTTGGGATGATACGCAGCCAAAGTTGTCTTTATTGTGTTTTTTTTTTGAAGGCTTCTCATTCTGCCAGTCTCTTTGTGCCATTGAGAGATGATGAAAGAAGCTGCTCTAGGCAAATAGCTCACTTCCCTGTCATCCTTTTTCAGATCAGAATGCTCTTAAGTCAGTAATTAGTACGAGTCTAGACTTCGGAGTGCAATTCCAGTTCAGAGTACAGGATCCGTATGTCTGTCTGTCTGAACCACCAGAAGGGGTTGGAGTTCTCTAGATAAGTATGGTTGTGCCTCTTCACGATGAACTGCTGATGCAGAGGTACCTATTCCTTGATTTGCAGGGGCAAGGTTTGTCCCTGAAACAAGAGCTGGTTGCAGGTCTTTCTAATGATTCGGTCTGTTTCCTTTAAAAAAAGGAAAGTATTCAGTTACCCTGACCTCGTGTCTCTTCACTTTGGAAATCTGCAGCCAGTAACGAGCATTCTTTTAAGACTTCAGTGGTTAATTGTGTGCCATTTCCCCTCTAAAGCTGTCACTGCGGGGATGATGAGGTTGTGATGTTCAGTAGAGAAGCAGTGGATGTGCTTAAATATGTCACTTAACCTTTTCCTAAGGAAAGCAAGTATTTAATTACTGACTTCCTGGTAGTGAGGAGAGAAGGGGAACTCAGGAGGTGAACCACATAACACTTACAGTGCTCTGGGTGGTACGGATGTGCTGTGTAAAAATACATTATGCTGTGAACCGCTTGGCTTATGTTCCTTTGAGTCATGAGCTATTTTGTGAACTTGCTGTGATAACAAAAATGTACGTGAATGTTCTTTTTCCAGTGATCATTCTTGATGAGGGTAGAATCAGCAGCCAGTTCTGAATGGTTTGGTTAAAGACTGCCTCTTACATTGCTAGGTCAGGTTTCTTGCACTGAAGTATTTTTTCTCTCTGTAGCCCAGTGGTTGCTGCACAGTTTTCAGACAATCTGTTGAGGTCGTTTCTGATCCATATCATGTCTGTGCCTGCTATAATGACTCATCTTGCTACTCTAACACCTGAGGTAAGTGGGTGATGTAATAATATCAAAAATTAGCTGGATATCACATAAGGCCACTTGTTACTCTGTTTTATCAGCTCTTGGAAAAGAGCATCAGCATTTTTCTCTTTGCCAGAACTGTTGTGGAAGCACCCAGTCCTTACACCCTCGAGATACTCTGGGTTTCTAATACCACAGAAGTTATTAACAGCAGTGGGATGATGGGCTGAACTGCCCTAAAATAAATAAATAAAATAAAAAGAAAAGACATGTGTGACACACAACTTGAATTTTTGCATGTCCTTATTCTTCCATTTGTGTAACCGTAGACAGAGACATAGCAAAAATCAGTCTGTTGCATGGCAAAGGACCCGTGATGGTAACTAGCAGGCTGTCCGCTAATCTAATTTAATTTGAATGCTCCTCTGTGTAGCTTGGTGCAGATGGGCAAGTTTTGTGCAAAACAGGCATTCTTTGTTCTTGCAGACAGACAGTTGCAAAGGTCTGTCTACAACTAGAACACAGCCTATTCACCTGCAAGGTTTGTTATTTCCTAGACCAGCTTCGCATCAAACACCCTCTTCAGTGCAACAGTCTCAACTTGCTGCTTTATTTGGAAAGAAAAGACAATCCAAATTGCTGATGGCAGGTCAGGAGTGGTGGTTCTGTGTGGCGCTCCTCAGCCTCACTGGCAGTTAAATTCTGTCTTTCAGCGTCTGGCGGTGATAGAATCTCATGATCTTTTCCGCAAGTTCATCCTTTTTTTAAGTCGTGAAGCGCAATGCCGAGATGTCTGCGTGTGCCTAGAAGGAAGCCACACTCTTTGTTTGTTGGGTAAGCACCGGTAACACTTCTGGTTTTTTACTGTGCTTGGAAGAGAGTTTTGAGTCAAATCTTCATTCTCCATGGGTTAGAGCTGCCTCCAACTCATGACTTTTTTATCCTTATTTAGATGATTTCTAAATAGTAATTGAGATTTATCTGGGGATATTGCAAACATGGTTTAAGGCCCTTGTAAACAGAGGAAGGGTCAGAGACATCATCATACCTAAATTGTTAAGTATTATCTCCGCTAAGCTTTTCACTTGGACTCTGAGTGTCTTGACTCTAACTTCCCTGAATGGGTGTGCTACTGAAATACCTAAGTTCACATTTCTGTAAAAGTAACGAGAGTTACAGTTGGAACTTGGGAATAACCACGAATCATCTGCAGCTTATAGTACTTTGTAGAGGGTGTTGGTGGGGTACAGATGAGAAGGCAGCCAAAGTGACGTGCCACCTTAGTGGTTGATGTGTGCTGAAATGGCTTGCTGCAGGGTAGCCTCTAATAGCCGTTCTTCACAGAAATCGTCTCCTGGACCCGAAAAGGGGTGTGAGTTCATTTTGTCCGTTATGTCTGTAACTGCTGTGCCGCAGCATCTGTTTCTCTCTTAAGTCTTGCTGTGTTGGTCATTCCGCCAGGTAATCTTGTGTACTTGGGCTCCTTGAATGATAAAGTTCTTGAGGAGGAGACAGCTCATTTTGTGGGTGTGCTCATTCACATGCTCTCCTACTGCCAGAAGTATGTTTCACAAAAGAAATCCAACCTCACTCACTGGCATCCTGTTCTGGGCTGGTTTTCACAGACTGTGGATTATGGGTAAGTGAGGAGGACCTTATGGTGATAGGTGATCAAGCCTCTCTTTTAAGATATTTTTTTTTCCTTTTTTTTAATGCTGCAGTGTGGTTTACGTTTTGAGATGAACAGTGTGACTGTTAATAACTTCTCAGATATTCCAGGTTATATCTGCACACTATAAACTGCTGCATACATACACAGGCTATTACATGAGGAAATTAATTTAGTGTAGACTGGTAAACAGTGGCCATACTGGTACACTCAATACTGCAGGGGGGTGCATACTCCATTTTGACTATGAGCTAAATGTACCAAAGTATCACTGTCTGGTGTTTTATTCCAGCCTGCTTCTAACATGTCTTTCTGACTTGTCTTTCAGATTGAATGAGTCCATGCCTCTGCTGACAAAGCAACTGCAGCATCTCTGGGGAGTCCATATGATCCGCATCCTCTTCAGTGATGTGCTCAGCAAGAAATTGCTGGAGAATCAGGAAATAGCTCAGCTTCCAGCACAGCCAGTGTCCCCTCAGAACAGCCTTCCTATGAAAAGTCAGTTCTGGAGAGTTGCTTTTTTGTTTTCTCTGTGTGTCTGTGTATGTCTGTCTGTCTGGCAGACTCACGGGGCTTTGACTTTTCCACTTAATGCTAAAAGCTCTGAGTAATTACTTGTAGCAGCTGCCGCTGCTTAGGTGGGGATATGGTCTCTCCTATTTGTAATTCCTGCACAGAATGCCTCTGTGACCTGGGGCAAGTCTCTTACTTTGGTGCTGTGAAAATATTTGCTTATTTCAGCAGGTTGTTTTTTTTTTTTTTTCCACTGTTTCTCAAGTAGCTGAAGTGCTTACTGCATAACTTAGTACTTCCCAAGGCAAGGTGGGAGGCCAGCTTCCCAGGAGAAAAGCAAGGTGAAGCTGGCTCGTGGGCCTGTGATGCATGGTGATGCTGCAGAAGAGTATTTGGAATAAGACAGCTGTAATCTGGCTCTTTTCTTGCTGCTGCCCATAGCACTAGATCCTGTGGTCATTAGTTGCTGCAGTTCCAGTAAGGTTTTAAGCTGTGGACTAGTGCCCCCACTGAAATATTCTTCTGCGTGGCGAGCAGCTGTACAGTGTTCTGCCAGAAAAGTCCACCAAACCCTGCTGATTGTGGAGTGACTTAGTCTGCTTAAAATCCTCTATCACATGGCTGCCAAGTGGCTGGGAATAAGAAATGGTTTGGAATAGCACTTCTGTCTCCTGAGCCAACATCTCCTGTGCTTCTCTTGTCACCAGATCTTTTCAAGAGAGCTTTCCAGAAGTCTGCATCTGTCCGCAACATTCTCAAGCCTGTTGGTGGCAAGCGAGTGGACTCGGCAGAAGTGCAGAAGGTGTGCAGCATCTGTGTCCTGTACCAAACCACGCTTGCAACGCTAACACAGATCCGTCTGCAGATACTCACAGGTCAGGGCACGTCGTTGCTTTTCAAATCACTTAAAATGTGGAGAAAAAATAGATTTTTCTTATTAAATTCTGTTGACTTGTTGGTAGTTTTATTACTGACAACAGTTTATTGACTGGCTGGGTGGAAGGCTTGTTCCATCCTGAATCATACGTCTGATCAATAATATTCATCACTTCTTTATCAAGCATTAACTCTCCAGAATACAAATTGAAGCAAGTTTTCCTATAATGAAACCTAGCTTGCTCCATATCAAACTTAAGACTGAGTCAGTGTTTCTGAGAAGCCTCACAATATTAATCTTTGTGTGGTGCAAACACTGAATGCTTTTGTACATCTTAAGAACAAATTACCTGTCTTAGGAATGGATGGAGGAGGAGATAAGCTCTGTTTTGGTTTAGTGGCTAGTGCAGAGGAGTGTGTCCAGAGCCTTGGATGCTTCGTTTGTGGCTATAGTGGTGACCACAGGTGTAACCCCAGTCTTTGTGTTCTCATCTCTAAGGTGGCTGTAATGGTGATTGGATCACAGGAATGAATTCTTTTCTAAAGTTGCAAAATAATTAGTGTGAAAGGGCTTCAGATGTGCAAACGATTAATGCCTCGTTAAAAGCTCTTTTTTTTTTTTTTCTGCTTTTCTGGTGATTGTACATCTCCTGTTAATGCAGACAGGCTTGGGAGCCAAATGTGATGCTTGTGCTTTTATGTTCCCTTCGAGTACAGTGTTGCTTTGCAAAAGGATCTTTCAGCTTCGAGTCATGTTCGTCTCTTTGAGCCTGCATGAACAAGTAGGCAGAACAAGCTTTACTGAGTCTGCTTTATATTTTTCCATTGCTAGGCCTCACTTACCTGGATGATCTGTTGCCCAAATTATGGGCTTTTATCTGTGAGCTGGGACCACAGGGTGGGTTAAAACTCTTCTTGGAGTGCTTGAACAATGATACGGAGGAATCCAAGAGGCTGCTGGCCATGTTGATGCTCTTCTGTGACTGCTCCCGCCACCTTATCACGTAGGTAGCAAGCAGAGGGTGCTCTCTTAGATTTGTAATGTGAAGCTGTTGTGTTCCTTAAGTTGCCAGAGGAATAGTTATGGTATTGCTGCCTTTGCCTAAAAATAACTCGGCAGAGTAAAGCAGCAAGCTTTTTCCTGAGAAAGAAAGGTCTTTCCCCCTCAGCCATATGCTGCCTCAGGAATATACAGCTGGCTGAACTGGTAACACAGTATTGCAGCACTGGCTAGGGAGGGGGAAGAAACGTTTCTTCTGCTGCTTACGGGCAATAACTGTGTCATCCAAAGCAAACACTTTGAGTCCAGATAACCTTTGAGGAACAATGTTATAATACTGCTGCAAGAAAGCTCCCCAGCTTATGTGCTTCTGGTTACAACTCCTTTGCTGTCTCGTTCGTAGACAACACAAAGGATGGGAGAGGGGGTGGAAAATTGCCTTTGCTGGTCAGTACAGACAGTTTTCTTAGCCTGAATGATGAAAATGTTTTCTTGTGGGTGAGTGCATAGGTCCTTTTAACTATGAAACACTGGCTTGGCTTGTGTCTTGGCCCTTTCATACTGTCTTCTGTTAGGATCAGATAGAGATCAAAATCAATAAATAAGGTTTAGTTGTTTATGACTTCAGATCCTCATGGGTGTCAGTTGTCATAGAAATAAGAGCTGCTGCTGAAGGATAATGTGCCTTTATGAAAATTTCAAAAGGGAATTAAATTTACGCTTGTGCATTTGCATTTGTTTTCTCCGATAGGATTCTTGATGACATAGAAGTCTACGAAGAGCAGATTTCATTCAAACTGGAAGAGCTGGTCACCATCTCATCTTTTCTGAATTCCTTTGTATTTAAGATGATCTGGGATGGAATTGTAGGTAAGTGCTTTTAGCAGCTTGAGTTGCGGTTACTATTAGAACAGCAAAAGGCATTAATTTTGGAATTTGAAGCTTCTGCTAATCATTACTTTGCACAAAAAAAAATCGTACTGTGTTGTGTGGTGTGAGAGTAGGTCCCAGTCTGTTGGTGTCCAGATGCCACTATTGTGCTTGGCACCAAATACTGTGCCCTTTTCTGTTTCCAGTAAGAATTTGCATAACAGACATGATGGGCATGTTGGTTTTTGCCAGAGACGAAGTTTAGCATGCCTGGGCCGTGTATTGGGCACAAATGCAATACAGTGCTTTGACAAAGCAGAGCAGGCTTGCTAGGGTCTCCATAGAGACCTAGTGTTGGTCTATATGCTGGTATAATTTGGACACAGCTCAATTCTGGCAATTTGATGAGATAGTCCATTTGTCTTGTGACGGCTTGGTTGGAGCTGGCTGAGATGGCTGGCTGTCTTCTGGGAGGCTCAGAATCTCTCCCTCTGAAGGCAGCAGAGGTTAGGAGAAATAGACCTGCCCTATTAGTGTGGGACCGATGATCAACGTGTTGCTCTTGGGCACTCCTGTTACCTAGGGTGCCTGGACATCGCTGCTTTGTTCCTTTTGTTCAGAGAATGCCAGAGGGGAGACCCTGGAGCTGTTTCATTCTGTCCATGGCTGGCTCATGGTCTTGTATGAAAGGGACTGCCGCAGGCGTTTTGCTCCCGAGGATCACTGGTTACGCAAGTAAGCGTTCAACTCCCCGGTGGGTGGCTGGTTTGGGATCCCTTACTTTAAATTGAGTGCCTCTCATTCAACCTGAGGTCGAGGTCAGAACTGCTCCCTATGTTTGCATTTAAGGATGCCCCTCCTATTGTGCTTCTCTTCTGTGGTGTAAGGATTAGCTGCTGCTCATGGAGGGTGATGCTTTGAAAACTGACTCAGCACCTAACAGCTTGAGTGTCTCTGGCCTTCTTAGATGTGTACACCTGAGCACTTAAGTCGTCTTTGAAATCATTACAGGTTTCCTCTCTCTCCTACCCCCAGCTATTTACCACACCTTGGCATTTCTCAGGGATCTCTGAATCTGTGCCTTTCTTTGTAAGGGACCTCAAACCCAGCGTGCTCTTCCAGGAGCTGGACAAGGACAAGAAACGAGCCCAGCTGCTCCTGCAGTACATCCCGCATGTCATTCCCCACAAGAATGTGAGTAGGACAAGGACAGAGGATGGAAGTTGAAAAGCCAGTGACCTGGGTGGCATGGGATGGAAGGGACATGTCTTGAGCATTTTGTGACATGCAGCTTGTGATTGAAATGCCAGTTAAACAACAGCCTTCTCCTCTTCCCCCCATCTCCAATATATTTCCTCTAAACTGTCTTGATTTCTCTCATTGAGGGAGAGTTTATTTGTGTGGGCAGCTGCACAGAGTCAACCAGCAGTGCATGATGTGGCTTTGGAGAAAGTCTTTGTGCAGAAAGCAGAGTGTCTTTTTGCAGGTAGTAAATCTGCAGAGATGACAGATTTTTATGTAGTGATAGGAAAGGTGCTTTTGTCTTCAGTGTTGTCAGTACCCTGTCCCTCCCAAAGCAGAGCTTCAAGGATTTTTCTGCCCCACTGGGGAACAAGGAGGCAGATCCCACTATTTCTATATCACTTTCCCAGTGAGTAGGTGACAGTGGCATTGTTGGGCCTAGCTGGGAATAGGACAACCAAGAGCTAGTTCTGGGCATGCGTCAGGAGCATCTGAAAGCCCTGCTGCACTGGAGGGTAAGGATCTTGTGGATGAAGATTTACGTTTGTTTTCTCTTTAAGAGGGTGCTGCTTTTCCGAAATATGGTTACAAAGGAGAAGGAGAAGCTTGGGCTGGTTGAAACCAGCTCCGCGTCGCCTCATGTCACACACATCACTATCCGCCGCCAAAAAAAAAAGCCAGTAACGTGACCTGACAAGAATGGGGTGTGAATATGCTTTTATCTTCTCTGTGGGTGCTGAGGGACCCAGTGCCAGGTCTGCCTGCTTTTGTATGAAGTGATGTTACAGGAAAATGCTGGACCTTAGCTCAGTTCAGACTGCTACAAACCTGGAGTGCTGACTAGGAAAAATGCTGGTCTTTTTGGATACCAAATTCAATGGCAAATGCAGATTTCTGTGTTGTGTCTGCCTCCCATCACTGCTGCGTGCCTGTGGGGGTGTTTCACACGTCTGCCTGTGTGATTGTCCTCTGGCTCTTCTGGTCTGTGTAGGACGGATATGAACAGCTACGGCAGCTTTCCCAGAATGCCATGAAGGGAGTGATCAGAGTGAAGTTTGTGAATGATCTGGGTGTCGATGAGGCTGGTATCGATCAAGATGGTGTCTTCAAAGAGTTTTTGGAAGAGATAATAAAGAAGGTGTTTGACCCCGCACTCAACTTGTTCAAGGTATGGCACGGGGCTGCAGATGCTGACTGCAATGACCCACTGCAGAGAGAAGCAGACTGGCTCACTGTACTGTTACCTCTATTTGTGTACAGACAACCAGTGGTGATGAGAGGTTGTATCCATCCCCAACATCCTACATCCATGAGAACTACCTACAGCTCTTTGAGTTTGTGGGGAAGATGCTTGGGAAGGCTGTATATGAGGTGAGCCGACAGTGCCACGTTAGGATATTGTCCCTGTTGGTATAGCACTGTTCAGAAGCAGTTCTGTGGTGGTGCCCCTTGCCTTTGAGAGCATCTGTCACATGCTTGGGGAGGTGTTACTGAAGAGGTGAGTTTGAAAAAATGTCTCATGAAGATATTGATGGTCGAGCAGTTTGGCACTTCTTCAGGCATGTATTAAAAATAATTTTGGAGATAAAAGCCAGGATGTATCTTGACTATTCTTCTTGGTGCTGGAGACACTAGCTGGAATAGCCTGTTATTTTGGTGTTACGCCTTACAAGCATCCATTTGTTGATACGTTGCTTAGAGGGATGTGGCTAAAAGGAAGATGGGATGACAGAATGGCCCTCTCCAAGTAACGTAGTTCTTTTA
Organism: Egretta garzetta; assembly: GCF_000687185.1. NCBI lineage: Eukaryota > Metazoa > Chordata > Aves > Pelecaniformes > Ardeidae > Egretta > Egretta garzetta. The sequence goes on along the minus strand of NW_009258275.1, from coordinate 35,562 downwards.
AAGGAAACGTGGAGTTCCTCTGTTGCCTTTTTGCACCTTCTCTGCTAATTAATGGACTTTAGGAGGATGTGGTTTTCTTAGCTTGATTTCAGTGTCTTGCATCTTTGCACTTGTTCCGCAACACATTATCTGCCTGAAGGCCTCATAGGTAACCAAAGATGTTGTTGCACTCAACAAGTATGCAGCAGGACCTTACCTATGCGTTCTTGTTGTCTGTAGGGAATAGTTGTGGATGTACCATTTGCTTCCTTCTTTTTGAGTCAGCTACTTGGGCACCACCACAGCGTCTTCTACAGCTCCGTAGATGAACTTCCTTCCTTGGACTCGGAGTTCTATAAAAATCTCACTTCAATTAAGGTTTGAGCATTACTTTTCTTGTTGTTCAACTGCCTTATCGCTGGCTGCTGCTAGAAATATTAGAACTGCAGATGCCTTTGGGGTACTGATCATCTTTAAAAATACCCTGGAAGTAACTGGTGATTCTGAGGCGGGTTGGTGGGTAGCAGTCCTGTGTTTTTACTGGGGCAAGCAGGGATGAGAAAGGAGTCTGAAGGTGTAAACCTGGAACTGACAGTGGGGAAATCCCAAGTTTTAGGCTTAGCTCCTGTGCAGTCTCCCCATAACCTAGAGCGACTCATGTATTTGTTACGCTTTGGTGCCTCGTGCCTGCTGGCGATCACTTAGTGGAAGATTAATACAAAAATGCAGAGCTGCTGTTCCCGCTGCTAAACACTGACCTTCTTTCCCTTTCTCTGTTTTTCCTCTAGCGTTACGATGGTGATATCAGTGACTTGGGCTTAACGCTGTCCTACGATGAAGATGTGATGGGTCAGGTAGGCTTTTATCCAGTAGCTATGTTGGACCTTATCTCTGCTTTGTTCCAAACACCCTCCTCATGCTAGGTGATGATGAGCAGAGTTCTGGGCACTGATAGAGTCCACAGCCCTGGCTCAGGTAATCCCTGTTTCTCCTGGTGTAGATCCTAGCTGCTCCACACAGGAGCATCTCCCTCACTTGTCTGGCTGATGTTCCCAGGAAGAGCCTTTGAAGCACTAGGGGGGATCCTGAGGATCATTGCCCACTGCAGTGGGAAAGTCTGTGCTGCCAGAAGTAGCAGGTCATTAATATAAACAGTTGGCAGCAGAACTAGGTTCGACTCCTGAGCAGACGTGTCCTCACTTTCATTAGTGTCCTTAGAGCAGAGACATACACCTGCAGTCTGACTTGCCAGCAGAAGACAGCTATTATTCTCTGCTGAGCTTTCTGAGAGCTGGTCTTGAGCATCTGAAAGTCAGGCAGTCTGTCCAAGCTCATGCTGCACAGAGTGCTTTCTACTCTGGTACTTGTGTTTCTGGATATGCGAGGTGGATTCTCTGCATGGCCCATCTGAACAAGAATCCTGAGGGGACTGACTAGTAAATGACCTTGTGTTTGACTGTGGTTAGGGCTTAGCTCTGCTCTCCTTTTACAAAAAAAATGCCTGTGCCGAAAGGCTGGCTCAGCTTCAGAGGTTCTCTGAACTCAGCCATAGGATTCTGTGGCTTCATTCAGTATTTAGCTGTGGGCAGAGAACAACTTTTTCCCCAAAAGGTTTCCTTCCGACCCTTAATTTTTCTAGTGCCAGTATTTTTTATTTTCTAGTTGAAAAACATTGTTTTTTGCTTTCCATGCATAACTAGCTTTCCCCTCTTTTAAAAAAAAGAAGAATCTGTGTGAGTAGGGAGGAATTCCTTTTATTTAAACGTAGCTGTTTCTGTCAGAGGAACCTGTAGCGTGTCAGGAGGGCTCTTGGCCTTGAGAGGGAAAGGCTGTTCGTCAGTCCCTTGCGAAGGCTTGAAGGTTCTTGGCTGCACTTGAGCTCAGGGTTCTGCGATGCTGTGTGTGCATAGCTGGAAAATACAGACAGATAAGATAAAAATGCCTTTGCTATCTGGGTATGCTGTTATTGCTGCAAATTCTGTGGGGAGACCCCAGCTAGCGCTAAGCCTGAGCACTGTTAGCAGAGTAGATCCAGTGGCACAGAGCTCAGAGACCACTAAGTCCTGGAGTGTTTATCTGGGGCAGCTTGTCCTTGAGAGCTTTGCGTGCTGCAGTTTCTTATTCCTAAGCTGGCTAGTTTGGACCGAGCTGGCCTACGTCTGATTGCAGCAATAGCAGCGTAAATGCACCTGCAGAGCTGCGAGGGTGAATGGGAAGACAGCAAAGTACTGTACAGCCCCGCTCTGCACAGATGAGGGGTTGCACCCGCTGCACAGTGGGCTGAACACCCTGCTGCTGCCTCGGGATTGCTGACGTTTCAGCTTTGAGGCTTTTCCACCTGAAAAATAAAGGTAGAAAACAGCATATGAGGGCCCAGCAGTAAGACATGGAAGGCTGCAGCACTCAAAACTTCAAAACAAGCCAGGGGACTCCTGTTTGCCTTGTGCTTTGGCTGTGCTGAAGCAGCCGGGTGGGGTAACCCCATGGTTCCTGAATGAACTTGTGTATCCCCGCTAGGTATGGCTCTGTGTCGGGCACCGGGGAGCTGAGCTCATCTCTGTGCTGGGCTCCCTTCTGACCTTGGAAGTCACGTGGAACTGAAGCACAGAGGCCACTGTAATACGTGAATAATGACTTTCTGCCTCTTGGTGCAAAGATGAGTCGTGACTCTGCTGCTGCAGCAAGCACCCAGAGGGTCCCTGCTGCTCTCCCTGAGCAGCGCTGTCGGCCGAGCGCCAGGCCCTGGCCTGGGAGGGCAGGGGGGAGACACTGTCCAGCTGTCCCACCTTCTGAGCGATCTCTGCTTCGTGCCTTGAGTCCCCCCGGCTTGAGGGACAGTGAACTCCAGGGAGCTCTGTCACTCAGGTGGCCCCAGATGAGACCTGTGGAGCAGACAGTTTTGGATCGTGCTGTTAGGCTGAGCTATGCGAAGGCTCTGAGCTTGTTCAGCCTCTGGATTCTGGGATTGTGACAGTCCCCCAGGGCTCTTTGAATTGATTTGTGTGCGG
>NW_009258275.1:20400-32317 GCF_000687185.1 Egretta garzetta | reverse complement strand
AGGCTTCCTCAAAGAAGGGCTGGCTCCACTGGTGGGAGAGTCGCAGTTCCCTACTGTTCAATTACTGTGTTAATGGTGAAGTGCAACTGGTTCGAGGCAGAAGTAGGATTATTACTTAAATTTTAAATCCTACTGTTTTATTGTAAAAATAAATGTTTTATGGGGAGGTAACAGCTTAGCATGGCATTTCTTTCCATTGTGGTTCCAGGCAGTAATTAGCAATACAATCATTTCTTCCCTCAGCTTGTTTGCCATGAACTTGTTCCTGGAGGGAAGACCATTCCCGTTACCAATGAAAATAAGTAAGTACAGCAATTAGATTTTTAAGGTCACCACTGCAAAATACTTCATTCTAGTTCCTTGGGCTTGCATCTGGAATGAATTGAGATAGATTGGAGTAGAAGGAGCACATAAATATCTTAATAGAATTTACTGGTTACAGTTCATCGGCAGAAATCGTATTATATTCGATTTGCAAAATAAAAATTGACAATTTACTTCTTGAAACAGCGCTTCTGAGGTCAAAGGCACACAGCCTGTGAGATTCTGCAGGATTTAATGATGGTGATAGATACAGACAGATGGATTCAAAGCAATTCAGGCACACAGTCGTGAACATAGAGGGCACAGATGCTCAAAGACACCTTGGAGCAGACAGATCTTCTCAGAATGATAGCATGTGGCAGTTGTATAAAGCACTGTTCTTCAGAAGAGGCAGTGGTGAATTCAAATGTAGTCGACAGTCGTACTTTAGACACAGGAAATCAGAGGAGACACCGAGCCCTGTAGCTATTTTCACAGATAACCGGCTTTTAGATAGTTATCGTAAATGTCAACTCCGGAGCCTGAAAACCAAACCCACCTTTTTGTTCCCTTCATTTTTTTTTTTTTCCTTCTCTATACCCTTCAGTGATCATAAAAGCAGGATAAAATATCTATTAAGCAGATGTGTGTTTGAACTGGTAATCTGGGGGTTGTTCTCTTTAATGGCAAGTGAAAGCTGGATCCCACCTGAGGATTTGTCTTTGTTAGTGTGCTTTCCAATCTGATGTTTCCAGTCTTTTCCTTTCTTGAGCTCTGACCAGGGAGTTTGCATTTGAAAGGATCTTTCTCCGGCTTGTCAGAAGGCAGCTCAGGGAGAAAGTTGAAAGTCCTGTATGTTACTCTACTCGCTTACAGCAGAAACTTTGAAGCTTTTGTGCAGATGTGCACACAAATTGGTAGTTGGGAGGGAGCAGGAGAAGCGTTCTAAGTGGAAGCAATCTAGAAACAGCTCTGCCTGTTAATGGCGGAGTGAGGTTACCCAGTTGAAACCCCAGCCAATGTGATTGTGGTGGTATCTGCCTAGGAGCTGATGAAGAAGAATCAGCAAGCTCGGTTGTTTTGACTGTTGGTGAGAAGAGGAAGCCTGGTGGTGCCTCCCTCTAATAAACAGTGTACCTCTTCCATACTCCTGGGATGAAGGTGGAAATCTCCTAAGTGTTTTTTGGGGTGTGGATTCTCCAGACATGGGTTTCAGTGCAGATGGTTTTTTTTCAAAGCTAGAGGAGTGCCTGTGACTGGGGATCTGATCCTTTAAAGAGAGGTTGGACGCATGCTCCCCTCTGTAAGCTGCTGTCCAGCCAAGGTTGATCATGTGGTTATTAGAGCCAGCTAGTCTCTGGGTTGGGGAGAAGCTCTAAGAAATGAGCAGACAGTCCCAGAGACGGGGGGTGAGGGGCAAAGCTGGGGCACAAGAACAGCTCCTTCTGCTTAAATAAAGAGCAGGGCCCTAAAGGGGAAAGTGTAATGCATCTCTGGGCAATGCTAGTGCCTTTTGGGCTGGAGAGGCAGGTCAGCAGCCTTGTTCCTGCACCGCCGAGGTGCTCCAGCTCCCTCAGTGCCACCTTCCCTGTCGCACGCAGGATCAGCTACATCCATCTCATGGCTCACTTCCGGATGCACACGCAAATCAAGAGTCAGACGGCAGCACTCATCAGCGGATTCAGGTCGATCATTAAGCCTGAATGGATCCGTATGTTTTCTGCACCAGAGTTGCAGCGGCTGATCTCCGGTGACAATGCTGAGATTGACCTCGAGGACTTAAAGTAAGTGAGGAACTTGGTCTGCTGGTCTTCCCGCTCAGCAAGCCAAGCCGTTTTATTACACAGCTATTTGGAGGTTTGCAGGGGACTGACTCTCACAACTTTCTGCTTCTCCTAATTGAAATTTGCAGAGCAGACAAAAACGAATGGAGCTGAAAATCATGTTCCTTAAACATGTTCCAAATTTGGACAAAGTACTAATGAATGGGAAGGGTCCTTTCTTCCACCGGCTCCTAAGCAGAATTTCTCTCTGCCCTCCCCTTTTCTCTCCCCAGAAAACACACGGTGTACTATGGGGGCTTCCACGGCAGCCACCGGGTCATTATCTGGCTGTGGGACATCCTAGCCAATGACTTCAGCCCTGAGGAGAGAGCCATGTTTCTCAAGGTAAATGCAGTCCTTTCAGCCCAGCCTGCCATTTGGGGTGCTTGGGCCAGCGCTGTTCTCCTCCTGTTAGCTGGCTGCTTGCTGTGCTAATAGCAGGAGTGTCAGAATGCTTGATGCCTTAAAATCAACATCCTGCTGCCCTGCAGAGGGGCAGCTGTGGAAGCAGAGTTCCTATAAATGCTCCTGTGTCACCACGAGGAGTCCCGTTTCCAAAGGCTAGCAGAGCTGTGCACTGAAGCTCAGCAGCGTTGTACCAGGGGGTGCTCAAATGCCAGCCCCAGCAGCTCCTTGCTGCAACTGCGTTAGCTATGAGCCTGTTACAAGCAGGCTGCTCTCACTGCTGCTGTCTTTCACTGTCCCATCACTTTTTCAGTTTGTTACCAGCTGCTCCAGGCCTCCACTTTTGGGCTTTGCCTACCTCAAGCCACCTTTTTCCATCCGCTGCGTGGAAGTCTCTGACGATCAGGTAGGCACCCTGCTTGCTCATGTCTCATGTGTTCCCTGCCAGGCTTCTGGCAGCCTCCTTCCCCACCCAGCTTCCTGATCTCTGTCTGACCAGGAAACTCTAAAGCATAAAAACACACTCTCTGTAGGGCGAGGTGAAAACAACCTTACACTAATAGGATGCGTATGGCTGCACCTACCTCCTCCCACACACAGCCGCGCTTGGGCTCTTTTTGCCTGTCTCCAGGGTTGTGTTTCCTCCTCGGGACCTCCCTGTGCCCCATGCCTCTGATCCTGCTCCCCTGTGCACCCTGCGAAGGGACCTTGGATGTGTAATGGCAGTTGCGGTTACAAGAGAAGCTCCTTTCTAGCTGTTGTGGGGGACGGGGTTTGAGGTTTGACTCTCCGTGTTCCCAGCAGACGAGTTTCGTGTTAGCACCTCTGCCCTGTGTGTAGGCACCCTGCTTGGAGGGAGCACAGCAGGGAATTGCAGGGGTGATGCATTTCTGCCCTGTTCCAGGACACGGGTGACACGCTGGGCAGTGTGCTACGGGGCTTCTTCACAATCCGCAAGAAAGAGCCAGGCGGGCGTCTCCCAACCTCCTCTACGTGTTTCAACCTCCTCAAGCTTCCCAACTACAGCAAGAAGAGCATCCTGCGGGAGAAGCTGCGCTACGCCATCAGCATGAACACTGGCTTCGAGCTGTCCTAGTTGCCATGGCCCTGGACTCTGCAATGGGGGCTCTCAGAGCTGCTGACTGCTGCTGGAGGTGGAGGCCTTCACACACAGAGGGTGGATCAGCTCCGCGGGAGCTGACTGCTTGTTCGAAGGCTGGAGAGATGCAGCTGATAATAGAAGTTTACAGGGAAGAGCTTTTGGGCTAGACAGGGCTGGCTCTTCTTGGGCATTTCTCCAGGATGAAGGAGCTGATGGGCCTGACCCAATACACTTCACTTGACACCCACGTAAATCGTCTTTAAAAGCAAACCCCGGGGGAGCAGAAAAGGAACATTAAAAGTGCCAGTCAGATTAGTGACTGTAATACCCCCCAGCAGGCTGTGCAGTCTGGGCAGCTGCTGCTGTGGGAGTGTTTCTTTTTCCTTTCCCAGGAGATGGTCCAGTTTCTTACTGGGTGGAAGTCAGTCTGTGGGAAGCTGCACAAAGGCAAAAACATGACAGAGCCCACAGGGAGACGAGCACGAGGCTGCAGCATTGGATGTGCCACAAATGGGCACTGTTTATTCAGGACGGGTACTGCGTGGGGGCTTCCCGATGCCTTTGCTCTGTGCGAGGCCTTTGCATTTGTCTTGGAGAAGGAACCACTGGCCCAGACTCGAGAAGCAGCAGGTTAAACGCAAGCAGATGGACCCTGCCATTCTCAGGAAGGCTTCAGAGTGCTGTAGGTTAAGAGCTCAAGCAGCAGGCGTGGGGGTCAGCGTGCTGAGCCAGCTGTGCCTCTGCCAAGCTCTTGCCAGAGCCTGTGCTTTGGACGAAAGTGGTTGTTGCCTGCATTTGCTCAGGAGCAGAAATGGTTTGATTTTTATTTAGTTTCCGGAGGACAGGAGCTGGCGCACAGCTCGGGCAGCCCTCGCTCCCCAGCACAGCGCTGAAGTGGGGCAGGTGCCCCCCGCGCCCTCTGGAAGGGGAATGTGCCGAGCTGCTGAGTGCCCTCGGGAAACCTTCGCTGGCAGAATTCCTCTTACTTGGATAGAAGTTTCACTTTGTTTGCAGGCTCTTTTGTTAGGGAGATGTGCTGTTTCGAACCAGGACTTGGCCTCTGCGTAACAGCCGCGTTTGCTTTGTTGCCAAACTATTTATTTTGGTTGCTTTGTCTCTTTCTGGCCTTATTTTTAATCGTTGATGTTTGCCTGTAGCAGGCAGCTTTTTCAGGTTGTTCCAAAAGTGAGGGTGTGAGTGGGGGTGTGCGCACGTGTGTGTGTGTGTTTGGGAAGGCGTGGACCCTTCCTGCCATTAATGAAGTCCAGAGCCTGATTTGCAAAGCGTCCCTGCAGCTTCCCAGCCCTGGTCCCTTGTGCTGCTGCAAGTCCTGCCTTGGCCCGGGCCGGGCGGGAGGAGAGGCTGCCGTCTCCTGGGCTGCTCTGTCCTTGCTGGGTTTCTGGCACGAAGGAAAGCCATGTACGTTCTCCTGTTCGGGACAGGATTAGAAACCAGTCACCTTCTCCCCTTCCCCTCTTCCTGCTCACTAAGAAAACAAGCCCCCCCCGAGGCTGCTGGTGTCTCCCCCTGGACTTCCCTTCCCCTCCTTACCTTCCTGTGGCCCTGGTGACCCTCGCCCTGCGCTCGGGCCCCTCCGCACCGTACGGGCAGGTCGGCTCGGAGCCTTGCTGCACAGGTCAGCTGGCAGCAGCAGCTCCAGCACCAGGCTGCCGTACCCTACCTCATCCTCTGGCTTGCCTTGGCCCATCCCGCGGGCATCCGCGTCCCCAGGCATGCTCAGCGTGGCACAGGTCTCCGCTCGGAGAAGGCTCCCTGGGCTCTTTGGAAGACCCTCTTAACCACGATACGTTGCACATTTCAAACAGACCAGAAAATACTGGGCAGCCTTCAACCAAGAGTATAGAGGTGGCCTTTGCTTCATCTTCTGTCTTGCTTCAGCTGATTCTCAGAGCAGTAACCCTTTTTTTAGAACCACTGCCTGGAATTGCATCTGGAAAGCAACGTCAGGATCCTTTTTCTACATCAACCCAGTGATAATAAACAGGAGTGATGGGAAGTGTTAGTGAGGACAGGAGTGTCTGCGTTCAGAGGATTCACGATACTGGACCGAGTCCAGAGAAATTAAAGATGATAGTAAATTTTTGGGGTGGGTAATTTTTTATTTTTATTTTTTATGTAGAGCATTTCGGCGTTAGCGAGTGGCTGACCATGTAGTTGAGAGGTTTGGGCACTGACTTGTACCAAGCGTAGTTTAAAATACCACACAAGATCTTTTGTTTCTTCTAGGGATATGCAATGTCGAAACAGAGCACAATGATCGTTCAGTGAAGTGAGTTGTTGAACACAGCGAAATAAAATCTTTGCTCCCCTTTCTTTCTTCGTTCCTCAGGAGTACAATTCCTAGAAAAGATCTTAATGCAGACTTAGCTAGGTCCCTCCGAACCTGGAAATATTGCACTACGAGACACTACATCCAATTTTGTAGCTAGCGTATAAAATGTGATTGTCTAGTAACCGCCCTGGTGGCTGTGTGTGCAACAATAATATTTCTCTTGAGTAGCTGATTTCTGTATGACTGGGAGGCTTTAATACATTTTTACCTGAGCAGTAGGCTGCAAATGTGTATGGGTCCCTGCCTGCGCCGCTGTATTCTGCGCGGGTGATCTTTGCGGGGCAGGGATGGTTTTGCCGTGGGAGATTAATGACTATTTTTTTCTATAGAAGACTTGCTGCTGCGGAGATCTTGGTTACATCTCTTGTATCAGAAACGCAGAGAAGAGAAAAATAAACCCGGTATGAGGAAGATGATTGGATGCCTCCTCTTTTTGTCTCCTTTCCCTGGGCATGCTCCTGCTCAGAGCACAGGGGAGAGCAGAGCTCTGGGGTGCTGGTACCTCTGCGAGGAGGGGGATGGAGGCTGCTGGTCCCTTGGAAATCCCTTTTCTCAGGCTGGTTCCTGGTGTGTGTGCTCGGGTGTCCCTGAGGAACGGACTCCCTGGGGCGCTGCTGGTGGTGGCTGTGTGCCCCTGAGTCCCAAGGGACCCAGCAGGGTTGTTTGAAGCAGGATTTGTTCTTGTGGATTGGAACGTGCTCCTTGGCCCTGCAGGGCGCTGTGGCTTCAGTTGTTGGTACCTTCATGAGCATGCGGGTGCTCCTGGGATGTAGGGGTGGTGAGCCCGGCCCAGGGCAGCGGCTAGCAGTGCTCTCTGCACGACTGGTCAGCTGGGAATGCTGACTGGGGCCACTGGTGGAAACGAAACTGCACTAGAAAGCCAAGCAAGACCCCCCCAGCGTGGGAGAGCGGGGCAGCGTGTGTGGCTGCAGATGCCCCATCGAGTGAGCGCTCTTTCCCAGGAGTTTGCTGCGGGTAGAAGCTGGAGGTCGGTGGCAGAGCTGTCTGCCTACGGAGGTTCTGCTCCAGAAGCCAGGGCTGGGTCTGGATGGCCAGCAGGGCACCAAGGAATGTGACGCCTCTTGGTTGGGGAGGGAGAAGAGGCACAAGGAGATGCGGGTTTGTGGGGCAAGGCTGTGCTTTCTATTTTAGAAGCTGCCCTAAGGACCAGGTGTGGGAGCTGACACGGGGTTTGTTCATAATAATGTTATAATAATACAGGCATTGTGTTTCTCCCCTGGTGTGGCTCTGGGAGCATCCTGGTAGGAATGAGGAGCTGTGCTGCCTGCTGCTGCTCCAGTTGGCCCCCTCGCCCATGGAATTCAGGTTTGGTGCGTGGCAGCACAGCCCTTCGCTGACCGGCTCCCCCAGCTTCGGAGCCGCGCTGCAGCCTCCCCTGCCCAACCTTACCGTGCCGATTGTGCGCGCTCGCCCCCAGAGCGCGGTGCTTGGGGCCAGCCCTGTGGGCGCTCGGGCTTCGCTGGGGAGAGGGAGCTCGGTGGGAGCGAGGGAGAGGGCTCCCAGTCAGTGTGCAAGCGCCATTGTTTTGACACGGAGGCATATGGCGCCGTCAGAAACGGCAAAATGAAACCCCACAGCAGATGCTGCCAAGGCAGAAAGCTGGCAGCAAGCAGCCGGGCCTGCAAAATGCCTGCCTCGCCATCGCTGCGTGGCGGGCCAGCGCGGCACGGTCTTGCCAGGGCTGGCTCTGCGCACGCCGCCGTACCACGGTGAAGGCTGACTGTGGCCGAGGCGCTTGGACCGCATGCACGCTGGGCGCTGCCGGGTGCGGAGCTGGGAGGGATCGCCGGCGGCTGGAGCTCCCTCAGCGGCGGGGCTGGCAGGGAGCGGTGCTGGGGTGTCCCAACCGCGGCAGCCGCTGTGCGGGCAGGCCCTGGCCGGGGGCACGGCACCGTTGCCACGGTGCAGGCACAGGCGTGTTTTGGGAGCAGACAGCTCTTCTTGCTGCTCCTTTTCTGCTCCTACAGACTGTCCCAAGCCATTTCGTACCCCTGTCTTGCACAACCTCTTGGCCCGTGCTCTGTGCCAGGGCTGGTTGCAAGTTCGGACGGAGAGGGAGGAGGGTGTGCTGAGCTCTGGTTGCCACATCCCTGAGCAGAGCGAGAGGAGGTATTCCTGCAGCTCATTTTTGTGTTTGCTTCCTTTTACGGAGACACGCAGCAGCAGCAGCTCCTGCAGCGCCTTAGGGACCTGATTTAGGTCAGACCTACAGGCACTGGCTTGGCACCGCCGCCTCCTGGGCGAGGGGTGTTTAACGCTGGCTGTTCAGAAACGCGCTTCTGGGGCTGTTTCTCAGGTCAAGTTCTTTGATACTGCCCCTCTGCAGCTCCCCCTTCACCCCAGGGCGGTTGAGGTGCTAGCTATGGCCCCGGGAGCCGCCGTAGCGGGGACAGGGCACAGAGGAGGGCACTTTCTACCAGGTTGCAGCAGAGGGAGGGCTGAGGGACGAAGAGGGCCCTTTCCTCAACACAAATGGGCTGAACCTGCTTCTGATGCAGGGACGGTGGCTCTCACCCTGGGGCACCCCAGCTGCACCCCTGCCCTTTTCTAGCCAAGTCTTGCCTTGCTGTAGTATGAGCTGTTTGGGTGGGGAGGATTTTTCTTTGACCCCTTCCAGGCAAAAAATGGGTATTACAGGGCCCTGCGGCTGCAGAGAACTTGATCTGATGGCAGATGTGGTCCCTTCTGGTCCTCCAGCCCAAGAGGAGGGGTGCAGGACTGCTGCTGGTTCCCCATTGCCAGGGCTGTGCCCCCCCAAGCCCTGCCCTTCAGCAGCAGCAAGCACCAGGCTGGGGGGGCCAGCGCATCCCGTCGAGGTGGGGGCGCACACAGCCCTTCCTTCTGTGCATTAGCAGAGGAAACGCTGCCTTGTATAAATTTACATATGACTTGGCAAAATGTATGTTTGTGTCATTTCTGCAAGAGCAGCAGCCGGCTCTGCTGCTTACACATTGTGGCGGTAATAGAGGTGCTTGAGTTATAGTGAAACTTATTTCATTTTACAGCTCCTACAGCGTTAACAGATGTACGGGCGTCTGATCCAATCATGCAGCACGAGATTTTTGGGGCCAGTTCTTCCAGTTTTGACAGTGTGTAAGCCAGGAGCAGCCATACATTTTACAAACAAGAATAAACGACCCTTAGCAACATATGTCTGTGCTGGCAGCTCCAACGTAATCATAAATAAGGAACCCTGCTAGGCAGGAATGTATCCGGGCTCCGCATACGGTCAGTACGGACAAAGCATCTGCCTTCCTCCCGTTATATTAATGAGGTGCAGGCACTGGAATCCCTATGCTCTACGGCTGCGTTTGCTGGATGGGGACAAAGGACTTGGAGGAACAAATGCTAACCCAGAGCAACGGAGCTTTATTTGTTTTAAAGCCTGTATTTCATTTTAGCGATGCTTTGCTCTTGTCCCCCGTCTCGCCAGGCTCTCACATGTTACCGCAGTCGCCAGCTTGGCCGTGCTGGAACTTCTTTGCTGAACCTTCACCACTGCTCTCTGCTCCCAGCCCAGTGCGGAGGCCCAAGGACCCAAGCCTTGCTGCAGCTTAATGGCCGGTGGCTCCCCCACGTACCGTGGGGACAGCACTTAGGACAGAAAGGTCCCTTTTATGCAGCCAGGTGCTGTAGGATGCCATGGTGAAGCAGAGGACAAACCATGTGCGCTGCAAACTCTCAAAGGGCCAAGCGTGGCCCCTGTGGAGCTGAGCTGCAGCAGCGCACAGGGCTGGGACCACGCTCAGCCTGATCTCTGCTCGCTCCTAAATTCAAGCCCTGGCCTGCTGTGCTGCCTAACGGAAAGGACAGGGTCACCCCAGACACCAGCCTCCCCCTGCGTCAGCCCCGCCAAAACAATTGCAAAGACGTCTTCGGGTAGAAAGGGAGAGCGGGGGAGCTGGAAGCTGAGTGCACCCTAATAAATTTAATCTCTACATCACATTAAAGTGTAGTAGCTAAATTTATTTCTCCTTCCAATCAAAACAATACTCGCTTCGGTCCCAAAACAGTAGTGAGATTTCTTCCCCCCAGCTGGAAAAAAAGAAAATACTATAAATCCATCCCAGAGCTGATTTATATAGCATTCATGAAGAATTTATATTGCAAAGAATTTTATTCAATTAAACTTGAAAAGCCCCTAGATTCTTGAGGTTCAATAGTGATCACTGAGACAGAGCTATCATAAAACTGGATGGCCTGTCTGGAGCAGGCATTGAGAAAATGTCTGATGTGACATTGCAGCTGACGGTACAGTCCAAATCAAGAGCATTTGTCATTGGGATGTGTTACAGGCTAAGGCTTGGAAAATTACTCTGTGAAAAATGTGCATTAACAATAGCCATGAAATATCTGTTTAAAAAAAAAGGGGGGGGGTGAATAATGAGACAGCGGTATCTATTAGCGCCGGGCATTCTTCACTCTGACCCCACTCTGATTAAAAAGTTAACACGAAAGCCAGAGACTCTTTTGGGAAGGAAGTTTAAGGTTGTTTCTACTTCAGTAATTGAAGAGAGGAAGCTGCGTGACTGACTGAAAAGCTCCCACCACCAGAAGTGGCACCCTGAGCACAGGACAAGCACCCTTGATGTGGAATCACCTCACACCCCCCCCAGGCTTCCACGATGCTCCCCCATACCAGGAGGGGAAGACTTAAACCACCAGGTCTGTGTATTCTCCCCAGTTCCATTTCCAAGCTGCAAGTGGTTTGGGCTTACCTGTAAAACCGCAGTTGCCTGCGTTCTCTGTGCAGCATGGGTAGCAAGGTGTTAACCCCTTCAGCTGGCTGCCATGCAGCTTTTTTTCCACGGAGTAAGGGATTTGGTGGGTTTCAGTCCACAGGGAAGCTGGAAGAGGACGCCTTCTCCGCTGAAGTACTGCGTTCTGCTGTCGTGATGTTTGAAACCAGATTCTCTAGGACACGCTCTAATCCACGCTCCCGAGGTCACTGCGGACATGAACATGAGAGGCAAACCCTCCAGGTGTCAGCCCCTCTCCTCCAACCATAGCTCCCAGCTGAGGAGGCGCCAGGCCCCTGCTGCTCATCACAACCCCTCTATCCACAAACTCAGCATCCCCAGCAGACCCGCGCCAAAACTAACCCAGGGCTCTGCTCCTTCATCGGGTACCTGCAGCCAGAGGGGGATGCTGTGACCAAACTCAGAGGGGCAGCTCCACGTGGAGTTAACCCCAGCAACCTAAATAGAGCTGAGAGTTGTAGAATCATCTTGCCCGCAAGCTACCTGTAGGATTTTTGCCCCTTCCTCCTTTAATCCCTCTATCCTGCCTGAGCCCCCCCTCCTGGCAGAGGACGCACCGGATTGTCGGCATGGAGATATTCTTCACGTGCATAAAGAGAGGCAGCCAGATCCAAAAAAATTCTTAGTGCATTCCTGTAAATCTACACAGCTCAGCTTCCACCAGAGCTGACGGATTGAAAGCAACTTAGAAAAGAAAAGCACGCTGGGCTCAGTATTAAAGTATGACAGTTAAGGGCCCTTTGGTACAAGTAAATCACATTTATTATTTCAAAGCTTGTGGACAGAGTTCCTGAATCTCTACACAGTTGCTGTTCTGTACGAGCATTATGACTTAGGAAGAGAAGCCGATTGTTTTCTCTCCTTCATTCCTCAGCGTCCTGTCAAAGCCTTTCCACAGCACCTGCCACTGCCCAGGGAAATTAAGACATCTCTAGAAATCAGCTGTGGTTCTGTGAAGTCTCCTGCCTCGGCTCCAACCCAGGGCAAACAAACTCCGCTGCCACCACCGCAGTGTTACACAAGGGATATTTGGACAAGGCCCAGCGAACAGAACAGCTGTGTTCCGCACAGCATTTGTGAACAAGGTCCTAGTTATTTAAGCTGGAAGTTCTTGGCAGCTCACATTTCCAATCCAGCCTTGTTCTCTTTC
>NW_009258275.1:16480-20388 GCF_000687185.1 Egretta garzetta | reverse complement strand
GATGGGGGAAAGCAGCCTGCTGGATTTAGCTTCCCATGATCAAGAAAACAACCGTTCCAGCTCCCAGTTACGGTTCAGGCTTTACATATATTTTCTCTTCCTTCCCTTCCTTCATTGCAGCGTAACGTGCCAAAACGAAGAGATAGTCGCTCAGTCTGGAAACCAAGGGAAAAGCAGTGAACCCACTTCTCACAGCAGGTGGGGTTGTACCCAGCAACGCACAACTCCACAGCAAAGCACAAGAACTGCAGGCAGAGGAAGGCAGAGAGAGACCACGCGAGAAGTGATTTCCACGCTGGCCTTCAATAAGAAAGTTGAGCAACCGCTCCCTCAGCGCCCCAGCAGTGTCTCTAAACACACTCTGCACCCTTGCAACAATGCTTTCTAACAAGCTGCTCGTTGAAACTTCAAAGATCTTATTCTAGAAGGGAAGCTTCTTGAGAGGTAAAACCCGCCGGTTTATCCCAAGCCTCAGGGAACAACACCAGGCACGCTTACGAGTACGGAGTCTGGGATTTTATTTTATTTACCTGTTTAAATATTTGGCCACATTTGGATCTGCTTCCCCTGCTTGTACTAGAGGAACCACGCTAGAACAAGAAAAGGAAACTTTTAGTGTGCTTAACTTTCTAGCTCCGAACACACAAATGACTGCGATTTGCTGGAACACCAACCCGCACGCCCCGACCCCGCCTGGAGCCCCTGTCCTAACTCCCCACAGCGCAGTGTGGGCACTGGTTACTCCCTCAAGGAGACCCTGTGGTGGCTACACAAAGCAATTAATTTCTGTAACTGTTCTGGAGAGCTGCAGCTCCACTCTAAAGGCTGCTCATCAGTGGCTATCACTGAGCAGTGGAGCAGTCTGCTGGTGATTAATACCTCGAAGGATCATTCTCTCTGCAGGTAAACAGGGACCTTTCTTTTGTTGAGGAAACAGAGCTGTTCCTTGCCTCCTGACCGGCGTACAGCCCTCATTCTAGCTTTCTTTTGACAAAACCACTGACTGTGACGTTAGTTTTTTGAAGATCACGCTGCTCCAGTATATCTTGCCAGAGCAGCCATCCTCGCAGCAGAGCACATCCACAGAAACATCTTCCTGCACATCAGCAGCTTCAGTCAAGAACCCCCAGCAACTCAGAATTGCGATGGGCAGGTTCAGGCTAACGCACGAGATTTCGTGTGGAAGTGATTTCCATAATGAACAGACAGGAGTTTTCTCCTAGGACCTTACCAGGGGGAGCTTTAATCTCCAACAGCGAAGTGGGACAAGGCAGCTGTGGGTATTAACATCTTAAAGCTTCCCTGGATCTCACACCTGCCAGTGCCCCAGCCTCCACGTGTGCTAGCCTACAAAATCGAGTTAGCAAACCAGATGCGAGCTGAACACGTAGATGCATCTCAACATAAACCTGTCTGTTCTTTCTGAAGTTCTTAGCTCGGGTGACCCAGTTCAAGGGAGGGAAGAGAGACTTGCTTTTTGCTGACTGCACTCCTGGAATTTGACTAATACAAACATACGGAGCTTGACTCAAGCTCTAGCCGAGCGCAATACAGCTACGGTTGATTGCTCCGAATGCAACGATTTGCTATCGTTGTAGCATTCTGATCACCTTTTATCAATTTTATTCAGTTACACTACAGCCAACACTCACCACCTTTCAGCTCTGCGGCAGACAGCTCGGGAAAAATGGAGAGCAGCACTGCTTTTACCTCCTGACTGAAACAACAATGAAACAGTGCATCAATGCCTGCTAACAACAGATAGAGCCATCCACCTTATTGTATAACTGCAGCAAAGCTTATCGTGTCTCGCCCACACATGCGACTGGACCCTCTGTTACGGCTGGGCAATTGGGAAGAGATACCCAAATGCAGTAGGACGCCGAAATTTAACTCAACCGGGTACTTCTCTCTGCTTTTCTTTTGGTATTTGTCCATGCAAATAATGGCCTCACGACCTGTCTTCCCACAGCAAGTGGTTGAGCAGATTTACCCTAGCACAACCAGCCCTCGAGAGGCGTAAGCAGCACCTACTGGCAAGATGAAGGCTCGGAGCGGAGGAAGCTGCTCTGAGTAGCTGTCAATCCACTGCTCCAGCTCCAGAACTGGCTTCTGACTAAAAGAGGTTCGTTCTACAGAGGGAAAAGAAGAATCAATCAGAAGAACTGCAGAAGTCATTCAGCCTACAGAGAGCGCTCTACTTTAGTCTTTCTTGGACTAGCAAGTCCTAAGGAAGCATCCCCAAAAAATTCTCCTGCTAGAGCAGGGCTGGCTCCCCACTCAGCAGCTGTGGCTGGGCACCGGGGCAGTGCCCCAGGCCAGCTTCCATCACTCGAGGGGGCAAAGGCAGCAGCCCGTGGGACCCTGTGCCACTTCAGCACCAGCCGCACACCACAGAGCAGCCCTCGGACAGCTCTAAAGACCACATACCGGAACAGCCTCCCCAGCGCCAGTCTAGGACAGCTGTGATTCAAGAACTGTTATCCCAGGAAAGGTACTGTGGGGCTTACTTAAGTGAGCCTCCCTGGCTGAGGA
Source organism: Egretta garzetta (assembly GCF_000687185.1). NCBI lineage: Eukaryota > Metazoa > Chordata > Aves > Pelecaniformes > Ardeidae > Egretta > Egretta garzetta. The sequence continues at coordinate 17,853 of NW_009258275.1, read as the reverse complement.
GAGAGGCGTCGCGATGTTGGAGCCCACATCCTGCAGCATACACTGGACCTAGATGTGGCAATCAGGACAAAAATAAGAAGTGCTTTCATTAACCAGCCTTTGATGCTCCGGTACAACTGCAGCAAGCTCTGGGAGGCGACAGCTGGTTGTGCTGATTAAAGAAGATCCTACCCTTGTTGTTCATCATCCCCCAGCCTGCTGGCAGGGGGGATCAGATAAGTGCTCCCTAATTGCTTTATGAGAAGCCAGATTAGTGCATGTACTTGTTTTCACTGGCACATTAAACCACCCTGGCTGACTTTGCAGAAAGCAGACTGGGGAGCGCTCACATAATCCCTTTGCTGGTAGGACAGCGAACCAGTAACCTCTGGAAGAAAGGCAGTGGCAAACAGCTGCAGATGGCACTGCCTTGATGTCACGTCCGCTGCCAAGAGGGGCACCTCTCCACAGCCCAGGATAGTCGAGAGGCAGCCTGGCAAAGCTTTTTAAAGTCTCCAATTAGCTCCTTCTGCGTTCTTGTGCACAACGAAGCTGATTAGCAAAACTCACAGACTGCCCCGGTGGGACCTGTCTCCCACCATCATGCCCACATGGTTACTTTGCCCCAATTTCAAATCTGAGGCTGCGTGACAACAAGACTTTGTGTCCGTAACCATGTACAGTAACAGGTTTGAATAAATCTAGAGATATGTTTGTCTGCTCATCACTCGATCTACCAGTTTCCTTCTTGGTTAAAGAAATTCATTTCTTAAGAGAGTAATCAAGGGTCAGTCTAGTATTTATTTGTTTTAATACTAAGTTTATTAAATTCCTGCGTGTCAGCGGGATCACTGTGTCTAAAATTAAAGAGTTTAAGAATACGTTTCAATAGCACAGATGAAGTGACGGCACTGGGTGAGGATTTTCATTAACACTCACTTTGTGAAGTTGTTCAACAAACGCGTGGCCCTTTTCACTGCTAAATTCACCAGCAAGCCTAGGTTAAAAAAAAAAACAAAACACAACAGAGTTAGCTGGAAAAGAAAAAAACGACCACAGTTGTGCATTTATTTTTCTCCATATGAAAAACAGGGAATTTGGATGCTCCTGGCTGTTTTGACCAGAGCAGTCTGGTCCACAGGGTCTCCCTTCCCTCCTGCTGGGCAGCGGGGCTGGGAGAGCGGGTCTTAACGGAGGAGGATGCCCAGAAGACCCCCACAGAAAGGGGCTGGGAGGGTGTCGCTAGGCCTCCGTGTGCGTGGAGGGCCTGGGTTCGGCCTGCCCGGGGCCAGACCCCCCCGGAGAGCACAGCCACCCGGGCAGGGAAGGGCCGAGCCCCCACGGTCCCTCCGCCCGGCAGCGGGAGAGGGTCCTGGGGCAGGGCGTTACCCGAT
>NW_009258275.1:15697-16152 GCF_000687185.1 Egretta garzetta | reverse complement strand
CGCCCCTTGACCCTCCGCGGCCACCGTCCCTCCCTTCGCCCACGCCCGCTGTCACCCCAGCTCCGCACCACTCCGCGCCGCCGCCCCACGCTTGGCCCTCCCTAAGTCCCGCCCCCACAGGACCCTCGACTATTGGTTTAAAGGCAAGGAGGGCGGGGCAAATCCCGGCTCCTATTGGTGAGCGGCGCTGTCAGTCCGCATGATTGGAGTTGGGCCGCTGAGGCGGCGGCGGCGGCGTGGGGCTCTTGTGGGGTCGCGTCCTGCAGCGGGAGATGTGGGAGCGGGGCCTGGTGCTGTCCGCCCCGGGGAAGGTGATCCTGCACGGGGAGCACGCCGTGGTGCACGGCAAGGTAAGGAGCCCGCCGCCGCCGGGGGCTCCCAGGGCTCCGCTCCGGCTCCCCTCACCTCACTTCGCCTCGCCTCCCCTGACGCCGCTTCTCGCCCGCAGGCGGCCT
>NW_009258275.1:15052-15640 GCF_000687185.1 Egretta garzetta | reverse complement strand
CTCACCCAGTGCCACCCCCCTGCTCAAGCAGGCTCACCCAGAGCAGGTTACACAGGACTTCGTCCAGGTGGGCTTTGAATACTTTCAGTGAAGGAGACTCCACAGCCCCCTGGGCAGCCTGGGCCAGGGCTCTGTCAAAAACGCTCAGTGCATGTTCAACTGAGGCATGCCCACCCCCGGCTCGGGCACCCGCCTGCCCTCCATGTGCCTCTTGTGACCTGCCTGGTGCTCTGGTACCTGCGAGCAGCCCTCGCTGTGGCTGTGTCCTCCTGTTTCAGGTTCCCAGGGGCTTGTTCTAGTGCTGCTGCGGCTCAGGTGGTGGTGTAATACATACAGAAGCCAGCCAGGGACCACATCCAGGTGTGTTCAGTTTTGGGCCCCTCACTACAAGAAAGATGTTGCATTGCTGGACCATGTCCAGAGGAGAGTAACCAAGCTGGTGAGGGGTCTGGAGCACAAGTCATACGAGGAACGGCTGAGGGAACTGGGGTTGTTTAGTCTGGAGAAGAGGAGGGTGAGGGGAGACCTGATCGCCCTCTACAGCTACCTGAAAGGAGGCTGTAGTGAGGAGGGGGTCGGCCTCTTCTC
>NW_009258275.1:0-14866 GCF_000687185.1 Egretta garzetta | reverse complement strand
TAGTGGTGGGATGGCAGGGTTAGGTTAAAGGTTGGACTCGATGATCTCAAAGGTCTCTTCCAACCAAAGTGATTCTATGATTCTATTGCTGATGGGGGAGGGGGGCCCAAAAAGGAGTCCCTCTGAAGCTGGTCTGAGTTGGGGGTGCTTGGGGAAGGCAGGGATACGGGGCCTGTTTTCCTGCCTCTGCCCCATGCCAACCCTCACTGGAATTTCTGCAGCCCCTGACAGGTGGTGGTGCTATTTCCCTCTGGAGTACCTGGCATTAACTCCCGTGACCCTCAGGAGCGTCGTCTGCTTAGCAGAAAGCAGATCAAAGTCTGAGTGAGGGTGTGGGTAACCTCTCTCAGCACTGACCAAAAGTTCTCTTACACTGATGCCTGCTCCTGGCCATTTGGAGCCCAGACTCGTGTGAAGCGCTTCAGAATATCCACGTTCTGTAATAAAGAATTTGCGACTTGCCAAATTCTACACAGTGATGGATGGGTGCACTGGAAAGTGAAGGCAAGGGGACAGTTGCTGTAACACAATGCAGGTGTGGAAACGCTGGGTTTTCAGAGTGGCTGGTGGACGTTTTGCTTTTATTTTCTCGTGAATACCCTGTTAGAAAGTTTGTAGGTGGAATCCGAAATTGGCTCAGTCTGCTTCTGCCTACTATAACAGGAAATGTTGTTCTTGTAAACACTGCTTTTAAGTTTAACAGTTCCCTGGTTTCTAAGTGTTTAAATTCTCCCTTGCTTGCTTCCATAGCTGACTTTGATGAATCTAAGTCCCCCAGCATAGAACAGCTGGATACGCTGAAAGAGTTTGCTGGAATCGCTGCTGGAGCCTCAGCTCCCGAGAGCCTTGCTACTCTTGCCTTTCTGTATATGTGCCTGGCTGTTTCGGCTAAGTATGGGTAAGGCTATCTTCCTGCCCTAAAATAAACATGCTGTCTTGAGTGTTGTTCACCACTAATCGCTTCTCCAGGGTCACAGGAGGAAACCAAATCTCTGAGGCAAAATAAGAAAGTATGAGGAATCTTACTTTGTTTAGGTTCTGAGCACCTCAGGAGACACTCTTCAGAGCTGAGCTGTTTGGTGGGTGGGGTGCCCAAAGCCAGTGGGCTGGGAATCCTCTGCTTTCATTTAGGCATCTGGCTTTGTGGTGCGTAAGTCAGAGCAGTTCATCGCACCCTTCCTGCACAGCCAAGAATAGCAGAGACAGACATCCCTCCCTCCAGCAGGCAGCTCCTCTCATTCTGGCTTAAGGTTAGAACAACTGCTGCAGAAATGAGCTGTGAATTCGTTGCCTGCGCTAAGTCTGATCCCTCTTGTGGGCTGAATCTCCCTAAAAATATGAGAACTTGGGTTAACTGCAGCTCAGGGCTATTCCAGTTTCTGAACTTGACCAACACCGTTGATGATATCAGGGTAAGTTACTGAACAGGCTCTCAGGGCAATGTCTGCTGCAGCGCTGCCTGCTATTTTAAACCAAGTCAGAACCTGACTTCACTATTCATAGCAAAGGAATCAAAGGTTAAAGAATTACGATGTGTAGCTGCATCGTGTTGTGCTGTGCAGTCTCTGCACTGGGGCTGTCATCAGCCTGCTCTGAAACCGTCAATTCATAGTTCATGTCACTCACCAGCCAGTGGAAAGCTCCCAGGTTTAATGTTAGGGTCTGTAACATAACCCGGATGCATTCAATGGAGAAAAGGGGCATCTGGGCACGGATATGTGCATTTCACCTTCCCCATCAGCTTGTTGCTCCAGTGGGATGCAACTATGCGGTTATGGATGTGGGATGTTTAGGCTTTATTTAAAAATAGGTTTAAAATCATGTTTACAACAATCTGTGAAGGGTCTCTTTATGGTGCAACTCAAGTATTTAGTTACTAAGTGCCCCTGCTAGCAGCTTGACAAGCTGTGCTAATCATAGATCCAATTCAGCAAGGCTTTGTTCTAGTACAATGGCTTAGCAAGGCTACTCAGCTGTGCTAACTGAGCACTCGTGAAGCCCATGCCTGTCGGATACGTATGCATATGCTGATGTTGCCAGTTTTCAGCCAGCTTTTCCTGTGATCAGTCCTAATTGGCATCTTTTGCCTTTGAATGGTGGAATTTAAGGTCGTTGTGTTACATCCTGTGTGTGTTTGTTTCAGAGATGTTCCGAGTGTGGACGTACTGGTGTGGTCTGAGCTGCCCACGGGAGCTGGGCTGGGTTCAAGTGCTGCCTATACTGTTTGCTTGGCGGCAGCCCTGCTGACAGCGTGCGGAGCCATCTCGTGCCCTCTGAAGGAGGGAGAGTCCACAGCCAGGTAATGCATCGGGGAAGCTTCCCTGCTTTGGATGTGCGGCCCCAGGGCAGCTCTGTTCTCTCTCCCTCTCTTACCTGCACGAGTTCTGGCACTGGCACCTCTCTTGGTCTCTCAGGCCAGCTCCTAGGCTATGGCTGTGGCTGCAGCAGCAGCACCCTGAGCCCAACTCCTCTCCTGTTGCTGTTCCCAGCAGCAGACGTGCCCTGTCCCAGGGCTCTGTCCTGTGAATCACATGTTTACGACTTGCTTCTCATGATAAAAGCAACTGGTTCCAGAGACTCAGTAAAACTTGCACCATTTCCCTTGTCTAGTGTAAGATACTCATACAAAAAAAAAAAAAAGCTTTATTTTGCCAAGCAAATAAAACACACACTTTAATGTGGTGAATTTTTTAACCTCTATTTCCTCTCTGTCCTTGAGCGTCTTCCAGCTTTTGCTTTGAGTCCTCAAGGAGTTGAGGATCCTTTTTGGTTTTCCTGCATTTTCACATGATGATTTTTTTTTTTTTTCTGCCTGTGGTACATTTCCTTCTGATCCCCTGCCCGAATTTCCCCTTTATCAGTGGCTGGTGAAAGAGAGGGGTGTTTTTCCTTCTGCCCTTGGGTTGCTTTCCCTTGGAGTTCAGTCTTGAAAAACTGGTCTGCTCTGCTGTGTGCCGGAGGAGGCTCTGTGTAAAGATGCATATCGCAGCTGGAGCATCAGAACCCTCTATTGTTCCTTCGGTGCCAGGTGCAAACCTTTTATGGTTGGCTTCTGTGGATTTTGTGTGGGACTGAAAGCGAGACAGAAGAGGGGGTGACTGTGTTCTGCTTCAAAAACAGAGTTTGTAGCCTGACCCAGAAACGTGTTCCTAGAGCGGAGCGGTTTGTACGCCCTGCTCAGGCAAATCTCCCAAATAGTCACACGGCATGAGAAATGAAAGGCCAGTTCCAAGCCAGGCAGCGAGCAGCGAGGATGTCTTCATTCCCTGCTTGCACGTCTTAGCTTCAGCTTGAATACAGCATGATTTATTTTTTTTTCTTCCAGCTGGCATGCAGAGGGGTAAGTGAGAGATGGGGGTGTCAGACTTCAGAAGGTTTTTGCTTAACGTCGCAAGAAAAGAACAGCGTGATATGATGACTCCTGTGTAGAGAAGAATCACAGCCTCTCAAAGAGGATTAAAAACAAGTGGTTTACAGCAAACTGCGCTTCTATTTTGAGTAGCGGTGGTGTGAGCTGTTTTCCTGAATGCTTCACAGATTAAATATTGGCAAGTGAAATGAAAGGTGTGTGGAGATGGATAAAGACATTCAGCTGAGGCGCAGGGAAGCGGGGCGTTAAAGGAAGCAGCTTCCAGATAGCAGGTGGCGCTCAGAATTTCTGCCTTGCCTTAGCAGCGGCCAGTGACCTTTCTCGTTATTTCATGTAAGGCTGTGTGATGCTTTTCTGGGCCCCATAGTCTAAAAACCTGTTGAATGCACGTTCTCACTGCACCAAACACCTGCTCTGATCTCTGCAGAACATCACTGATGCTGGGATATCTGATCCCGCTGTGCATTAGGCCGTTTGAACGGTGGCTTGGGATGTGTGCTGTGCATCTGGACTGCAGAGTGGGCAGCGCTGTGCTCCAGGGGAGGGTCAGAGATGCGTATGGGTGTGCCTGTGTGAGTCCTACAGCAGGGCTAGCTGGCTCCCCGTGGGTGCTCAGCTTCCCTTGGGTTGCCAGGGTTTGAGATAATCCCTCAGCATGGAGCGAGTGAGTGGGTTTGAAATAGGCCGGTGAGTTCTGAAGGTGGTTGTGTGGGTGCGTGCCTTGCAGAAGCAGGCCCAGAGCAGGGGGGTTTTGAGAGGTGCTGGGGGAGAAATCACTGTAGTGGAATTGCAGTGAGGTTGCAGCCAGCAATTGCTTTATAACTGGCAGCTCTGTGTTTGCTTTTTGTATTGCTACAGCCCGTTAATTAGTATGTTCAGTCAGGGGCCTTGATCCTTGCTGAGCCTGACCCAGCACCAAACTCTTTGTGCCAGTATTTAAACTCTCAAAGCACTTACCAATTTATGTGACTGCTTTTAAGACAACAGAAAGACCTGGTTTTGTGTTTTTTAGCATAACACCTCCTGGATCTGCATTTGGTTCCCTTCTGTGCTCTAAGTGCCAGCACCCGGTGCAGCTCAAAGTGTTAGGAGTTAATCCCTAAAAATCAAAGTCTTTGCTGGAGAATAGTAAATCAGTTCTAACTACACCTTTTGACCCAATTTGTGAGTCTTCTGCAGCTGAGCAGCTGGCAATTAGAGGCTGAAGTTGCATGTGTGAAATGCAACTTTTACTATTCTCTTCTCACGTCGTGCCTTCTGTGTCTATAAATACACCGTCCTGCCTGTTGGTGAGCAGGATCTCGGGCCAAGACGTGTGGCAACACGCAGTGTCGAGGAGGTGGGGGTAGGTCTGGACTTGCATTCAGTTAAATTTGATCTTCACTAGGCCAGGACTGGGATCTGCTCCCTCCCTCGCCCCACTGGCCTGCGGCGGGAGCGGTTGTGCCCTTCGTGCTGTCTCGGTGGAGCAGCACCAGTTCCCCTCCCGGGATGGGAGGTGTTCTATGTTGCTGCCATGCAGAAAAGCGCCGAGCACCAGTTAGGTGCTGCAAGCAGCGATGCCTGCTCTCTGCTGAAAGAATACGGTGCAGAGAGGGAATCTGCGGTGCTGGGGGCTTCCCACAGCAGCTGGGTGCCTTGTGTGGTTCCCGCTGCTTTTGTACCTCCTGCAGCCTCTGGTGCTTCTGTCTGTCACCCTGCATGTGCTGGTTTTGGTTGTGTGTTGGAGTCATTTTCTTGCCTTTCAGGTGGACAGAAGAAGAGCTGACTTTGATTAACAGCTGGGCCTTCCAGGGGGAGCGAGTGATCCATGGCAATCCCTCGGGTGTGGATAATGCTGTTGGTACCTGGGGTACGTGTGTGTTTGCTGCTCCCTGGCACTGAATGTGGGTGCTGAGGAGGGGCTGATGGCGTGGTAGAGCAGCAGACACGTCTCCATTCTCCCCTGCAGAGCGTGCATCAGCTGTGGGAAGGTGGTGAGGAGATGCCACAAGTTGCATTTCTCCAACCTGCGGAGACACTGGATCAGCAGGTTGCCTCGCTGCACTGAGGTGCAACAAAGGGGCCAGAAACTCCCAAATTCAGGTCCCTGTTTTGACCCCAGTAGGGGGAATCCTTCCCTGTCTTGCTTTGCCCCATCTGTAAGCTGGGACTGGAGCCAGCTGGGCTGTTGGGGACCAGCTGCAGTAACACCAGAGATCTGTGTCCCCCAGGCGAGTGCTGTGGGGCAGAGACCCTGCTGCAAATAACTGAAATTTAAACATCCTGGCGTGAACAAAGAAACCTAATCCTGTCCCACGGATAATGCAGTAGAAAATGCAGTTGGACAGCTGTCATTTAGTTTCAATTAGCAGAGACTTCCAAGTGTTTTGGAAGTGTCCTTGGAGACTTTTAATAATCTTTCTAATGAGACCTAATCGCAATGCCTCTGTTAAAGTAGGAGCCGAGTGAGACATTCCTTCTGGACAATGAAATTCTGTGCTGAAGGACGGCTGCTGACATGAGTGCACACGTTCAGTCCAGTTTGAAACCTGCGTGCTTGGCTCTGCCCCAGGGAATCGCTGCTTGATTCCTCTTTTCAGTAAAGATTTAATGCTGGCCAAACTCTTTGCCTTTTAAAAAATATTTAATGTGATCCTGCAGTAGAGGAGAGCAAAGGGAAAGGCAGTGGGTTAATTACGTCCGGCCAGACCCTCTCATTAAGTCAGCAGGGTTAGGCAGATTCATGCTGTCTGAGAACATGGTTCATTTAGCTGGTGTTTCTTGCAATTACTGTCATATGCTCTGGGTGAGGTTCTAAAGATGAAAGACCTTCTGTCTCTTACGACACTGTGTTATCTCTCAGCTCGCTGTGTACTGAGACAATGCATGTATTTTACTTTAGGTGGAGCCCTGAGATACCAATCAGGAAAAATCACACCATTAAAGAGGTAATATTCGAGTTTAAAAATAACACTTACGTACGGTGGGTGGAATATGTCAAAGAGGCATTGGGTGGATCTCGTAGGGTATGAGATTGATGGGAGCTCGCTAACAGCGTGGCGGAAGGGCTTTGTAGCCAGATTTTGCTGTGGGTATGGGTAGCCTGAGTGTTGTCTTGGCTTGGGGTGGATGGGAACAATGAAATGTTTGGTCATTATCTGACATTAGATGAACACAGCACAAAGGATCAATATTAATTTCATGGCATTATGGGCAGCAGGAACGGATCTGCTCCTGGCAGCAAATGACGTTGCGGGGAGGGGGAACTTTTTGCTTACCTGGTGGTAGGACTGTGTGAAAACCAAGCTGCGGAGACAAATCCAGGTCCTGCGTGTTCCCTCTGCCTCCTGCCAATGAAGTATAATCTGACTCCATTAAAATCTTTCACAGTGCATGAAATTGCTCTATTAGCAGTTAATGGCTACTGCTGGCTAGTCTCGCAGATAGTATTTCAAAGGAAAAATTTTGCTTGAAAAACATGGATTTCAGTAAATACGTTACAGTCCTATTTATAGCACTAGTACCGTTGTTCCTTGTATCTAAGAGGAACAAGCCTGAACCCAGCCAACACTTAAGCACCTGCTTAATTTTTTTTTTTTTTAAACTAATGGGACTCCTTATCCTGGGTGTCTTGCTCAAATAGGCCTTCTGAGGCTGAAGGAACTGTAGCTGGCTGGGCCTTGGGAGCTGCTGGGGGACTGTGAAGGAGAGAGGCAAGGAGGTGTCTCTTGTTGCTTCCAGGGTGCCGACGCTGAGGATTTTGCTGACCAACACGCAAGTCCCTCGAAGCACCAAGGTCCTGGTGGCTGGTGTCAAAGAGAAGATCCTGAAGGTGCAGCACCTCCGTGGTCGTGGGGATGGAAATGCATGCTGGGGTAGGGTGGGCAGCTAACCCTCCTGGGCTCAGATCTCCTCATGTGGGGCTGCAGATCTCATGAGGATCTCTTGGGAGATCCCTCCTGTGGTCCCTGCATTCCTACCTGCTGCTAGCTACCACCCAGCTGCCCTGGGAATGGGGGTTCAGCTCGCCTCCTGCCTCTCTCCAGCACTAACGGGCCTTGCCACAAAAATCACCAGTTCCTCCCTCTGGCCTGTTTCCCTCTTTGCCTCCAGTTTCTGCAGGTGGGAGCAACTTAGGGTTGCCCTGCTCTGCAGGGGGGGTTCTGTGAATGAGTAGCCCCAAGTGGGGTGAGGAATTGTCCATCTCTGAGAGACTGGGGCTGGTTTTATCACTGTGGTATTAGAAGACTAGAGAGCAGTCTTCTCACATCTTGCCTCCCCCCCCTTCTCAGTTCCCTGCTATAATGAACCCGGTGCTGGACTCCATCGATGCAATTTCTCAGGAGTGCCAAAGTGTTCTGGAAGCGATGCCTGCAAATCCATCACCAGAGTATTACCCTGTGCTGGAGGTAAGGGGCTTGTTCGCCAGTATTTTTAGACACTGTTACTGTTGAACATCAAAATGTCATTTAAAGAACATTAGGTCTGAGAAAAAATTTGATAGCAGGAAATGTTCAGTTCCGAGTGAAACCATGGTCTGTGTGTGCTGCTTTTAATGCCATTCCTGGAGCCAAGAGACAGAAAATGCTGCTGGTGTCTCTCCACAGCGGTGCACAGGCAGGGAGGGAGTGGGCCTGGTGCTTTTTGGACCTGTAGCTCTGGAGGTTTTTTTTTTTCCCTTTGATAAGAAATGTAGAGTGAGTTCAGGCTGAGACGCTGCCTCCCTGCGCCGCGGGCCAGCCACGCTCGTTCTGGCAGTCGCTGCCTGTGAAGCAACTGCTTTGTCATTGCCAAGGCTGGAGTGAAGAGCCGAGAGCCCAGCAGCCACTGGTTTGTGATGGACTGGTTACGAGCCAGCTCCCATTGCTCTGCGCTCATCCTGGCTCCAGACAATAACAAACAGAGTTGTGCCCAGAGCTGACCTGACATTGATGCATGAGGTGCATGCAAAGATCTGTGTTTGTCTTGGCTTTGTTCAAAGTAGGAGAGGCTGCTGCGGTGGGGGAAAACACGCTTCTGAGTGGAAGGTTTTTGCAGTGCCGAGAGCCCTGTAACACAGATTCATACAACCGTGGGGTAAGGATGTGTGGCAGTGTCCCAGCTGAGGCAAACCTGGCCTGGTCCTGGGTGCCAAGTGACTTGGACCATCAAGAACCATTTGGTACCAGCGGCGCAGTTCCTTGTTGGCATCTGGATCCCTCCCCTTGGCTCTCCCGTGAGGACCTCTGCTCGTCCTTGCTTTTGCTGGCAGGTTGTCCCCTCCACAGCTGTGAGTGTGCTCTGGAGGTGCAGGAGGGGCCCCTGGGGTGGGACAGAGCTGCTGTCCCAGCTCAACCTGCGGCAGCAACATAGGGCTGCTCTGTTAGCAGATGGTTGGTACAGCCTTCTCTTTGCTTCAGGCTGTGTTACACCTTGCTGTATGTGGGTGAGCTCCTGCTGGGACTGCAGCAAGCACGGGAGGGTCTCCCATGGGATTCCTAGCAAAGTCCTTCTGCTCCCTTCACACCAAGAAGGTGGTGGGTTTCTGTACCCATCAGAGTGGGCTGACCCGAACAAGGGCTGAGCTGGCATCAGCTGGGGGACATCTGGAGTCTGAAGTTGCACTGCAAACACAACTCTTCTCCACCTTAATGCGTTATTGCTCAGGCTGTCAGAAGTATTGGGAGACAGGGAGGAGGAGGGCTGATTTGAAGTGTGCTTTGAGATCCTCACATGAAAGATGCCAAAGCAGCCTCATATATAGCGCCTGGGAAGCAGCACCGCAGTGAGCAGGTTTCTGTCTTGAATCTGTTTTGTCTTGGGCTTGAATTGCCCGCAGAGGCGCAGTTGATTATATGCAGCATATATATATATATTGGGCTGTTTCTGAAATGTGCAGTTCTGGACAGCATTGTATTTGAACCATCGAACTAGTCTACTGTGTCATAAGCTGTCATCCGATTCCTGGCAGATTTTGGATCAGGAGATGACAGGTGTCTGGGATCATCATAGGCAGTGCTGTGCCCTCACTCAGGCATATAAAGAGGCCTCTAGATGGACGTCTGTCCAACCCAGCACAGGACTGGTGATGTATGCGCTCTGCATGCGACTGGCTAATTCATCGCCTCACATTTGTTTAAATGCAGTACAGAAATGCTCTGGAGGGGGGGAGAGGGATTATTTCTGCATCGTCCCCTCCCGTGTGGTGTTGGCAGGAGACCCATGTGGAGCTGAGGGTGATGTGACTGATGCCTGCCACGCTGCGGCGTGGCTCCCGCTGCTCCCCGTGCACAGCATTGCTCCCAGCCCACCATGAGCCACAGGCAGGGAAGCACTTGGTGGCACTGGCTGGAGGGGGACGCTGGTCCAGTCTGAGCTGGCTCCCTGCTTGTGACACCCTCCGGGACAGCGAGGGGAACAGCCATCACGTACCGGGGAGATGATCGAGTCGTGGTGTCAGACCAGCACTGTTGAGAACGAGCTTCTTCCACTGATGGTGCTGATGAGCTGGGAGGGCACTGCCGTGCTTGGGGGCCTGGTGTCAGTTCCTGGCCCTGCTTCAGGCTTGCTCTGAGCGCAGGGAAAGCCCTTCCCTCTGTTCCTGAAGTCCTCACTTCTAGTGCTGGGAGGAGAGAAGCTGTAACTCCCACCTCTGCATGGTGTTGTCCATCCCTCGGGCCATTTGGACTTTGCTGCCATGGCAGCTTTCTCCAGGCACAGCAGGGTTTGTGGCTGGCTGGGACTGCATGGCAGAGATGCACTTGCAGCTCACCAGAGCTGGGCAGCTCCGCTTGGAGTGCGGCCTTGCTTGGAGAGCGGCTTGCGCTGCTCTCCCCCAAAGGGGGGACCCTCTCGACCCCACTTGAGCTGGGTGCCAGATTCCCAGCGTGGTGCTGGTGAGAGGACCCTTGGCTCATAGCCCAGGCCCTGCCCGCGAGGAGGGAGAAGTGCTGCACAAAGCAAACAAGGGGAGGTGACTCCACGTCGCCTCTCCAGCAACGCCGTTTTGGACTTGGCTGTGTCAGAAGTCCCCTGGATTTAGTTATGCTGAATGGATTGCAGAGCCGGGCAGGGTGACAGCCAGGAATGAGAGATGCTGGCTTAGTGCCCTTCCCACGGCCAGCGAGGGGGCTTGCGCAGTCTCCTGCTTCAACACTCGTGTGACAGGGGAGAGGCGAAGCAGTCGGGAGGCATGGGGGAGCTCTGATTTAGCGCCCGAAATAAATGCCTGCTGGCAGCTTGAGGCAGTTGGGATTTTTCACTGTCCTCCCTGAGCAAGGAGGTCCAGAAGCTGTCGTAGCACTGTCGCTGTGGTGGGCAGCAGCACAAATCCTGAGGGGGGCAGGGACAGATGAGCAGCCCAGGGCTCAGACCCTGGCCTTGACCTTGCTGCCCAGTGCTGCTGGGCCCCGAGCTGTGCTGGTGTCCGAACTCCCTGCAGAAATGAGGTGGCCATGGGGGGCTGGGAAGGCAGAGCAGCTCCCCTGCACCTCGCTGGGGAAGGAGCCACGGTTGTGAAGAGCCTCTGTCGCCACGGGTGCTCATCTCATGTGTGTGTGGTTGCTTTTAGGAACTCTTTGATATAAACCAACACCACTTAAACGTCATTGGAGTTGGCCATCCCTCCCTGGACAGGCTGTGCCGGGTGACGGCGTCCCACGGCCTGCACAGCAAGCTGACCGGGGCTGGCGGGGGCGGCTGTGGCATCACCCTGCTGAGACCAGGTCAGTAACCCTCTGCTCGCCCTGGGCATCCTTCCCCCGTTCCATGCGGCCCTGCCAGTGGGGTCAGGTTTGGAAGCAGAGGGATACGATGCTGACCCTCGTATGGCCGTGGTGCCATGTGAAGCTGTGTCACAAACGTGGGACGGCATCTAGCAGAGCTGCCTGGCAGGGTGGTTTGCAGTGTTTCATATGGGGGCGATTTGGCGCGTTCACTGATGTGTGTCAGATCTTCAGGGTGCTGGCCCCGTTCCAGGGGGCATGTGTTTAAACGTGTGATGGCCCGTTTCAGTCTCCCTGTAGTGGCCTCGCTGACTAACTGGCTGCTCTTGCCTTCCTCTTGGCAGACACCTCCCTGCTGGCCGTGGAAGCAGCCAAGCGAGACTTATGTGCCTGTGGATTTGAATGCTGGGAGACCAATATCGGGGCCCCCGGAGTGACCCTGCACCACTCCTCGTCTTTAAACAGCAAAGTGCTGCGCGCGCTCTCCGAGGGTTAAGCTTCTGCCTCTGGCAAGACTGAGCTCTTGGTGCCACATCCTCGGAGCGATAGCTGTGCGTGCCCTGATGCCTGGAAAATTCTCTCCCGCTCTCCTTTGTGGCTGTGGGCCTCTAGACATGGGTGCGGAGCCAATTTCGGGCCTGGTGTCACTGGGAGTAGGGGCTACGATGAGGATCTGGGAGCAACTGCTTGCACTTGGGCTAGGGTGTGAGTTTGACTCAGGCTCTCAAAATCCTGGTTTGAATTTACTTCTCAACTGCTGTGCTAATCCCAAGGGGCAGGAGGAGAGGGTCTTGGCTGGATTCCAGTGCGGATAATGACACTTTGCTTGGTTCTGCTGCTTCAGATGCATGTGGTATATCTTCCCTTCTCCCCTGGCGTCTGGCGAGGGCAGGCAGCGAGGCTGGCAAGGTGGATGTGCGGAGCGCTTTGACATTTTGGGGTGAAAAGCATCTTGGCAGCTATGGGCTTTGATGCTCAGGCCTCCATTTCTCCTGGACTGCAATTCACAGTGGAGAGGAAACCTTTAAATACAGCTCTTAGCTGCTACTAATTAAGAGCTGGATAATTAAAATGAAAGAAACAGCACATTTTTAATGGTATTATCTTTTTTTTCTCTTTCCCATCCTCTCTGCTTGGGCTGATAAGCAGGGTCTCGTAGCCAGGCTCTGGTTTCTCTTGACATGCAGGAGATCAGGTTCAAATAGGTCCTTGTCACCGCAAGGAGGGCGGCAGAAGGCAAAGGCAGTCGTAACACTGCTACGTGCAATGGCAGCTCTGGGATCTCTCACACTTCGGTCTTAAAAACGAGCATGTCCTTTGCCCCTGCCTGTTGTTGGCCGTGCGAAACCTGCCTCTGCCTGGGCAGGGTGGAGGGGATCAGCGACAGAGCAAACACAGATTCGGTTTTGTTCGTAGTAATTGGGTTTAAGTAGAGGGGGGGAAAAAAAGGAAACCACAAAAAACCGATACCCACCTCCTCAAAAGCTGACCATAACTTGCAATTGGCAAACTATAAAACCTAAATGCATTTAAAGTTATTGCACAAAGGTAAATGCAGTTCTTGCTTTTGAAACTTTAATGAGTTGTACCACAGGACTAGAGGGAATTGGTGGGTAAGTGTCTGAAGCCAGAGGATCTTGGAGTAATAAGCTGATGCAGTGGCTGTGGTCTCTTCTATACCTGCCAACGAGATTTTTACCATTATTCTGTTTGTCTGGGGGGTTTTTAAGCGTAGCTCTGTTCAAGAATTGCTTTGGTCAAAGCTGAGTAATAAATTGGTAGTGGTGGGGGAGCTTGCCTTCCTCTTCCAGTGCAGAACAACAAAAAAAAAAAATCAAGTGCAAGAAGTTGAGATGCACCAGCTCTAAAATCCAGGCGTCGTGATGACCAGCTTTAGTTCACTGATTGCCTGTAAAACTGTCTCGGGTTTTAATAAATTGGTGGGGTTTTATGTGCAAAGTGTTCTTTGATAATTACGCTGGATACAAAAGGGAAAGCGTACCTTACACTGCTTCAATAAAAACAGGTTTCAGATGCTGGGTTTCTACATGTCTAATTACAATTCCAATTTGCATCCAAGAGCGGCTTTACACTAATCACAAGTCAGAAAGCCTGATAAATAATTTACCATTTTCTAATACAGTGTAATCAATGTGAGTATCTGGGAGCATGTTGACTCTATAACCACTTAAATGTGTCTGTAGTTCCTCCTGCTTAGCACAAAGAGATGCCAAATCCAGCGCACAGAAACTTCGCTTCAAAACAACGTGTCTGGGGCTGATCCTCATTAGCTGCCTCCCTCGGAAGACGGCCTGGCAGCCACGGCACGAGTGCTGGAGGAGTACGGAGGCAAAGAACACAGTAAAAATTTTGATTTGCTGGTTTAAATCCTAATTAAAACTGGTGATTTAAACGGACCAACTCCTGGTACCGTCCTGCTGAGCTGCCCCTGCCCTTCGCTGGACGGTGGAGCACGGCGGGTGTGCTGTCTCCGCTTCGGTTTTCATCTCCTGGCCGTGGCAGGGCAGCAGCGGGAGGCCGGGGCTCTCCCCAGAACAGGCGCTGCAGGATCCTGCAACCCGGGACGCTTTTGCCTGCAAACTTCCAGCCTTCTCTTGCCGGCCTCCGCTTTGTTTGCGGGCATGATGGAGGCGCAGAAGTGACATCCACAAGGATGGTGGCCAAGCCTGGCGGCTGAGCTGTGAGTGACCTGAATCGTCGTGGTGGGGCGCGGTGTCGCGCCACGCTGGGCGGGTGCACGCTCCCCTTCCTGGGAAGGCTCCGGCCACCCCTGGAGGTTTCCTCCAGCCTCTCCTCCATCCTGCTCTACTCCCCGCCGGAGTGGAGGTGGGCGATGTTCCCAGGCTGGGTGAGGGTTTGTGGTGGCGCGTGGGCAGAGGTGGCCCTGGGCTGGGTCTGTGACACTTGGCTGCGGGCAGGGCCCAGGGCAGGGGTGGCAGGAGTGCGGCTGGGCAGGATGCTGCCCCTCCTAATGCCCGGGCTTTGCCGGAGCCCGGCTCTGCCTTCCCTGTGCCGCGGGGACCAGAACTGCCCGCGTCAGCAGCTGGAGCCTGTCCCGGTTTGTTAGAAGTAAGCACGGATTTCGCATCCATCTGCGAGCACAGGAGCGCCCGCTCCCTCCTTTCTGTGTTCTCCCTCCCTGGCTCCATCGGAGCCTTCGCAGGGGCCTCGCTACAACCGCCGTGATAACCAGGGGGCCTTTGGCACGTACCTGACCTCTTCCATGGGAATCACCTCTTTGGTTGTACCAACTCACAACCACCTCCCGCAATTCCTTGGGCTTCGCTCGCCTGCTTTGCAGTGGGGGTGTGGGGATGCGGGGGACCCCGGCCCCGTGCCTCAGGCAGCCCTGGGCCGCAGGAGCGGCCGCTCCCCCAGGACTCTGGTGCCCTGCGGGGGCATGGTAGGTGCAGAAGGAGGCACAGCCCTGTCTGTCTCTGCAGTTTGCTGCTTTGGGAGCACAACCGAAGCACAAATGAAGCCCAGCAAGCGTGTTCTCCCCACGGACTCATCCCCTTCTCTCCCCCGGCCACACCACAACCACGCGAGTGCTTTCCCGTCTGCGCTGCCCCGTCTGCTCTCTCCGGTCTCGTTTTACGGATGTGCAGTGGAGCAGCGATTGCTGCTGAAGGATTAGCCTGGTAATTTGGCTAATTTTTCTTGAGCTTCATTTTTCACATTATGAGCTTTGCAGAAAGACTAACGAGCCTGGGTTTGCCTCTAATAGCCAGCATGGGAGCGGGGAGGGGAAACTGCACTCCATCCTTTTGCAATAAAAAAATTAAATAAT
>NW_009258274.1:2034781-2052120 GCF_000687185.1 Egretta garzetta | reverse complement strand
GATGGTCACCTCTCCAAGTACCCACAACCCAAGCGTCCCAGGCTGTCTCCCAATAGCCCACATGTTAGCTGCAACTCAGCAGCAGCATTTTTCCCGCTAACCCAGGTCTGTTATCACTGCGGGGCTGTTAGCGAGATAGCATTGTAGAGGGAGTATAATGTAAAGTACGAGAAGGACATTAAAAAATAACACCTAAGCCTCTTCTGCTTTGTAGAAGAAGAACAGATCCTCTGGGACAGGCCTTGCTCAGCCTTTAACGGGGGCAGCTTAGCAGAGGCTGCGCAGGTGCGCGATGGAGGATGGGAGGAGAAGGTTCATGGTAACAGAGTCCGTAAATCTGGGTGCTCTGGGGCCAGGCACGGCCAAGAGGGGCTGTGCCAGCAGTGGTACCTGTCCCCCACTCAGCTACAATCGCCTCTGGTGCGGGCAGTGGAGAGGTTCGTACACCATAAATGTGTTTATCTGGGGCCCCAGACAAGGAAACTGGCCCTGCTCCTCTCTGGGGAAAAAATCTGTTACTGCACAAATACCATTGGACTGGCTGACCAAAAAAAAAAACCAAACCAAAACCAGTCAAGAACTTAAATGGTAAGAACATCGCATCTTTAAAAATTCCCCAAAGACTTCTAAAACCATGTCTCCTTTCCCCTCTTCCTCTGTAAACAGAGGCACAGTCTCAGCTTAATCACTACCAGGCAGCAGGGAAAAATCTTTAATTACTTGATAGCAGAACTTCACAAAACTTCTAAGTATGAACAGCCTTCCCCACCCCTGGCACAACTGCTCTGGCATGGCCCCTTAAGGACTGCTGCATGGACAACTTGTCCTGTCTGAATTGCAGGCATGTAAAAATAAATATTTCAAGGTCAAATACTCAAGGAAGAAAAAAAAAAAAGTGTATTTATTTAGCACAGCCTAAATTGACACTTAATTTTTGTAATATTTAAAAAACAATCAAGTTTTCTTTGCATGCTTTGCAAGCTTTAGAAGGCTGTGACTCTCGGTTTGACAAACACCACTGGATAGAAGGGCAGCATTAACTCACAGGTGCCCACAGAAAACAGCCTCCAAGCTGGCCCCAGCTGGGAAGACCCAAAGACTGTGCCCAGGCAGTGCCATGTGGAGCTGGTCTCTGTCACCACACAGGTGACAGGCGCAGCTCTCGACAGGCGCTAACGGCCTGTGATGGCCAGGTCAGGCTGCAGCCAGAGACCGGACGGACAAACAGAGCAGGCTTTTACCAACACTTGCAACATGCTGCTTTGCCGATAGCTTTGCCTTGGCCTGGGAAGCTACACCAATACCCTGACACCTACAGCAGTGAGCACCACGCCGTTTCCATCCCACAGCCGGTGCCTGCACTGTAGCTCCTCCAGCTCAAACACAGCCCAGAGCGGAGCCCTGCTGCCCAGCTCGCCCGCGGGGCACAGCTTTGCACCACCCTTCCCCACACAGCAGCAGCCCACGGAAGAAAAAAAGCCAACCAGCAACACAAGTTGTTTGAAGGAACAACTTTTTTCTTTTTAATAAAGTGTACAAAGTAGTAAAACTCCTTACACGAGGTGCTGTGACAGCTGTTACAGAGATGATTCGGGCTCCCCCATGGGCCTCGTGGTGAAATACCGATGAGCGCTGGGTGGAGATGAAGGACATGAACACAACACAGACCCGCCTGCCCTTACCAGCTCCCGTGAACCTGCCCTCCCTGTCCCACACCGCGCCTCCGGCTGGCCCCCACCACTTCACCTGCCCGCCGGTTTGCCCATGCCGGGTCGTTCCCGCTGTCCCACACCGTAGCATCCCACACGCGTTCAACACGAATAACACACTGAACCGAGCGACCTGTCTGAGCAGCATGCATACAGAAAGGAAGAGTAAAAACACAATCCGACTGAACCCACAACAACAACAACAGAATTTTAAGGCTATGCATAAAACAAAATGAAGCAATATCTTTAAAGCTAGGTAGCAAGTAGCATTTGTGAAACATAAGGCTTGAGGCTTATTGATTCTTCAGAACAGGTTTATTTGCTTTTCCTTCAACACCAATGTACCATTTTTCTTCCTTCGCTTGAACAGGGATTTTGTTTCCTTCTCGGCAGGGACATTTAACTCAGGGAGGTTATGTTGGAGCGGCCTCCCGGGGGCGCGACGATGCGCTTGCTTGCTGAGCGAACGCCTTCATCAATCTGGGTACCTGGGAGAAGACAAGGAAGCATAAAGGGAAGGGGGAAAGTGAAGTTAAGAGCATTTTCTTCACAGAACTGAGCAGTCAAGCAGCCTGGGGTCTCACTGAACAGCCTCCAAAGCTATCAACAGCAACCTGCTCCCTCTCCAACTCCAGTAACCACCCAGAGATCGGCAGTAGCTTGAACGTCTCTGTAGATGCTCCTCTGTGAACAGACCCATGCAGTAAGAGCAGGGTCTGATGCTGTGCTGGCACCTCCATGGCCTTAGTCTGCCTTGTTTCTACTGCAAGGTGCAGCAGAGTGGAGGGCTGGATCCGGCCACGTCCTTTAAGGGACACACCAGGACTCACCCTGCAACGCTCCACTCTTGTGCTCAGCTTGCCCCAGGCCACCTCCCAGCTGCACCCTGCCCCAGGACAGGGGCTGGGACAGCAGGGCCAGTGGCTCTGCACTCTCCCAGCCCAGCCGCCGCGTGTGTTCACCTGACAGGCTGAATCCAGACTGATGGAGGTTCCTGACGGGGGGTGTCTGCCGCGTGGGGGATCCCCTGGTTGACCCTACAGGGGTGCCCCCCTTGGGGGTAGTGGTCAGGTCAAACACGGGTCCGTCATACATGCCCCGGGGCACGGCATGCATCTCTGCCATCTGTCAGCGGAGAGAAGAGGACAGTGACACTTCTCTGCTCCCAGGGAGCATTCTGCCATGGCAGCATTATGCTCCAGTGATCCTTGGCTCCCAGTCCCACTGCAGAGTCAATTCATACTGCCAGCCCTGTGCCCCTCCGTCCTGCAAGCCTGAGACCTCCCTGCAGTGTTGAAGCCTGGCACAAGCCCACCACCCACCTCCTGTGTGACAGCCTCCCTTCACTCCCACCCTGCAAAGTGTGCAGAGACCAGGGCAACAGGCAATCCCTCAGCATGGGTTTATGCTGTATGGATGGGGAAGGAGAAGGCCATTTTGCTCAATCTCTTTGTTTTTAATTCAGCACTTCCCTCCAGACTCCTGCTGCAGCAGGACAGCAACAAGGGCAGGCATCACCCACCATTGACCCAGCCAAGCATCTGCCTCCCGTGGTGGCGCACCATCAACACTAAGGTCAAAGTTCTCTACCCAAGCCTTAACTATCCCAGCTGTAGGTTCAAAATACACCAGTTTGCAGCACTGTCTCCAGGGTCCAGCAAGAACAGCAGAGGAAAACCAATCAGTTATTAGGAAAAAGGGCAATTTGGGCTAACAGTGTCCCAACTCTTTCTCCTGGCATCCCTGTCTTCTCACCTTCCTCCTGGCTTTAATGCGCTTGTAAACATAGTCAGGGAAAGGGCTGCTGGGCAGGAAGCGTCCAGTCCCCTGGGTCACATGCAGGTTGCCATCCTCCAGCATGATCTTCCCCTGGCATATGACAACCAGCGGGGCCCCACGTAGCTCCATGCCTTCAAAGATGTTGTATTCAGCCACCTGCAGCAACCAGGGGATGATGGTCAGGAGGGACACAAGCACTGCCTGCCCACTCAGGGCTGTTTAGTCCCCACACCTCGTTGCTGAAGTCACCAGTGCAGGGAGAGGACACCTGTAAAAGCCTTGTCTGTCCCCCTCCTTTAGTTCATTAGTCCATCACACTAAGAACCCACCAGAGCTCCCAACATGAGCTAGGACCTGCTGCTTCGGAGCTCACTCTGAGCAAGGACTCCAACAGAGGAGGGCAGGACCTAAGCTCAAGGCAAGGCATGAACAAAGCATGCTGGCAAAGCCAGGGAAAATTTGTACCTGGAAGAGGAACACAGATAAGGAGAAATGTGTGTCCTTGCACCTGCGTGGGCCAGGCTCAGGAGAAAAGCAACTCAGCAGGGTGAGACAAGCCCCTAATCACAGCTGGCATCGCCCAGAGCCTGGACGCAGTCCCTCCTCCCCAGAGCCCAGCACGGCAGGGCAGCACCAAGCTCCCAGCAGCCAGGTAGCCTTTATACAGTGCTACTCGCACCCCACCCTCCAGCATTCCCACAGACGAGCAGAGAGCTTACAGATTGATGGGTTTTTGCTGTGACGATCTTCACTGCATCAGGATCCCATATAACCAGATCGCTGTCCGAGCCCACTGCTATTCTCCCTTTCCGTGGGTACAGGTTGAAGATCTTTGCAGCGTTAGTGCTCGTCACAGCCACAAACTGGTTTTCATCCATCTTTCCTGTGGCCTGCTCAGACACAAAGAGAACTAAGTACTCTTTTGGGGAAAGGGAGAGTAAGAGCCTCGGGAAGCACCAGACTCACTCCCATACAAGCCACTGGTCGGCTGGGCCCAGACTGCTGTGGCTGATCCTACTAGTGGTGCCAGACAGACCAAAAACTGGGGGCATAGTCGCAGCTCCTGGCTGTTCACCCTGAAGCTGTGACAGCTGCCTCTCCTGCTCTGGCTTGTTTTGACTCCCAAAGCCAGACTGGAGACAAGCAGCTGGGTGCCCAGCTCTGCGGGGACGAGAACACGGGTGTCGGAGGTTCCCATCAATCTTGCCCACTCTGCCCTCTCCCTGGAGTGACTCTTACCACTGCCTTGTCCCAGATGACAGACATTCGTTCCTCTATGCCGTTGGTCCCTTCCGGGATTGCCGTGAAGTTGTCTTTTCCAATTGCTTTCTGTGCAGTGCTGAATGTACAGTGGGCACTTCCTGAAACCTGCAGGTCACCACTGAGGGGAGGTGGTAACAAAAGCATCATCAGACGTTTTGCGGTCAGACAACAGCAGGGACACAAGGGACATGGATCTCCTCTGGGCACGGGCAGCCCCTGGCTCAGCTCTGTTTTACTCTGCACCTCTGTTTCTACAGTCCCTCAGCCTGAAGGCTTCCACCCGACTCGGCCCTGCAGCGGCC
Source organism: Egretta garzetta (assembly GCF_000687185.1). Classification (NCBI taxonomy): domain Eukaryota; kingdom Metazoa; phylum Chordata; class Aves; order Pelecaniformes; family Ardeidae; genus Egretta; species Egretta garzetta. The sequence goes on along the minus strand of NW_009258274.1, from coordinate 2,047,067 downwards.
GCGTCACCTGGGGACACAGAGGCAAGAGAGCTCTGCCACACCGTGCTGCCCGCCTAGGGCATGGACAGCGTCTTGCACACAAGAGGAGTCACAGCTTGGCTCCCATGGAAAACACCCCGGAGAACAGGGTGGCCTTTGTGCCAAGCCAAAAGATGTCCTTCCATACATTTGCATTAACACAAAGGGAAAAGACATCTCAGGTCTGCTTGGGAGAGCAGCCTTTCTGCCACACGGGGTGGAAGAGGCCCCTCCACCCGAGGACTGTTTCCCCCCAGACAGACCTTTTGTTGTGTACTGCCAGCTCCTGCACCCTGAGGGGCAAGCACAGCCCTCCCCTGCCCCACGGGAAGCCTGCTGCAGGCAGGCATCACCCCTGTCTCTGGGAGAGGGGATGCAGCTGCAGGAGCGGGCTTACATGGGGCTGAGCCTGTGGGCTGCCCACCACTTGCACTGCCAACCTTCCCCAGGGAGGAGAGCACCTCAGCCCGGCTCAGGGCTCTGGCCTGAGACATTTTGTCTGGCAGGAGCTCACCTCTTGGCCCCGCATGGACACTTGCAGCATGAGCTGCAGCAGAAGTAGCTGGCAGCACCCACCAAGAAGGTGGGCTTGTAAGTGCAGGCTGGCCCAAGCTGCAGCATCTCTGCCACATCACTGCCACAAAAACAAACACCCTCCCAGCCACATGTAGATCTGACAGTGGGATGAAGAGAGTCAGGGCTCCCCAGAAGCAGCTCTCTCCAGGAGGCCCAGGAAAGCTTCACTGCAGCACTCTACAGTGGCTGCTGCCCAATGCTGTTACCCAGACCCCTCTGCCCAGAAAGGGCCACTGGTCGGATGAGATGCCCTGACCCATTCTGTTCCTGACAGCAGTGGCAAAGGGCAGGAACAGGCAGAGCCAGCGAGCTGCCAACAGGCAGGGCAGGGCGAGGAGCTGCCCGTGGCTCCCTGGAAGTCACCCAGATGCTGCTGGGTCCTCTGGAAGCAGGGGACAGGCAGCGGTTGGAAAGTCATTGCTGCCAGGCAAAAGGAAGCAGACCAAGACAAGCCAGCTCCCAGCACTGCCCACGTGTGGCAAGTGGCCTCGAGCAGCTGGCTCCCAGACCTGCTGCACCTGAGCCCAGGATGGCGTGGACACAATGGCTCTGCTCAGGGCTGCGAATCAGCCCTAATCCACTGGTAATCTCCATCTTCCTCTGATAATTTCTGCCATATGTCTGACTGACTGCACAGCCAGAGTCCCAGGCTGACGACACAACATGCTTCCTAATCTCCACCAGATTTGTCCCGGTGGAAGAAAAAAAGCCATCCCACCTTGCTGGAGCCTCGCAGCCTCTCCTCCTGCTTAAGCCTCACAGAAAACAGCACGGGAAAGGCATCAGGACAGACATTTGTCCCGGTGGAAGAAAAAAAGCCATCCCACCTCGCTGGAGCCTCGCAGCCTCTCCTCCTGATTAAGCCTCACAGAAAACAGCGCAGGAAAGGCATCAGGACAGACACCTGTGGGCTGCAGGGACTCAGAAGTGCTCTTGCCTCTCCTTTTGAGGTGTGGGGTAAATTTGAAGTGGAAGGGAAGGATTAGAAAGCCAGTTCAGGAGCTGGGCTCACTTTCCCCTGCCAGTCCCTAAGACCTGCACCTATTTCATACAACCAGACTGCGCAGAGGCATATCTTGCTCATGGACCACAGCAAAATCCAGGATGAGGAGCATATTCAGACCCCAAATGCACCAGCATCTCTCTTAGGCCAGCCATGGCGTCTCCAACCTGGCACAACCCAGGTTTATTCTAATGTGCCCCTCTGCTGAAACACCTCTTACTGACCACTCATCCCTTGCTCATCTAGTCAGAGATGTTTCCAGCATTACCTCAAAGGTCATTTCCATTTACAACCCCCCCAGTGTCAGTCGTCCTTGGCTAACACAAACCAGCTGCCACGCGCACAGTTCAGCATGCAAACACAGGCTGAGAGGGGCGTGCGATTCACACGTGGCACGTGGACATGAGCTCTGCGTCCCTAGCTGCTGCGCATGCCTTGCCAGTGAGAGGATGGAGTATAACTGTGAAAGGTCGAAGCAAATTGCTGAAGTGCTTTTATTGTGTGCTCTCTATTTTCAACAAATCCCTTCCCCGCCCCCTTGCTTTCAGGGTGAAAAAGCGACCTACCATCCCTGTCAGAGGCACAGAAGCTGCCCTTAAAGGCCTCGTGCACTCTGCAGGCTGTACTACTGCTAACCTGTTGCATTCGACTGCTTTGTATTTGACTGGTGGGCCCCACCAGCTTGTGACACTCATAACCCCTCCACCTTCTCCTGCACCATCGCAACCCAGGCAGCCATTCCCCACCCCGCATGTGCAGAAGGGCTTCTCCAACTTGGTGAATGCTCTCATTGACAAGTCTGTGTTAGCTGGTCCTCATTTCTTTGTCTTCTTCAGGGCATTTAAAATGGTTCATGACTACTTGCCCTAGTAGTTTTCTTATTACTGATGTTAAGCTCTGCTGCCTCTCCTCTGTTCTCCCTCCACTCTCAGGGATAAGCCACCACAGCTCTGAGTCAGAGCCGTTTCATCAGTCAGCTCATGAAATACCTGCAGTGAAGTGGCTCAGGTTGGACTAATGTCTATGCTGCCCGGGTACTCCCTAATCACTTCCCTCCCTGTTTGAGGCCAGAGTCCACTTCTTCCCACGAGCAGCATCACCCAGCAGAACTGTCACTCACCTGGCCAGGAGGGAGTTGATGTAGTCAGGGGTTGTTGGGTCTGGGCTCAGAGGTGGAGAGACCACAAATGCTGCAGCCTTGGCCCAGTTCTTGCTCCAGTAGTGGGTCCCATCAGTCCCGAGACTGGCAGTGATTGGCTCACCAAACACCACATTTCCTGGAAAGGGGGACAGAAAGGACACTGTTTTGGTGGAGCCTCGAGGCACTCTCTGTCCCACAGCACTACCAACAGCCTGCCGTGCCCAGAAGACACCCAGACCCATGTCGGGCTGTCCTATGCTGCCTGCTTGGACCTCAGGTGCTGGGGCAGGCAGGAGGAACAGCAAGGCCCACATTGGTGTCAGGGGCAAGCCCTACCCACCATCCCCATAGGGCCCTCCCGCTCAAAGGCACAGGTCCTGCTGGTGCTGGTAGGAGCACAGCATGGGAAGGCACGGCCGCAGAGCTGTGTTCCCCAGAAGACACCAGAGAGATGAATGATGCTGGCAACCTGGCCTCCTGCCCCAGCAGATAGCTGCTTCCCAGCCCGCCCTGCCCCAGCCATGGTCCTGGGAAGCAAGGCCCCCAGTCCCCCCGTGCAAGCACTGGTGTCCCTGTGCCGTAGCAGGGGCCATTTCATCCTGCTGACTTTCAGCCCAAGAGCAACAGCCGTGTGTCAGAGCTGACTGGCAGCACAGGCACACCTGGCAGGGGTCAGGCAATTCAATAAGAAATCACAGCCCAAAACTGGGCAGGCAGACCACAACATGGCCTGACACTGATCCCATGCTGGGCTGACAACCAAGTCTCTCACAATGTCCTTCACCATCATCTCCTGTGCATTCTTTCTCCTTTAGCCCTCGTAAATATTTACCACGTGCCACTAAAGAGCTGGCAGGCTCGTCCCCCTCTCCTGTTCCTCACTCGCCAGGGGAGAGGGGAGCAGCTGGTGACCAAGGGCTTTTTGCAAAGGAGGGCTTGTCATGCTGATAAACTAGGATGGGGATTGAGAAATTGTGCTTTTCTTTCCAAACTCTACAGCCTGGGCAAGTGCTTCTGGGAGACACTTGTTATGTCCCACAGTTACCAACTCCACCAAGACCCTCTCTACAAATGCATTTTCTGCATTTCCCCCCACTGCCTTTTTACAGAGGCTCCCTGAACACAGCTGTGGACACGCACACATGTGCGTGTGGAGAGTCCCTGTGTTCCACCACCAGTGACAAATGGAGCCTCCCAGCCCCCTGAAAAGGCACCCAGGCACCCCTGAGGGGCCAGCACTTCAAAGGGAGGCTGGAACTATCTGCAGCAGCTCAAACCACTTGCACGTGGATTGGACTAGTCTCCTCAGAGAACCCTTCACAGCCACAAACTTTGGTGATAAACTGCTCCTACCTGTGACCCACATGTTCATGTTACCTGACGTGACAACAGAACTTGGCTCCATGTGGCCTGGTGCAGTGTCCCTGTGCCCTTCAGAGTTCAGGTGAATCCCTGAATTAACTGTTCCCCAGCAGAAGGGGAAGCATTTGAGGCACAGTTGGTGGTCTTGGCAAAACAACCCCGAGGACATGGGGACCACTGAATCCAGCTGTCCAGGATCCCAGTGGCAACAGCAAAGCTGTGTGCAGCAGCAGCTGCCACTCACCTTTTTTTCTGGCTTGTGAGATGAGGTCAGCGGCGCTTTTGCTCATCACTTTAGTCACGTAGAGAGGACAGTTGGTCTGGCTGGCAATAGTGATGGCCCGGAAGACAGCTTCTGCTTCCAGCTGGAAGAAAGAACGGTGCACGGCTGCAGAGGAGCATTGGGTGGGCAGGGAAGAACCCCTGTTCCTCTCGGCACACCATGGATTGCTGCCAACACCCTGTGCCCTCTCACTCTCACCCTTGACAACTCCCCAAGGGCAGGTTCATCAGGGAGACCTGACAGAGAAGGTTCAGTCTCCCTAGGGCCCAGCCCAACCCACAGGCTACAGCCACATGATGCTCAGCAGGGGAACGCTGCCGGGATGGTGCTCGGGGGCCAGCAAAGAGCTGCATCTGCTGTTTTTTCCACTGCCTGTTTCCAGCAAGCCCAACAGCCAGAGAAGGCCAGGGACTGCACCCGTGCCCAACAGCACAGCTCAACAGGCTGAGGCCAGGCACCGAAAGGGTCTGCCCCTTCAAACCACTCACTGCTCCAGGCTCTCCTGCAGCTGCGTTTGGTTTAACCAAATGTCACTGTCGTGGTTTAACCCCAGCTGGCAACCAGGCCCCACAGAGCTGCTCACTCGCTCCCCCCCGGTGGGATGGGGGAGAGAATCAGAAGGGTGAAAGTGAGAAAACTCGTGGGTTAAGATCAAGACAGTTTAATAGGTAAAGCAAAAGCTGTGCACACAAGCAAAGCAAAGCAAGGAATTAATTCCCTACTCCCCATGGGCAGGCAGGGGTTCAACCATCCCCAGGAAAGCAGGGCTCCATCACGCGTAATGGTTACTTGGAAGATAAATGCCGTCACTCCGAACAGCCCCCCTTCCTTCTTCCCCCAGCTTTATAAGCTAAGCATGATGTCATATGGTATGGAATATCCCCTAGGTCAGTTGGGGTCAGCTGTCCTGGCTGTGCACCCTCCCAGCTTCTTGTGCACCCCCAGCCTCCTCACTGGTGGGGTGGGGTGAGGAGCAGCAAAGGCCTTGACTCTGTGTAAGCACTGATCAGCAGTAATTAAACTATCCCTGTATTATCAATGTTGTTTCCAGCACAAATCCAAAACATACCCCCATAGTAGCTACTATGAAGAAAATTAACTTTACCCCAGCTAAAACCAGCAGTCACCCTGCCTGCCACTGGGGTGCAGCAAGCTATGCGCTGGCAGGCTGTTCGCATCAGGGTCTGGCTGTCCTGCGATGCAGCTGCTCTCGTCCCAGCCTGCTGACGCCCGCCCCGTGTTTCACTCTCCTGCTGCTAGCGGAGGGTGGATTTCCATCACAAGGGATATCTTTGGACTATTACATCAGCCTGTGCTCAGCCTGAGCTCAACCCCAGAATTTCTCCAAGTGTTTGCTCTACAGCTTGGCTTCAAGCTTCGGCATGAGAAAGTTCAAAACAGAAGCCTTAAAAAGACAATGTACCAATCGGCTAGATCCCGGGGGAGGCTGGGGCTGCCAGCTGCAGGGAACGCAGTAACCGCCTGCGGGCCAGGTCCTGTAAGCTTAACTCTAACGGCAGCAGGAAAAGCAGCCCACTGCACCCAGGCACACATACACCTGTACACCCCTCGTATTTCTGCAGGCCTATTTGCTGCACAGCAAAACAAGCTTTATCTCTTCTGCTTACTCTTTAAACAGAAGCTTAAGCAAGAAAATATTTTTATCGGTGCCTTTATGGACTTGAGTAGTTGACGGGGTTTAACATGTGGACAGGAGCAAACAGAGCCATCACTGAACACCAGGTTACAATCTGGAGCAGCACCATCTTACCCTACCAAACAACCACCATCACCTGACAGAAGAGCATGTCTTTAACCCCCACCGAGGTCCCTCAGGACAGAGCACACCCATGGAGCTATGGACCACCCTCCCAATGCTTTGCCATCAACCTGCAGACTTTAGGGGGGGGTAGCAGGGTCATTTGTGTGCTACGTAATGTTTTCCCAGGTAGAGGATGTTCTGGAAGAGGGACATTGTTTATTTTCAAAGGCAGTAAGATCTGAATTTGGCTGAACAGACGCTATCTAGAGCTTTCTTGCACTGCTCTCAGCTGCCTTATGCTTTAATGGCATTTCAAGATCAAACACTCAACAATGTTTTACTGGCTTTGGATGAGGAGAACCGCAGTGCTGTCTTATGATAATAGGACAGTTCTCAAATCCTGGCACAACCACAGCATCCCATAATGGTGGGTTAGCTTGCCAACTAGTGGCAATGGGTCTAGAGCCATAAAAATAAATGGCAGTTTACACGCAGAGGGACTCTGATCTACGGTATTTGACACTGAGTCTCTTCCCTGTACAGAAAAATGCTTTACAGTCTCATATGTCAAAGAGAATAAGCTCTGTATTACACTAGGCTATATATGTTGTTACCAGCCATAATACCATCAACTTCTTACACTTCCAGTTTACACCAACTGATTTTACTTCCACCAGACCCTGAAGTACAAATCTGTCCCTGTGCTCTCCTGCTTGGCTTTGCTACTAATTTGTACCAAATTCCTATTGTTTTCTTCTTTCATGTGCTGTGGAAAGTTAAAAGCACCTCTCAGCAGGGAGCTATCTCAAGAAAACCTATCTAAAATTAGACTCAACTCAGATTAGTGGACCAAACAGAAAAATACCCTGCGAGCTAAAATTAGAAGTAATCTAATTAGTGTCTTGACAATGATTTGTAACAAGGAAACTCCCCCTCTCCTTCCCTCCCTCTCCATCCACCAATGGCTTTGTCCGTCTGATTTTGAAATGCACTTTAGACCCTAAGCAGACATTAAGCAGGAAGAGGCTGGAATCTGTCTGCACTCAGACAGACAGGAACAGTGAATTTTCAGAGGAACTAAAACTTGCCATTTCATTCTTCTCAGGCCTACTTACACCCATGGAGTCACCTATATAAGACAAATGCCCCCAAACCAACCCCAGTGTTGCTACAGCCATACAGATCTTTTTATTGATTGATTAATCTCTGGGAGACTCAGAAGTCCTCATCTCTGCTAGGAGACTTGAGCAAGACTGAAAAATGTCACAAACGCATCTCTTGCTCTTTCCTGAGCTGATGATGACAGTACTGCCTGTATAAACGGATACCCATAGATGCATACGCGCACACAGCCCTGATGCTTGCTTGGCCCCGCTAAATACACTAAGCCCTACCATGACTTTTGGGGAAAGCCCTTCAGTGCAGCAAGGCTGGTACCATCCTTTGGATCTTACCTCCTCAGGTCTGCTCAGCACGTGGCCCTCAGGGCCGGTTATTCCCATCTCCAACATCCTGGTTTGTTCCTAGGAAAGGACAGAGGGACATTGTAAGACTGTGAAACTATCAACCACACAGAAAAGCAGAACGCTCCTGCATCGAGCGCTTCCCTCAGGACTGCCACCACCTTACTGCCACCACCCTGTGTCCTACGGGACCACCGTGCATGGTGAGAGGCTGCTGCACCCTCAAGGGGTTTGAGAGGGAAAGGGGGAGGATGGGGAAACTGGAGTGCTTGGAGGGAGCATGGACACCAATTAAAACCTCTTTGATGAAACAAGCACAGTGTGGAATAAAAAGGGTGCAAAACTCCCCAGCTCCATGAACAGCATTTGATGTCTACAGTCCCTTTCCAAGGCCCTCCCTGGCTCTACTTCTGAAAAGCAAGTAGTCCAAGCAGAAACTATGGAGAAAACAATCATTAAAGCCAGTAAAAAAAAAGTGTCCTCCCAAGGATACCCCTGGGTCCCCAGTGCTTTTTCATCATTTGGATATCAGCCAGGGCTAAATCCTGTCCTATATCAACTTCTGTAGTAGCTGGTGGTGTGAGGTGTTGATTCCTGAATTAACAGTATCCCAAGTATTTTGCTGTTATAAATAAGGACCCTGGATAATTGTGTGTGCGCGTACTGTGTGCACTGGCCTGCCTATCTCCTGTCTGTACTCTAGAGATTTCTCTCATATTCCCTCATTCCAAACATCTCCCTTGGACAGAAGTCAAAGGAAACACGCAGGGGGACTTCATAGCCTGCCCTGACCAAGGCAGTCGGGAATCTTTCTGAACCTCACACCTTCATCCATGTGCTGTCACTGCCTGTGGCAATGCACATCTGCTCCCACCCAACCCCTGCCCTTGGCTTGCAGAAACCACGTGCAATTGCACAACACGCAACACCTCTTCAAGAGATGTCAGGGGGCATAAAGTGGATGAACAGCAGCAGTAATAGTAAGCCTGTAAGCAAGCAGTTTTATGTGCTTTTTCTTGTGTCTTGTAGAGTCCTGAGCGTATTATGGGCATTAAATAACGCCACCAGTCTGCGTCAGGACCGTGTAACTCCAGCAAGGATGACAGATATGTTCACAGATGTTGGAGGAGTGTATCAAAGACTGAGGCTGCATGGCAGGTGAATGCTGCATTGTTACCTCCTCTGATACCTTCTCTGCCACAGTGAAAGTGCCAAGAGAAGACTTGACAATATTCTTCTCATGTCTTGCTCTTCACCCACCATGAAGCACTCTCCCACCACCTACAGCACGTCAGAGTCTGAAGTCTGGAGCTCTGCTCACGTCCTATTTCTGTTCAGGCCATGCATCACATCTTTTCCCCTGCAACCTCCTCTCCTATGTTGACCAAACTCTGGCTAAACACACAGTTGCCAGGACCACTGAAAGTAAAGTGGACTGATGGACTGAAATAGGGAATGGAGAGGACAAATCCCCTGCCTTCTTTCTGGGAACCACCACCAGCAGATGACCACAAGCATCACATCTCTGTGCTAACAACACACTGAGCCCTACACCAGTCTGTGATGTTTCAATCAGTCCTGACAGAAGGAAGCAATTCCCAGGGCTGTGAAGTGCTACCAACGAATAGCTTTGGGGCATTTTGTGGTTAGGCTGGTGCTGAAGCAGAGATACACTCTAGCCAAAACAATTCCTCTGACCACTCTCTTTTTTCATGTGAAAGAGTCCTCCAATTGTGCACTGCAACTCTACAAAGTCCAAAGAAAAACTCATTCTTGTAGTCTGAGAGGATGTTCGAAGGATGACCTCTTACTTCACAGTCCTTCAACGCCCAAGAATGAGAGACAGGAAAAAACAAGTAGTTACAGAGCATAACTGAGCAACGTCTTCTCTGTCTTAATAAAAATCAAAACATTTGGACTTTCTCTCATCCAGCACCAATTACAACACAGCAGGCCAATACAGCCTACCCGCTTGAACACCAAACCACATCCCTCATAACAATTCCCTTGCACATCCAGCTCCATTAGCTGGCTGCTTGCTTACAGCAGGAAGAAAATTCCTCTCTTGCCGCAGCACTTTTCAATACACTTTAACTCTCTTAGCTGATTATGTGCAAGGCAAAAGTCTGTGCCTCTCCACACCAAAGAAGAGCTGCATTTGGAGCGAACATACTTGATGGCCTACTCTCTTCCATTTAGATAATCGCTAATTCACTATTTCAGATTCACTTAGAGACCACATATTAACAGCAGAAAATCTTGGTAAATTTGATACTGCTCCTGAGCAGCAAAGAGATCACCTTTCAAAAGATGTCCACGCAGCTTTAGAGTAATTTTGCTAATGCCCCTCACTGAATCTGCCTGGGACAGATTTTCAGTCCCCACTACCAGAAGAGTAATTAGTTACCTGTGCAATTATATCCCCATTTTCAGCGTGAACTTGAGCTATGGCACCCAGCTCCGCCAGACAGCTGAATATCTCATACAGCTAAAACAGAGACAAGAAAAAATTATTACTGAGCAGACAGACTGCCCTGGCCTGTGCATGGCCTCGGCACCCTGCATGGCCCTTCAGCCGAAGGCCCTGGTGGCAGCAGAGCCTGGCGTGGGCACACCGGGACCAGCACTGGCCATGCCAGGTGGCGCTCTCCAAAGGCTGAGGCCGCCAGTGGATGCTCTCAGTGATCGCCACGCCAGACCTCTGCCTCCACCTGCAGTGCAGGAGCCCGGCCGGCTGGCGGCTAGCACACCATGCCCACAGCCCAGGGGCAGCCCTCCCAAGGCAGCAAGGGCAGAGGGGTCAGTGGGCTGCCTGCTGCCTCGGCCTCCCTGCGCCCAGCATGGCTGCCATCCTCCGGGCTGCCCCAAGGCAGTGATGGGGGGTCTCACCTCGGTGTTCGACATCTGGTACAAATCCTTGTAGGCCATGTATACCATGAAGGAGTTAACTCCTAAGGGCAGAGCAGAGAGGAGAGAGGGGTGAGCCAGGTCTCTCCCTCCCAGGTCCAGTCAGGCTGCCCGCTCTAGGCTGCCTTCCCCACCAGTTCATCTGCAGGGCACAACTCCTGCTCGTGGCTGTGCAGGATCCCAGCGGGCACTCGACAGCAAGAGGACGGACAACAGCACGGTCACCCCTTGCCCTCCTCCCACCGGGACCACCCCGCAGCGAGGGGACGCGGCTCGTCAAGGCCCGCGCACCGGCAGCGGTGGGCAGCAAACCTTTCTCTTGGACCATGGTGGGCAGCTCCTGCCGGATGCGGTCGCTCCAGCGGGGGATGTCCACGTGCAGCGCATAGTCGCAGCAAGCCTTCCCATCAGCCCACTCCCGCCACCGCTCCAATGCCTCCACCAGGCTGGACTCTGGGTCTGGCACCACGTGGTCCACTGCAGAGGCATAGCGAGGGCAAGGGGTGGGCAAGGGCTCCCAGCCCGGGCCACCCCACCATGGTCCTGCGTGCTAGCAGGCATCTCCCTGATCCCAGGCTTGTATCCTCAGCAGCTTCAGGGCACCTCTGAAGAGCTCTCCATCACCTCCACAACTTGCCTGGGCTCCTCCAAGTGCATTTATTGGCAGGGAAGCACACAGAGCCTTTGCTTAATGGCCTTTGGCATGGGACCAGGGGCTTTTACAGGCTTCTGCTGAGAAATCAGCTGAAAGCTAAGGGGCCTTGTCCTTCCTCACCCCCTCTTCCACCCCATTAACACATAGCCTTCTCCCACATTGCAATACTAATGCACCTTTTATTGCTCACCATGCCCTGCCAGAGTCCATTTCACACAACTCATTTTTTTGGCCCAGGGGAAGGAGAAACGGTGAGGGGAGGGCAAAACCCCTGCCCTTTACTGGAAGGATCAACAGTTGCTCCTGCATCCCAAGAAACCCTGCAGTGCACACAGCTGCAACCACTGCACATCAATAAAGCAGGACCTCAAACCAGTGCACGGCTGCGACCTTCTCCCTTTCCTTTCTCGTTAACACTGTTTATTTCTAAGCAGTGCAGGATGCCAGGACATTGCTCTGTTCCTCTGCTCAGAGTCATCTGAGCATCATGCTGCCCTATTTTTATCGAACAGGGAAAAAAAAAGTTATGCTGTTTTTCCTTTTTGGGGGTTCCAGGGGCACCAGTGGCCACAGACAAAGAAGCACTGCAGAACACAGGATCTGCAAGGGCAAGGGGTCCTACACAAATCTCCTTTCCCACCACTTCAGTATTACTAAGGATCCCAAAGATTCATCCCGCTCCTCACTCTCGAGTCTGCATTGACAGAGATCACAGAAAAGATGAGGACACTGTCATGGACCTTTAAAACAAAGATGACTGAGAAAAGCAAAGAGAGAGAAAGAAACAACTGAGCAACATTCCAAGTGTGATAGGTGCTGTCACATGCAGGACCTGCCTGCTGCACTCACTGATCATGGTGGTTCCACCAGCCAGGGCTGCTTTCGTCCCTTGGAAGAAATCATCCACAGCTGTCATCCCCTTGTATGGCATCTGCAGGCGAGTGTGGACATCAATTCCTCCAGGGATCACCATCTTCCCATTGGCTTCTATGGTTTTGACCCCTCCAGGGACAATCAGATTGTCTCCAATCTGCCTGATGAAATCATACCAAGATGGTGAGCCACGTGCAAAGGAAACCCAGCCGCCACAGAATCAATGAACCATTCCCTTAGGGA
>NW_009258274.1:2028363-2034742 GCF_000687185.1 Egretta garzetta | reverse complement strand
ACCCCTGGGCTGGCAGGAGCCAGCAGAGCAAAACCACCTCACTCTGCAGCAAAATGCAGGATTGTCCGGCTTGCTTAAACCTACGATTTGCATAGTGCAGGGGTGCTGCCATCTGTCTGACTGCTGTAGTGGTGTCTGTGATGGCACCTGCTGTCTGGGGCAGGCACTGGGTTGGGGTAGCTGGGGAGTGTGGTCTGATGGGCATGCAGATCTCTGCAGGGTATGGTGAGAAGCTGCCTAGGACACTTCATACCCCACACACTCATGAGTCAGGATCCTGCAAGCACTTCCAGTGTAGCAGTCCTACCTGTTCACCCAGGGTGCATGCTCACAAAACCCAACACCAGCCCTGCTTCCAGTAAGCTGCAGCCCTAATCTCTGTTCTGCCCACCTTAAGTAAGCCTCAAGTCTGAGGCTTACTTACAGAGAAAGATGATTTCCCAGCATAATGCCACAGCTGCTAGGCCAGCTCAGGGCTCGTCAGGGACTTGTAATGCTGCTCACAGCACAAAGTCCTGATGGTAAAAGGAAGCCTCCCTCCAGGGAGCTGGGGAGGAGCTCACAAAGTGCACAGCATGGCTGGCTGCAGCCCGGCTGGGCTGGCGGCACAGGCTGGAAGCACTGGGCTCACTCTCTTCCCAAACAGCACAGAGTCCTCCCCTCCCCAGGACCTCCCCTGTCACGCTGTCTCCTTCATGCCCCTGAAGGACATCTTTGCTATCAGCAGGGCCATGCTGCAGTGAAGGCAGCTAAAATCCCAAGTACCTAAAAATATCTTCTGAAAACAGGGAACCTAAAAAGTTCCGGTATACATCTACTCGTAACCAAAAATACCATTATAGTCCTCTGGAGCTTGTGCTGTTCTAGCACACGACATTCTCCTCCCTAGACATACCCAGCCCTCCTGCAGGCCAGGTCACCTGAACCTTAGGACTCCCTCCGCTCGGCCCCCCGTCCCCTCAATCCCTTTATCTGTCCATATGTAGCACTCAGCCTTCAAATCTCTTCTTTCAGAAATCCTATTTTCATCAAGCCTTCCTCAGTCTTCTCTGATAAATCAAGACAAAAGACAAGTTGGTTTTAGTGGAAAACTTCTGATTTCCTTGACACACTGGGAAGTGTCTTTAGACACTTAGCGGGTTTTTTTCCTTAGAATGACAAAGTTCTGTGGACAGAACTGCTCGCTCCAGTGTCCTCACCACAATAAACCAGCAGCTCTTTCCACTGCTTTTATTGAGATTAATCCATCACCAAAGGATCTAAACTGCTCACTGTATTCTTACCAGAATTCACTTGCGAGAGCATTTCTCTTCCAAGGCAATGAAATTCTGTGATTTCCAGGCTGCAGATGAGGCTAAGTGATTTACCCAAGGATACACAGAAAGTCTGTGCCATAGCAAGACCTGAAGCTGGCTCTGATCCCTGCCTGGGTACAAGTAATAGGCAATCACGAATGCTCTTGTCCACCACTTAAAAACAGCCTTATAAAAATACAGTCCCACTTCTTGAAGTATTTCTCTGCTGCTGGATTTTTAAAATATACCATTCTGGGAAGGCTGGATATTCTTCTCTTACCATAGAGCAAGCAATGCCTTTTCAGGTCCCTCTGCTATAACTATCACAGTTCTTTCAATTCACCCAGCTTGGAGCTGGTCCCAACGTGATCCCTTTGCCACGTCTGAACTGCAGCCTTTAAACAATGCAGTAATTACTGCACTTCTGAAACACACACGAAGAAGCTGGGGGTGACCCAGAGGTTTGCCTGCAATTTCTGAAAATCTCAAGGATACAGATGACCTGCAGCACAGCACTGTCCTTGTTAGTGCTAACAAATGGGATCTTGTGTGGGGTCATTCATGCCAATACTGTTAAAACAGGGCAAAACAGGAGTCAGAGATAAATCTTGTTCCTGGTGCAATTAGATACAGCTTTGTACAATGGATGCTGTGTCACAAAGTCACCAGCCTGACTGCAAATCAGTCACTGGAGTTACTACGTAAACACATCAGGCAATCGCATATGTGCTCACACACACTGCAGAGCGCTGAGCCTCTAACCAGAGCAGGCTACCAAGTTTTACTGGCTGGCAAGTTGGGTACAGGCTACATCCACAAAAAGCCAGTAACCATCCAACCTGAAGCTGATTTAAGGGAAGATGGAGATAAGATGCTACAGAAGTCCCACACTTACTTGATGAGGCCATCCTCCATGTAAATGTCAGCATAGAATGACTGGTCATCGTTGACTATTCTCCCTCCTTTAATAAGGAGACGATCACTCTGCAAAGGGAAGAACACAGCAGTTGTCAGTAGCAGGCAATACACGTGCTTCTCAGCGGCCAGTACAGTGCCCTCCTACTGCATCAGACCGCTCACCTCAACAGCCGGTACTGCAGAAAGTTCACATCCGTACTGACACTTGAACCAACAGGACAAGAGCAGGGATTGAAAAAAAATCACGCTTGTAAGGCTGTTTCTGAATGGAGCAGGTGCTGCCAGAAACACCACTGAGGCAGGATGAGTACAAAGAAGAGTCGCTGGGGCCACAGCAAATATGATTCCATAAAGTATACAGAGAGAAGTCAAAAAGCTTCCTACACCAGGTCATTATGCAAAGAAATCAGCAGGCAGCACAAGACACATACCAGTATTTACAGCAAGTTTGTTACTAAGGGCATGTCCTTAAATCTTAGCTAAAAACATGCAAAATAAGTTGCATTAGAGAAAACAATTTGTATCCCTTTCATCTGTTATTACCTTGCAAAGATCACCAATGGGGACAGGCAGCCCTGAAGAAGATGCATCTGCTGTTGGAATCTGTCCCTGCCCTATGATGCTCAGGGTGACCCTTTGGAGGTGTTTCACAACGTCACAGGTCTACACAAGACCCAGGAGGCACTGAACTGCGTTCCCGTCTCATCATTTACCACCTCCTCTGTTCTCCTTTCTACTGACCTAAGTGGCCAAAAGCCTTCTCCGAAGGAGCGCAGCCTGACAGTGGAGGAGCACCCAAACCAGAACTGCTCTTGTGCTCTTTGTTTATTCGCGCTTTTGGACCTCATCAACCCAGCATATGCTGATGGGAAAGAACAGACACCGTCCTGTAGGGAACAGACCCCATCCTGAGGAACTGGGAAGGCCAAGGTCCTGATCTACCTCCACCCCACACAAATCTGACCACCAGCTGTGGGCAGTACAGGGGCAAACAGCCTGATCTCACACATGGCTACCATGTATTTGGGTGACATAAACTGACTGTGCTGTTCCAGAGAACATGCAGTCTTCCTGACTGCTTAAAACACCTCCAACCACCCTCCAGCTTTCAAGCTGCCCTTACTCTCCTCTCTGCTCCCCCCAGAGCCCACAACCCAGGTTTTGACATGCAAGTACACCCTCCTTCCACAGTCTGAGCCTGGACCATGGCTGACATGGTGAGCAGGGCTCACATGCTAGCCTCACCCTGTGAAGCTTTTGCACAATTAATTCCTCTACAGGGAACTGGTTTTGTTCTTCATCCACCACCCCTGGGGTGATTTCTGGAAGTATCACCACAGCGGTGGTAATTTGCAGCTTCCTCCCTAGCAACAGAAGGATGCGAGAGAATCCCCCCGTGTCCCTGCAGCTTGCAGCAGCCAAAGCCCCGCGACTGGTGTGCATTTTTACAGCAATCTCATCCACACGCAGTCGAGACAAAGAAACTGGGTGGGGAAAGGATCAGAATGCGCAGCACTCTCAACCCCGGCTGCAGCTCAGCGCTGGTGCAAGGGGAAGAGCCGTGGTCTCTCCTTGCTTCCCAGGCAAGGGCTTTCCCACGGCTGCACGGATGACCAGCAACCTGAGACCCCGTAACAGGGATTTACCTTCCCCGCGCAGCGCAGCTTAATGCTGATCAGGAGCCTTGCCGCCCACCAGGAAAAGCGCACAGCCGAGTCGTTCCCTGTTCCTGTCCCACCCCCACTCTTCCCAGACAAGCAGACCCGGGGTCAGCTCCCCTTCTCCCCTGACCTAAGCTAACACATCGGCACAGAGATCTGGCAGGGCTTTGCCTAAGGAGGCAAAAGTGGGGGGTCTGGAAGGGCACGTTGCTGGTCACAGACCTCCCCGCACAGCTCCTTTAAACAGCTAGCTTTAACAGATCACAACCCATACATGAAGACACTGGCCTTGACTAGCAACCGGGGGGACCATTACCACCTCTCACTTGCAGCTCTTTTCCTCAGGTACAGCCAAGGCAGGAGGAGAGCTGGGTGCACGCTGACCCGGGAGTCCCGGGTCCTCCTGCCAGCTCTCAGCCTGCACTGCATCCCTCCCCGATGGGCACATGCCAGGTGATGCTCGGCTTTGGGGCTGAGGACCCCAAGCACAAACAGACACTGTTGATGAGCCACTGATTCTCCTCCTCCCCCAGCACAGGGCGCTTGTCCTTCCTTTTGTGTCTACCCAATTGTCATCTCACTAACAAAATTGCAATTTATGTTCAGAAACCCCTAAAAGAGTGAAGTGTGACCACAGCCAGTTGCTTATAGCCTGTCAGTCACTGGGGTCAAGCAGCTGAGCCATGGCTCCCGTGGATGCAAATGATAAGTATTTAAGTAACTATAAGAAATGTAAGTAGAAACTACCAAGCAACAGTGTCAGGTGTCAGCTATGGAAGAATCAGGGCCATGGTTAGAAACACAGGGAACAAGATCCTCGTTTTATATTTCAGTCAACTGTACGTAGAGTTTCTCCCACATAACCAGTCCCCTATGCCCTGGCAGATCCTCCGTGGATTTATCTAGCCTGCACGAAGAGAAAAAAGTCTACCTGCCTAGATCAAATAACACAACCACGCCTCCGTTTTTTTTTGTCTTGCCCATACCCTTTAAACCTCCCCAACTTGCATTCCCAAAGGCCCTGGAGTTCATTCTCACTGGAGTGCAGGAGCACCAGCAAATACTGATGCTGGCTTGCCTCTCCCTGCACATCAGACAAGAGAAAGCAAAGGGAGACAGGCACAGGCGGGATGGGAGGTGGGAGACTGCAGCACTTGACAATTACTGAATAAACTGTTAATATGAATTCAGAAAATATGCCTGCCCACAAGCACAAATGGTCATTCTGTGGCAGATGTGAAGGGCTGCTCAGTGCTAACTCTGTTAGTACACAAAATTGTGAGGTCTATAATGGCTGGAGCATGAACAAGGCGTTCATTCAGGGGATCGGGTGCTGCCTCGGGGCCCACTCCGAGCCCAGCTACCAGACACCCCCCGTGCCCGCAGGAGAGAGAAGGGCTCCGTCGGCAACTACAAGGAAAAACATGTATTAAAGTAAAATAAGTAAAATCCAAATGACACCACATCTACAGGCTCTGGCATCGTTCAGGAGTGCAGCCAGACGTTAAGAGGCAGGGGAACAAGAAAGGAGAATGAAGCAGTTACGAGGAAACAAGTCTGACTTAATAGACAGGCTTCTGCAGCACACGCTGCCAGAGCAGCCTGACATTACAATAAACGCCCTGTTTCCCCTGCCAGGGCTCATTTGTGTGTCTCCACACCCACCACGTCTCCCCGCCAGCCAGTGTCAGGCTGTGTCATCAGCCATTGTTAGCAGACGGAAAAAACCCTCCCGCACCAGGAGCCGCAGCAGCACCGCAGGGAGCACCTTTCCTACCGACCCGGCAGAAGCGCTGCGGGACTGGGCGAGGGTGCCCAGGGCCCAAACTCCGGCCGCCTCCGCTGCCCAGCTCAGCCCCTGGCTGTGCACAGCAAGCAGGGGCTGGCCTCTGTGCAAAGGGCCCGGCACACCGAAGCGGCAGCGTGAGTGAAAGGTGCCACGCAGACCATGGCCGCACGCAGCTCCACCTGACCGCTGGCACAGACCTGTCGGGCTGGCTGGCCTGATCTCCACCGCTGACTGTGTCCCAGCAAGTCTCCACGCAGCCAGCGACAGCCGGTTCGTCACCGGTGTGGTACCTTTTGTGAGCATCCATTTCTGCAGGCACAGGTGCTGCCCCACAAGGCCGAGCCTGGAAGCATCCTTCCAGCACAGCTCTGCCAAAACCTGGCAGGATCACCATAAGCCCCCAACACCCCTGCCCTGCTGGGAAGCCTTTTTGCTGAACATCCCTGTCTCTCTACCTGTTGGCATTTGGGATCAAGCTTTCAAAACCATTACCCGTTCCCTTATGTCCACACTCTGCTCCTGATGCTCTTCAGCACTGTCCGGTCATTTGAGATCCCCAAAGCATCAGAGGGTCTCTTAACATTTCTCAGTGTGACGCTGCAGAAGGAAAGGGAGGCAGCAGCTTCCAGAAGGCTGCTGAATCCAGCCAAGACTAGCGCTCACCTTGTTTACAAAGCACAAGGGCATAATTAGGGTAGCATGGAAGCAGGTGTATG
>NW_009258274.1:2025723-2028334 GCF_000687185.1 Egretta garzetta | reverse complement strand
TAAAAGAAATGCTAATTGCAATGGTGTTTCATCAGTAGCTGGATGTCGCCTACTTACTAATGAACCATGGAAAAGCCCCTGGCTGGAATCACAGGGACAGAGATCAGCTACACTCCGTGATTCCCCACAGTCTGTCGGCATGCTAAGAAATGCCATACTGATAGCTGCCAGTTTACCAAAATCTTTATAGACCGTAGCTGAGGCTTTTCTCCCCACTTGCACCTGATACAACATACCAGTCATCCCCATGCAGACCTCATTGTTTTTAGAGGTGTCAGAGACATCGCAGAGATGGTGCTTGTGGGCTGTGACAGGGTGGGTGAACGGGAGGGGCATGGCTCACACTAAGAAAAAATATGGGAACTCCAATCTACCTGGGATAGGAAAGGTTTTTGTGACCAAAGCACAAAGACTGGGTGATCTTGATTGACCCTACAGCTCTGTTAACAGTTATTTGGTGAAACTAGGGCAAGGCATTTCACCACGTTAGTCTCCCACCTCTCTTTCTGCAAGGATAGGAAAACATACTGTGGAGAGCAGAAGGGGAAGAATTTTGATTATATCTCCAACCAACCAAAGAAAAAGAACTAATAAAAAGTCTCTCCATAGACACACGAGGTTTGACATGACTATTCTCCTGAGCTGGGCATCCCAGCACCAGCACACATCTGGACAGTCATACTACGTTTACTGATCTCCCACGCACCGTGCACAACCTAAGGCACAGTGAAGAGCAACACTTCCATACAAACTGATGAAGCAACCACTGAGAAAGCCAAAAGACTCAGTTAACCTCCCCTCCCTATGTTTTCTCCACAACGCAACCAGCAGATATGCCCGTACTTCCCAATCCTCCTTCAATGGCTACGGTCTTGCCTGTCACACCACCACGCACAGCCTTCAACCAGGCTTTTCCAGTTCAGGTCGGGAATAATTCCCACAGCCGTTTTATCTCGTACGAACACATGCACCCCTCGCTCATGCTCCTGGCTTCTCCACTAAAATGGCTGTTCTAGAAAAGACCATAAATTGCTGCAAACAGATACAAAAGGCAAACTGTGTTTTTTTCAGATGTTATTATCAGAAACTAACTACGAATTCTGATTGCAGCACTGTTTAGTACGAGAGGAACCAGGGGGGAGTGTTTGTGCACCTCCAGAATCACACTAGACAGTTCAAACAACACCTGTCAGGAAGTAAAAATACCCCAATTTCCAATGCATCCTTCATGAACGCCAAACCTGCCTATTGCTTGGGTGACAGAAGCGAGGAAGGCACTGCTCCCTTCACATGCGGGCTCGGTCGTTGGTTCAGTGCTATTAGCTTTGAGATCTATAGGTGAGTTACCTGCCAGGACAAGGTGGCTCCTGCAATTCTCTGCACTCCAGACCTCTCCCCAGCTGTGATGCTTTAGCGGTCTCTGAGATATCTCATATCCTAATGGCACAAGGCAGTCCAAAGTGGCTACTAACAAGTGCAGTTTAGCTGACAACCTGCCACCCCCAGAAGTCGCTCTGTGTCTTGATGTGCAAGAACAGGTTCTGAGGTGGAAATCGAGGAAGGAGGAATAAACAATCAAAACTATGCCCGGGGCGGGGGGGGGGGGGAAGCACAGCCTGCAGAAAGGGACAGAAGAGGCTTTGTTCGGGGGGAGACACAGTAGCTGTGGTTTTCTTTCTGCCATTCCATTAAAATAGAGAAGACCACCCAACACCTGCCTTCACTTCATTGCTTCCCTTGGGCCTCAAAACATGGGTTCAGGATATCTAGGTCATTTAACCAGAATTCCAGAGCAATCTCCTCCACCCCAACCAGGACACGATAATGCTGCAGAACAGGGCAAGTGCGTCCCAGACGGTTGTCACCAAGCTGCAGAAGTCAGAGGAGAGCAAGAGACCTGTAACATCAGCTACACCCACAACATTTTCAGCTTCAGCAGGCTGACAAAATGATTTAATAAGGAGAAATAAAGCAACTTGTGAGATTTTGTTACCACTGAAGTGAGAAGTTCCTGCTGGATCGCAGAGGAGCAGGAACAAGCCCCGCATATTGGTAAAGCGTATCATAAAGGGCCTTGTAGAGAAAGCCCCAGAGAATCGGAGGAATCCCACCTGCAGCAGTAACGTTGTTGTCGCCATGGTGGTCTAAGGATACAGATGGCAAGATGTGTAAAGCAGTAACATAGCTTACTAAAGCAATTGAATCTGGGTTAACAAAGGAATTTCTCTTTACAGCGGTTAATGATCTTTGTGTTTCTCTGGGAGCATTTTGTTCACATCTGTACATTAAAAAGAAGAATGAAGCTCAAGTGCTTTGTTTTTCCTTTTTCTTCAAGGGGCCAAAGCTGTCCTCAGGGGGGAAAAACAGGAGCTATACGAAGCCAGCGGAAAGCCATCAACAAGATGAAAGACCCGATCGCTTTCCCAGAAGAAAGCCCCCAGCAGCCTCTCCTGGGGAGGGCCGGGGAAAGCAGCTGCACCCGGCAGGGGAAGGCACAAGCTGGATGCGAGCACCAAAGCCCCGAGGAGAGCTCAGCACGGAGAGGCATCGGTGGGACCGCGGGGAGCGGGGGTCCCCGCACCCCCACAGAAGACATGTCGCCCAGCCTCCC
>NW_009258274.1:2015975-2024531 GCF_000687185.1 Egretta garzetta | reverse complement strand
ACTGCTCCCCACAGGGGGTATCAGGTACGGGGCTCTGGGCACCACTCCCAGTGCACAGCGCACCAGGCACCGCTCCCCGCACACAACTCCCCGTGCACTGCTCCCCGCGCAGGCCTTGCCACCCTCCACACATCAGGACATGGGCACCAGCACCAGGTGCCAGACACCCAATATGGCCCACCATGCCACCGGCCCTGGGCAGAGCACAGCCTCCAGGCCCTTGCCCCTCCACCGGAGAAGCTCTGGGCTTGGGGTGGCTGCAGAGGGGCCATACAGCCGGCCCGTGCAGGGCCAGGTCTGAACCCAGGGCCAGGTCTGAACCTGGGTCCAGCCCACAGAGAGGGCAACTGGGTTGCAGAACAGGCCACAAAAAGGGCTCTTTGCAAGCTGATGCTTCTCCATGTAATAGTGAGTAAAAATGAAACAGATTTCTACAAGAATGGATTTTTTGGTACTGCTGGAGTGCATTTGGATCACCTTAAGCTCTCTTTCACAGGCACAAGAATTGGAAACATTAAAAAACCAAGAAAATGCACTACACATCTGATTCCGGGAATCTTGTGTCCTATGTAAACACTACAAGTGCTGGCAGCACTAAGGATTTCTGTATTTCCTCAGCCGTGATCTCGGTAGTAAGGTTTGAACTGTGGAATTGGTTACAAGTATTCAGTGTGTGCTGAGACAGACGATGCTGGGCCTGGACACCAGGACTGAGGCAGCTGGAGTTCTGCCATGATGGACGGGAAGAACTTGTCTGCCCTCTCCTACCCGATGCCATCCACAATGCTGCTGGCCCCGCAGAGCCATGCCCAGGTCTGAACCTCACTTTCTCTCGCAGGCCAGCTGCAACTCGTCTCACATGCAGAGCTCTGAACACCATCAGTGAGATCTTCCTACAGATCCAGCAGTTAATGGTGTGTCCTCCACTACCCAGACCTTACAGTCATACCTGGCACTGGCATTGCTGTAAATCTGATTTCTAGCTACTGCTAGAAAAACAAGCCATCTGACCTGGGTGATCAACACTCAACCCTCCAGTTTGCTTTCCAAATTAGAACCTAACTATGGTTTGCAATGGCTGCAGGGGCCCAAAGAGCACTCTGCTCACCACCACGTGCACAAGCAAAGCAATCTTCATAGCACAGCCCCTGACACTGCAGCCAACTTTGATGGCTACAAAGCTCTGGGGAAGGGGGTGATCGCAGCATGGACTGCCTGGAGCGCGTGCTCCACTGCTGGGGTTCAGTGGAGGGTCACACTCCATAGCATTAATTATATATTCTCCTTGCTGAAGGGTTTAAGTACATAGATTGGTATGGCAGGCCGCCCCTACCACAAGCTTTGATGTCACCACTGGCTCAGTAAGCCAGCCCAAAGCTTTTATTACTCACTGAGCCTGTTATTCTGTGTGTGCTTCTGCTAAAGGTCTTAGAAAGTTTTACTGAATACATATTTATTCTAAACCCAAAAAGCTTTTACCCGCTTAAAGTGAAAGTCAGCAGCTTCTCAATAACCTATTTATTACTGCCACGACTATAAGGCTATCTGCAAAATTGCATGGGCTCCTAGCTGGACCACTGCCTGCTGCCTCCCTTCCCCCAGTTCCCATGCTGCTGCCCGAGAGCTGGTGTACCCAGCAGTCGGCAGGAGATGGGCAGAAAGATCCATGGTGGATCCATGGGCAGGGAAGTGTCTGCAAGCACCAGGAAGGGAACACGGCAGCAGGGCTGTGCCAGAGCCTCTGCGACCTAGGAGGGTGTGCGGAGGAGATAAGGTACGAGACCATACTGCTCCTGCCATGATGCTGCAATGCTTCAAGAACAGGTCCTGGTCTCTACTAAAATTAGACTGGCTGGGGCTGGGCCATGAGAAAACCCCTCAACTCCTATCGCCAAACCTCCTGAAACTTCACTCACCCATTTTCCAGAAAGTTTAAAAGTATCCCCGTGCTGGATGGTACCATGTTACTTTGTCTGGAGTAGCAGTTAATTAGTTAATAACAGATAAATGATTATGCAGACAGATGCTGCTGACTTGAGCACTTGGATGGTTTCAAGAGCCAAGGTTGCATCAGCCCCTGGATGCTGGCCAACCACAGTGACTTCAGACCCCTCTTTTGAAGAGATGTGCTTTCCTCCTGGTTGCTATGTGACCCTTCCACAAAAATACACAGTAAAACATGCTGCCCTGGGCCCAAAACATTCAAAATGGAAATATTTTTTTTTTCACCACAGGACGTCTTCCAGGTGCCGTCGGAAGGTGTTACTCGCATGCTTCAAAACATCCTCAACATGAAGCATGGTCAATTTGAAAGTTATTTAAAAATGGCAATACTCTTACAGCTCATAACCCCCTCAGAAACACCTATGGAGATAACATGGCATTAGATGTTTGTGGACAGCCATGATGGGTGACAGGGATATGACGAGGAACACCAGCGGCATGAACACAGAGTAGAAGGCACACGCTGATGCAAAGACTTTGTCACCAAAACAAAACCCAGCTCTGTCTGTGGTCTGTCAAAGCTCAGCAGCCAGGCTCAACATCTGTCTGTAAAGACCAGGATGCTGCTGACCCAGCGCTGGTGCAAAGGATGAAAGCAGATCCTGCCAGCCCTACAAATCTGTGATCAACGGCTCTTACAGACAGGCACAACTGAGGTACAGTGAATATAACCAGCCATGGAATGACCAGGGCTCAAATGTTGTAATGTTCAGATGACTTGCTAGGACAGCCTGTCCCCACGCGTACAGTCTCCTCCTCCGCATAGGCATTCTTTGCCTACAACCATCCCCTCTTGTCTCCCAGCAGACAACTTTTCAGGGGCTGAGCTACCTCAGGGCACAGTGAATCCAAAGGACAGAAACCCTGCAGCTGGTGCAGCCTCTCCAGATGGAACCTCTGGCAGGATGTCTCAAGAGGCTGGTCACACATTCCTACCCCAGTGCATCAGGAACTTCCACCGCACACGAACTTCACAAGCTTTTCTTGTGCTTGTGTGTGCCATCCCTGGAGGAAGGGGGTTGCTGACCCAGAACTGTGGCTCTTCCTCCATGCTCTTTGTCCCTTTTCCTTACTTCTGTGGGGGAGTCCAGCTCCAAGTGATGAGTGCCCACAAGCGTTTGACGATCATGCTATTCAGTGTTGTTGGCTCCAGCTCTCCCAACCTCTGATGTTCAACTTGAGAGCCAGAGCTGGAGGGAACTGGGAAGAGAGCCCACTGGCTCTGTTACGGAGAAACACTCGCAACTACACTGGCTTTCGCACCATTCCCACCATCCACACCATCTCCCAGAGGCAACATGGAGCTCTGCAGCCCTCCAAACTCCCACTCTGGAGCAGACATGAATGGGAAGGAATCTGAAACTCAGCTGCTTGTGCTGGATGCACATGAGGTCTGCCAGGAGGCAGCAGGAGACAGCCTCCACCTTGTTTGAGGCAGGTGGTGGGCAGCGACACAAGTTTTTCCGCAGTGGAGCAACTCTGCTTAGTTTTCTCCTGGCTAGAATATACATTGGGGCTTTGGCAGTGGAAACAAGGAAGGAAATCAGCAGATGTATGGCTTAAAACAAACTAAACTTCTAGGTCAGCACTTAATGTCTTCAAGGAACCATTACGTTAAAAGCAGTAGGTGTTACTGCCACTCCAGCTGGATTACACATGATTTCAATCATCTGTCCAAACTGACATTAGGGTAAGTAATTGTTCAAGCCAGAAGTGATTTGCAGCCTTATTAAGGGCTAGAAGTCCGAGCAATTTCAGGACCATTCCTTTCTTTCTCCTTTGGACTAAGGTGACAGGCGATGCCATCCACAAAATTCTTGTCTGAGATGAGGCTTCACAGAACTTAACAAAGGCTCTGGAAAAGCAGAAGTCCCTGGAAGGGACTGCCCTTGACCATCACAGGCCCAGAGAAGTTCCAGCACATTTGCACACAGCAAATGCCAAGACAACGTCCCTATCAAAACATCAGTTTCCACCCTGCGGCTTGGGGTCACCTGGAGGTCTGTGGACTATCCTACGCTGTACACATGAGGCAATTAAGAACAGGGCTGATACCGGAATGCTTTAGTCCCTTGTAGAAGACTCCTAACCTCCACCTACACTGAAATGTGACAGTGGCCAGAGAGGGTGGGGAAGGTGGGAAGGGGCAGATGGTGATGTTGACATGGCATTCATTGTGGGCTTTTGCTACCAGTTGCCACTGAGAGGCCCAACATCCCACAGGCTTTGTGAGTGACTAGATCCCTCATTTCTCTGGAGCAAGCCCACCTCTGGATAGCCAGTGTTTGGGAGCACAATGGAGACTCAGCTCCAGAACGCGTGTCCTGCCCCTGCCTGCTTCGAGCCTGCTGCAGGCAGGGCATTCAAGACCACCACCCCAATACTGCTTCTCCCAGGGACACCAGCCTGCAGGCAGGGCTCACTCTCAGAGACCGTGAGCAATTCCCCCACAGATCAATTAAATGGACACCCACCACGTAACGCCATTTCAGCTGGAAAAGTCAGCCAGGCTTTAGTTACTTGTCCTTAAAAGAAGAGAGGGGGGGAAAAAAAGAAAGGAAAAAAAAAAAACACCTTGAATTTCTACTGGATAGAGACAAAAACTTACATTTCAAAAATATCTAATGATGGCAAGACCTAACTGCTACCTTCAAAAGTGACTTAAACTCCTGGGCATGGACTGACTTATGTGGCTAACTGCCTGTGGGAAATCAGTTGGGAGCCTCATGCCTCCATCCCTCAGGATGCCAGCTGAGCTGAAACAAGGCTGCCTTTGGCTCCTGGCTGCCTCTCCTTCAGACAACAGTACATTGGTGCTTTTGCAAACATCCCCCGGGATTTCCACAGACTGAAATTGCAGGGCCTCTGAGAGCTGACCAACCTCGGACTGCAAAGGTTGACCCATCCCTGTACCAAAGCAGGGGAATCTCACCCCTTCAGAGCAGCTCCCACACCCCACATGCACGCAGGGAAGGTGTCCAGGTGAGGGAGAAGCTGTTTCTTCTCTTTGCCAGAAATAAATGAGGTTGAAACCAAACATGTCAAATGAAATATTGTAATATGTGTACACGAGTGACTGCTGCTTCAAGGCCAACTAATTCAATTACAGCCTGACTCTACAGAGCAATGAAGTGCCCTTGAGTTGGGTGGCTCTACAAGTGCTTTTCCCTTCCTGGGGCTGGGTCTGCTCAGCGACCCGCACGAGGGCAAGACTGGGAGGGAGCTGCCGGCCACAGAGGCTGGCCCAGGCGGCTGCGGGACCAGGCACTGCAGAGCTCCTGTCCCTCTGCTCAGCACCGTTGCGAGCATCAGCAGCAACTGGGTGAGACGTTTCACCCCCGCCAGCTCCGGAGGATAACTGCCTCTCTCCAGTTCCTCCCTTCAAGGGCATGACAGAAATGTGGACAGCTCAGCAGAGCGGAGTGCATGCCCTGGTTTTGTTACCGATTATGTACATTAATGATTCCCCGCCTTTCTCCCATACTCCCCCCAACCCAAGCCCCCAAGTTTCTGCTCCCTGGCTCCTTTCCCAGCTGATGCCTTTGTTCTCTGTACTGCTTGCCCTAGCAAGCCTCAGAAGAGCCAACCTAGGCTGAAAAACAAAAATCGAGCTGAGGACATGCAGCAGCGCTGCCGGGGTGAAGCTTGCTGGAAGCCAGTGCAGGCGCCTGGGGGACGTCGAATCATCTTCCCCTCCCGGAGCAGGTGACAGCTCCTCAGGAAGGAGGTGGTCTCTGTTGGGGAGAGGGCTCCCTGAACCCACAGCTGGGATGGTGCAGGGCTGGGGTCTGCAAGAGCTCCTCACTGCCTGGGCTGCAGGGCTAGCACGAAGGGAGCCGCTTTCCCCAGGGCAGGCTGGTAACAGGAAATACTGACGAACCTCTGCCCCCCTAGGGGGCTGGAGCTGCTCCCGCCACAGCCTCCGGCCCCACCGCAGGCCCTGCAGGACAAGCTGCAGGAAGGACGCAGTGCTCCGGGCAAGGAGGAAGAGTTGGGGAAACCACACAGGCCAGAGGAGAGTGGAAAACTCCCAGGCTCACAGCAGAAATTACACCAGGAAAAAAGGGAAGGAAGAAAAACACAAGCGCAAGAAGGTGGTGGCACTGGGCTTGCAGAACTCAAAGGTATGTGGCGTCAAAAACGGAGTCTGTAAATGGCCTGAGGGGCTCAAGGGCTTAAAACCTGAGTGTAGAAGTAGGGTCCAAATTAAAGCAGCAGTACGTCGAAGAAGCAGAAGTAGCAGAGCATACAGCCTGGCTTGCAGGAAAAAATGAGGGGTGCCTTGAGAGACATTTCATTCCCAGTCAGGAGAATTGTTCTTCCTCCGTCCAGCCCTTAGCCCAGCAGAGACGCCCACTGCCAGCAGCACAGGGCCAGCGACCGGTGCTCCTGCCACAGGATGTCACCAGAGTCCAGGACCAGACCCTCTGCGACCCATGGCTGGTGCAGCTGCTGGAAGGTGCTGCTGCCACCTTCCCTGTCCCTCCCTGCAGCCCTTCTCCCACCCACGAGCACCTCCGACAGCCCCAGCCCCATGGCCTGCCCCATGGACAGGAGACGTCTAACCTGGACAGGATCCTCCCAGCAATGCTAAGACAAGGAGGGTCTTGGCCAAGAGGGTGGTGATCCAGGGCACCAAAGAAATGCTTAAAAACAACTCTTCAGTCCTCAGCTGCAGGCAGAGCAGAGCATCCCACGAAAAAAGAAAGTCCAGGGACATCAAGACCTCACTGCATCCCGTGTGGGGGGATGTGGGGGGTACCCCTTCTCTAATTGGCAAAAGCCAGGCTAACAAGAGCTCCCCTCTCCACAGGCATCTCTGAAACTGAAGGTACCCAGCTGGGGCTGGCTCCTGCCAGCAGGCTGGCTCAGCTCACTGGAAGCATCATCTGTT
This sequence comes from Egretta garzetta, assembly GCF_000687185.1. Taxonomy (NCBI): domain Eukaryota; kingdom Metazoa; phylum Chordata; class Aves; order Pelecaniformes; family Ardeidae; genus Egretta; species Egretta garzetta. Next base: position 2,017,633 of record NW_009258274.1, on the reverse strand, counting down.
TTACATCCCAAGCAAAACCAGATGCTGTAAACCACAGACAGACCCAAACCCCACCCATGGACAGATCCAGACTTGTGCCACATGCAGGATAAGTGCAGCTGTGACAGTGGTACAACTCTTTTCCCACATGGGAACAGAGAATGTGCTGCATCCGATGATGGTAGCTCAGTCCCTTCTACCTCTCTCCCCACTCCCTCAAACATCAGTCTCCAACATGATGGGAAGGCTTCAGCCAAATTCAGGTCCCTCCTCACTTCTTTAATGTGTATGTTGAAAACCAGGATTTTTATTAGGCTCAGCTATTTTACCATGATGTGAAAAGGTGCAACCTGTTGTTTCCTTTCTCCACTGACACAGAACTTCCGTGAAGCTTTTTTGTGCCATTTGAACTCACTTTACCTCATCCTAGCAGAAACATAGGCATTGTGACCCACTCTCTGTGCAACATGGGGCAGCCTGCAGACAGCTCCCTCTGGGGATAACTGCCAAAGCCACAGCTACCCAAGCATCTCCAGGCACACCAGCTACCCATGAGGCTGGACCATGGCTGGGACAGGGTCTTGGCAGGTGCCCAAACACAGAGCAAGGATCTCAGGTCACTGCTGTGACACAGCAGACATCCCTGTGTGTCCATGACAGGCACAGGGATGCCTTAAAGCTCTCCCTGCAGTGCTACCCCAGAGTCCTGTGACAGTCACAGGCACCAGCAAAGCAAGACGCTATTAGCGATCATGTCTGCTGCAAACAAAGAGAGCACAGCACGCCTGGCTGCTTTGTCATCCACAATCTTTAATCCAATGTCAGTGTTCTTGAGGCCTGACCCATGGCAGCATGGCTGGGGACGCAGGCTTTCACAGCACAAGCTGATAAACCTGTTCTCTAGAACATATCCTGCAGCCTCCACAACAACGCCTGCAGCCACACCAGCACCTGGGATGGGGCAACGAGCTATCTGGATGTCTCACTGCCTGTTGCAATGGGGACAAGGGTGCACAGCACCGACCCACTGGGGATGGCTGCTCCTGCTGCAGGCAGCTCCATCCTTCCCTCCCTCCCGCTGCGCCTGGGCCGGAGGAGACCACTCATCCCAAAAGGTCATCCCTGGCGAAATGCTAATGCCACACCTGGAGGGAGGTGGCTTCCACTTCACGCTTGGCTGCCTCCATGGGGTGAGATGTATGCAAGAGCATCTGGATCTCCATTGAAACGACAGAATTCCCTCAGAGCGTGGACAGGCCAGCCTGAGTCCAGGAAATACAGGCACCCATCTTGTCCCCTTTAACGCGCGGAGCAAGGACTAGAAAGGTCTGAGCTCTCTGCTCAGTGTCACTTCTTTTCCCCCCTCAGCTGAACGGAAACACCCATTACCAGATCCAAACCTGTGTGTTGTAAAATGGAACTCATCTGTTCCCAGCAGAGTGATGGGAAAGATGCTGCTGGATCCGACCCGCAGCCAAGAGCCAGCCCAGCTGAACAAGCCAAGGTCCAGCTATATTTTCCAGCTTCTCAGCCCTGTCTCCAGGAAGGCTGCCGGCATGTTTGTTTTTTGTTTCTTCCTCCCATTTCCTCCAGCCATCATAGCAACTGCTCCCTGGCAGAAAAATCAACCTTCTCTGCCTTCCACCTCTTCGCAGAGGTGGTGATGGAAGGGGTCCATG
>NW_009258274.1:2008844-2015952 GCF_000687185.1 Egretta garzetta | reverse complement strand
ACCCAAGTAAAGAGAAGGGCAAATGCAGCTTGAGCTGGTCTCTGCCATGTTTTTTCCCAGGATTAGGGCTGACCGTCAGTGACCAGCTTTGCACTCACCCAGACTATCTCTGGAGCGTAGGCCACACATATGAAACTATTCTTCTGGGTCTCATAAAAAAACCTCCTTGTTTTGATGCCATTTGCAATGGCATCTGCATTTTACAGTCTTTCTCTAGGTCTGTTTGCTTGCACTTTTCAGAGCTGAATCTCTTCTTGTCATTCCTGGTTCGCATCCCTGAGTCCTCAAGACCACGTCGGGATTGTTCCTTCCCAGCTGGCATTCACACCACCACTGTCACCTGCACACATGCTGTACCTCTCCTTCCAGGTCACTAGTGATGCTGGAGAAGAGTCACTTCTAACACAGATGCATACAGCTTCCCACTGAACAGTTCTTACACCCTCCCTTTAAGCTCCACACAGTTTTCCAACGGAGCTGTATCCACCTAGTCAGTCTGCAAGCTCAGGCTCCAGTGCTGGCAGCCCAGCTAACAGGGTATGCACAAGGCCAGGCCAGTTCCAAGTCCCCTCCCTTCGCACATGAGAGCTCCGCTTCTTCTGGGCTGCGTTGATCCACGTGTCCGGTGGTGGAGGGCACTGGCAGCCAGCCTCCAGCCCAGAGGCTGGGGGACTTTGGCTGCCTGGGCAGGACTGCGAGCAAAACCTTTCTGCAAAAGCAAACCAGCGTGAGAGCCCACCGAGCGCCCTGCTCGCCCTGCCTGGGAGGAGGCCACCGCCAGGGCATGGCGCAAGAAGAGCAGAGCAGCGTAGCGGCTGAGCAACACAGAAAAGCTGCTGAGCTGCAACATTGGGACTCTGCTGGATCCTCCTGGAAGACCCGTGTCCTGGCAGCTTGCCTGTCTGCCAGCAAGACACCATCGTTAGGAAATGAAAGCCCCCAAAAGCAGAGTCCACCTTGCCAGTGGCACAGTTGGCACATATCAGAGACAAACACTCCTCCAGGCAGAGCTGGGGTTGTCCTGGCCTGTTGGAGGTACTGACATCTCAGATAAAAAGAAAAGGAAAAGACTATTTTGGATAGAGCCAACTATTTTGCTGCGGCCAAACCACAATGTTTCAATTTAAACCTACTGAAGTTTGCATTTGACACTTTCGACTATATTAATAAAAAATGCTTAGAGGAGTTTCCAACACAACAAAGCCTCTTCCAAGTGAGAAAGCAGTGAGTCTTGCCTTGCAAATCTCAAAATGCTTTGCTACTTCTCAGAATTTTTCATCGTTTTCCTTTTTTTCCTAAAATGGGCATCTCAAAAGTCACACAAATTTGCAAGAACAAGAAGAAATGTCCACGTAGCTCATGTAGTTTGTTTCACCCCCGCCCCCCCCCAGCGAGGCAGGCTGCGGCAGCCCCCCCGGGGACAGCAGGGTATCGAGACATGGGGACAGGGAGTGCAGCCCCCGTGCTGGCCGCTCTCCCCTGTCCTCATCATCTCCTTCCCAGTCCCTCAGACAAACGCCCGTGCTGCTGACTGGCGAGGTGCTGCATCAGGAGGCCACGCGCTTCCTCTGGCTTCGCCTCAAAGCCCCGGAGCAGGAATCCCCACGCTGTGAGAAGATGGTGACAGGCACACGGGACAAGTCTGTTTGGGGCCAATGGAGGTTTTCTGTTTCTTCCCCGGCCTGCTCCTCCTGACGGCGGCCCTCCTGGCTCACACCACTGATGATGCTTTCTCTGGCAAATTGTAACTTGTGTTTCTAGCTGCTTCTGCTGTTTAAGCAGCGAACACCCTGCTTTAAGCACCAAGGCTGCTGCTGGCTCCGTACGAAGGGTGCAGCGAGGCCGCCTGCCACCCCTGTCCCACCACCCCAGGCTACCTTTGGTGAGCTGCACCGATCCCCACCTGGCACGGTTTAACCGGCCCCGAGGAGTCGCTGGAGGAGGCCCTGCTCCATGTGCTTGGCCAGCAGGGCTGTCACACCCAGGCCGGGTGCCAGCGGACACCTCCAGGGACCAGCTCCAAGCCCTGGCCAAGCTGGGAAACACCAGGCTGGGTGCCAGCGGGCCATGCTCACGGCACATGACCAGCTCAGGGCTGTCCTACAGGCATGGACAGACCCAGGGCTGCAGCCAGGCACCACGGGCCCCAGCAGGCCCCGGAAGCCGGGTTCCAGCCCAACTCCTCCTCTGTCCTGCTCATCTGTCCAGGACTCTGTGCAGGACCTCCATCATCACTACCTGGGAACAGTCTGGGCAGAACTGCTGGTCTGCAGTCAAGGGAGAAGCAATCTCAGCTGCTCTGGAAGCTACTCATGAAAAAAAAGACTTTTCCTGATGCAGCATGAAGAAATACTATACGTGCAGGTCTTGCTGTGTTTTCTGACAACCTCAGAAAAAATATGCAGCATTAAAAGAAGCATCACCTCTCCTACCTGCTGCAGTGGACTACTGCTAGAGCATCTTGCATTCAGTATACTTCGTGGCATGCTTGATGATGCCCCATGTGCCAGAGTTAGGATCTGTTATTAGTTGTTAAATGTGGAGGAAAAGTATCACTGGCTTTTTATTCTAAATAAAGGGTCTTTTGGCATATAATTTTGCAAAGGTAAAGAGCATTATAAACCCTATCATGAGCATGGAAAAGAACTCCTTGCCCTGCACATGAGCCCTCTAAATGCTGCACGTCCCGGGGTCATGACGCAGAAGACAGGCACCAGCAGAAACACTCATCCTGCAGACCGTGCCAGCCAGCCCGCCCAGGACCTTTCCAGACAAGAGAGATCTGCTTCAGGAAGGCTGAGAAGAGGCTAGATCAATGCAAGACTGAGCCATCAGTCAACCCGTCTTTTTTACAGCTGGCTGCAAAACCCGGTTTCTTTTCTGCATAGAAGTTCCATAAAGACCTACATTTTCCTGGGAAAAGCATGAGGTTTTCAAGAACACATCACCCAGAATAACAATTGCAGCACACTTCCAAAGCCCGGGCTGCGCGAGCTCAGCGCAGGTACCCCCGGTCTGCCAGCCAGCTCCCTGCTCCCACTGCGCCGCCCGCAACACCAGGGCCTGCAAAGCCGTGACCACCTGGGGACGAGAATGAGGTCAGAAGGAAATCAAGGACCGTTGCCACAAGACAATGCGATAAATCAAACTATTTCCATGTTAGGGTGAGTTGTTTGGTAAAACAAAAGCTTTTGGCAGCAAGTAGGAACTCTACAACTGAATACCTAATTTCTTTAGAAAACTAACCCTACCATGTAACTCCCATGAGATCTAGTATCTGTGTCTTCTTACATAGGGGCGGCAGTTACCAAACTTTGCAGTTTTGCATAACTGCTGGCAATAATCTGTATCCTGGCATGAAGAGCCAAAGAACTGACCTCTTACTGTTGTGCTTCAGGTATCAGATTTCTTAAAAAACACAAACAAAAATGTGCAGGATTTTTTTCAATAAGGATCAGAGAAATACCAGAAATAATCTAACTCCAAATCCTTCTCTTAAAAACAAAACAAAACAAAAAAAAAGTAAAAGCAAACCAAAAACCTGTTCTCAGCTCCCTGCTGAATGGGGTTGTACTGAGGCTATGAATTAATGCTATCAAAGTGCTTTACGATCCCTTCCATAAATGCAAGATTTTAAACTGTGCTAAAAGGCAGCACACAACTGCAACTTTTAGATCACGCTAAGTTCACTGGTAAGGAAAAGACTGCTGTTGGCTTGGTGTTTCTGCTATAAATTACTGGCAATGGAAACAAAAATGCTGAACGCTGAAGTCATAGCACGTTTTACAAGTATCAGGAAAAGAAAAAACTAAGAGACAATCAAGTTAGGTCCAGCTTCCTTCTCCGTTTGGGGCAGCCCTGCCTGTCTTTCCAGGATTTATCACTAACTGAATCTGAGCAGTGCCACACAACTGGACACGACGAGGCCTGTGTGACACTGGCTACCTCCAGGAGAAAGCCAAGGATTGGCTCCAGCGGGTCTTCCGAAGGGGACAGACCCTTCGGCTGCTTTAGCTGCCCAGCAGATTCCATCACACTCCTGTCTCCTGCAAAGGGCGGGAACCTCCTCCTCCTCCTCCTCCTCCTCCCAGGCTGATGGAGGTGCCCCAGCCTGCGGTGAAGCTGCAATCCCGTGTTTGTGGGACCACAGCCAGTTGCCTTGGAAATGACGACTTCACTGCAGAACCATGCAGCAGGACAGGACAAAACTGTCTGGGGGTGAGCTTAACAACCAATTGTTCCTGCCCGTGCTACAGAACAGGAGGATGAAAAAGCAGGGTCTCTGCACGGCTGAGCAGCAAGGAGGTACATGGAGGAGGCTACCACAGACTCCTGGTTCACCTTCTTCCCAGGCACAGAGCACAGTGGCATCCCTTCACTTTGTAAAGCTCCCTCCCCGCTCCTCACAGCTCTCCAGTATCTGTTCACACATTACTAGTCCTCGGTGAACATCCTTACCACAGGAATTCAGAGGGTGTTGTCTGCAACCTACAGAGAAACTCTCTTTGACTTCATTACAGTAAAGTAAGTGTTGTAACCCACCCTGGTTAGACAAAAGGCACGGCAGCTCTCAAGGAAAACTGCAGAAAACGTCACAAGGGTGGAGTCCGCATAGGCTACTACCGATGGAGACCCGCACAGAGTTAAATCGCTCTTGTTCAATAAGGTCTCTGCAAATAGCCTAGATCAGAGCAGAATCTGGCCCCCCAACATTGTTCCTCCAAATCGTAAGTGTGCTGCAATGACAACCCTTGTTGTAGCAGATCTTCGTACCAGGGAAAGCAGCCTCCTGCTTTTAGCAAAGAGCACCTGAAAGGCTCGTCTCGCGTTCAGGCGAGTTCTGTGCCAGGACTAGGCACCAGCACGTGGCCAACTCCAGAAATCCCATCCACCCACAGAGGCAGGCAGCAGCTTCTGTAGCCAGGGCCCCCTCTCGCAGTCACCCCCGGCCCCCGCCCCGATAACCGGTCACTCTGCCTGTCCCCAAATCAATTGGCAAAGCTCAAATTCCCACTGATGAAGCAAAGGCACAGCACCTAACTACCCTTAGCTGTATCCCTTGCTGTAGCATAACTGTGGCTTAGCTGTACCCAAATCCACAGCCCACTTTTTGTCCTTCCAGTAGACTTTGCAATAAAGCAAAGTGAGGTTGAAACATCTACCTGGGCCTGTATTACACTGACAGGTTGCATGACATCACATGTTATCACCAGGCAGTTACACATTGCAGTTGTCTTCCTGAGGAAATGCTGGTGCTTTAATTGTAATTAATGCCATTACCTCAAAAAAAAAAAAAAAAAAAAAAATAAATGTGTTGGTCAAAACTACTCACAGCAAAAATTGGGAGACGCAACTCCGCCTGCTGCCCTGTGCACAGGCAAGTCTCTTATTACTCTCAGCTTTCCTAATAAATTGCTCAGTCATGGGTAGATGACTTAGCCACTTTCTCTGTTTCTTAATCTGTGAAATTATTCAAAGAAGTTCCATTTGCCTGACAAAAAAGCTTGTGTGTGCTCTGAATCTGCAAGAGTTCAGCACAAGCAAACTCTCTGTGGCTGTGCAGGCACACAGCGTGGCTCAGGATGCACGACAGGCACTTCCCACCAGGACCGTCGCACTCTGGGACACTCCTAACCTTGGAAGTTGTAGCACCAAGTCATATGATGGCTTCTAGCCCTGTACGCACAAGAACACTTATGTATGAAGCTTCCCACCATCTTAGGCACAACGTGCAGATAAAAAAGATTTGGCTCCTGATGCTTATCAGGTGGAAGGCCTCAGAGGAAGAAACCTAGGAGTAGAAATCATCAGGAAAAGAGGAGCTGTTCAAGGAAAACCTCAGCTACGAAACTCTGGAGATAAGGGTCTACATAAGACCTTAAAAGGGAATGAGACTGTTTTGAGTTTTTGGTGCGGCTAGTAAAGAAAAGCTCATAGCGAGGCCTGCAGACAGGCTGTCGTGAGTTTCTGTTTCTTTTCCAACGAGCAGCGGAATAAAATTGTTAATGCAGCGCTCAGTTCTCCAGCTGCTATTCAAACCACATGGACAAGGTTGGTACTGATAGGAATAGTGTTAATTTTGTTCCTGACTCTGTAAAATGGGGCTATAAAGGAGCAAAGTTCAAGAACTGGAACCAAATAGCATGCCAGTAAGAAACCAAAAAGCAGAGACTGAATAAATTAAAAGTGCAATGAAGAAATCTGAAAGCACCCTGCTGCCTAGCTACATGTTCCTACAGAAGACAGCAGACACTAAGGACAGCCTGATGCTTTTCCCCCAAACCAAAACTGGCCAACTCACTGGACTTCAGTGCTTCTGCTCCCATCAGGCTCCAGTTGGTGAGCTTGGTCCTCCAGATCACAAACATTTGCAGTTTATCAAGGTTTGCACTCCGGACACGAGCTGAGGTTTCTGCAGAACCCCCGAGTCAACCACACCGCTTGTCAGGTTAAGCTGCAGGCTCACCATTTACTTCCATGATTTTTGCTTCTATTTTTAAAAACAGGTTTTATTAATTTGCCCTGTTCAGCCTTGAAAACCCTTAAGACGACTATTTACTAAAAAGTTCAGCCCCAAATGAACTCGTGGACCAACAGGCCAGCTAGTGGCCTTACTTGCCTCATATGTAAATGAGCAACAGGCTCACTGAAATTCCATCTGAGGAATAATTCACTCAATACTATTAGCTTAAATCATCTTCCTGCCAAACTCACACTGGTGTAAATGGGACCAAAATCAAAAATGCAAACCATCTCAACCTCTGGCAGAAGGAGCGATGCTGCAGAGCTGGATGAATCTGATTATTACCCTGAGTTTGGCGTAAGTGGAGAAACTTTGTGCTTGATGATACCTTCAGCAATGCCACTTCCCGAGCAGTGTGATGTCCCTCGCTTCTGATAAAACTTCTGATTTGTGTTAGTGTGAGATAAGGATCCGCCTGGTTTGGAGTAACAACTCCAATACCCACCCACACACCCCCTTTTTTTTTGTTTTCGGGGGGGGGAGGGCAGGTATTCTTTCATAATAGATATAAAAAGAGCAACTGTAGGGAACCAGTCAGCCGGCCCAACGCTCAGCTTCACCACCCCCGGGAGGACCCTCTGATGC